>NC_090329.1:32286324-32595326 GCF_035084215.1 Heptranchias perlo | reverse complement strand
TGGAAGCCTTGCCACGCTCAGTCTCCACATTGATGCAGAGGCTGGAGGAGTCCACCTCCAGCATTAGTGGACTGGTGGCGCAGGTAAGTGCAGGAACGTCTGCGATGGAGAGAATGGCAGCCTCCATTGAGCTTCAAGCACGGCTCACAAACATGGCTCCATTTAGGCCCTGATAATAGCTGTGGGGACTCTGGATGCCAACATGTCTGCCACCTTAAACGGGCAGATACTTCAGCTGTGGCCTTAGAACGCCTCACAGATTTGCTCCAAGCTGTTGTCCAGGAGAGTGGTCGGAGTGATGTGGCCCTGGCCCAGGAGAAGGATGATGGTGAAAGGGGACATGGAAGTGGGGACGCCACTCAAAGCACTCCCACGTCTCACCCGTTGCCCCCCCTCAACCGGTACCAGCAATCCTGCCTCTTCTCCAGATGGTCGAGTCGGAGCAGTCTTTGGAGGGGCCCTCACGGGCTCTGAAACTCAGAGGGCGTAGGCCGAAAGCCTCTCAGCAGTCCGGGCATGAATCTGAGCAACCTGCCACTATCTCTGCTGCAGCCACAGGGGATGCACCATGTAGAAGCTGTAGGAAGAGGAAGTCGAAGGTTTTGTAATCACGAAGGAAATGCACACGGGTGTCTGACAGACTGTCATGTTTTTTATTTCTATTTGTTTTTGTTAAATTCACATTAAATGTTATGATTCTCACCACCACTGCCCCGTCTTGTCCATTCTTGAGTCCCTTTTGTGAAAGCGCCCCTTCATGTGCTTCATCATGAACAGCAACACTTGATGCCACCATTGGGTGCGTTTACAGTGGGTGTACGTGTGGTTATAGGACTGTTTTGTGCAACCTGGGGGGGGGGTGGTTGGTGGCGCTAAAGTTGGTGGTCATTCCAGGTGGTCTGAGTACTTGACTATCGTCACTTTGTAGATCTCCCGATGAAAATCTATCAAGTATGAGTGACTCTCTGGCATCACAAGCAGTCAGGTGAGACGCTGCTCTGCCGATGGTTCGCCCATCGTCCTCCTCCTCCTCCTCATCTTCTTCTTCAATGTTGATAGCAGGTGCGGCTGCTTCTTGAGCACAGGGGACCTCATCCACCAATAACCCTCTCTGTTGAGCGATGTTGTGCAGGACGCAACACATAACTATTATTCTACGCACCCTCCCTGGTTAGTACTGAAGGGAACCCCCAGATCGATCCAGGCACCTGAACCACATCTTCAGCATTCCTATGGCTTGTTCAATGACAGACCTGGTGGTGATGTGACTGTTGTTGTACCGCTACTGTGCTTCGTTGGTGGGGTTTTTCAGAGGTGTCATGAGCCACATCTGCAGGGGGCATCACTTGTCTCCAAGCAGCCAGCCCTTAAGTCTGTTTTGAGCGTGGAAGAGGGCTGGGATTTGCGCAGAATGAAGGAATCATGGCAGCTGTCAGGGAATTTGGCGCACACCTGCAGAAAGCTCTTCCAGTGATCGCAGACCAGCTGTGCATTGATGGAGTGATATCCTTTTCGGTTGATGAACAGTTCTAGCTCATGTACAGATCCTCGGATTACTACATGTGTGCAATCAATTGGGCCCTGTACCCGTAGGAAGCCAGCCAGAGAGTGGAAACCCACTGCCCTCTCAGTCTGGCTGATGTCATTGATGGGGAAGTTGACGTAGTCGGATGCCCTGGCAAACAAGCCATCCATGACTTGTCGAATACACTTACTGCTGACGACTGAGAGACCCTGGCGATGTCACCGTTGGCGGCCTGGAAAGATCCAGAGGTGAAGCAATTGAGGGCAATGGTGACTTTAACTGCGACTGGCAATGCATGTCCACCAGGGCCAGCATGGAGCAGCTCTGCATGAAGGAGCCTGCGGATGTCTGTGACCATCTGGCAACTCAATCTGACCCTTCGTAGCCACTGCTCCTCAGAGAGGTTCAGGATGCTCAGCCTCCGCCTGTTGACCCTGTCACAAGGGTAGTGCCCCCTGCGATGTCGGCCCGTCCATTCTCCCTCTGTCTGCTCTTCTGCAGGTCCTTGTGGTGCATCTCTGTGTTGTGGAGCTGCAACTCCCATGCCATACCTGCCGCTGATGTTGATGTGCCTCCTCCTGAGATGAACTTTTGAATACATCCATTGCGCCCCCCATCCTGATGGTGTCAATTTGAGGGGGTCCAAAATGTAGGTAAATATGTGTGAACACAAGAATTCTGAGTGTGAAAAAAGAAATCTCAGTCTAAACACAAAGAACTCCCAGCCAAAGATTTATCTGAGAGAACTGATTGCCCTGCTGCAAAAACTCACCTTTTATTCACTTATGTCAATCACTGGTTTAAAGGTCCAAATGGCTTCCAGCTGGAACTTGCCTCCATTTCCATGGCGTGTTTCAGGTCGAGTTAAAATTGTTTGTCTGCCTCAATCCACAAAAATTTAATTGAGTTAACGACTTCAACTATCTTAATTGCCCCTTTAAATCTCATCAGCCGGCGGGACTTCTGCGTTTCTGAAACCCGCACACACACAGCTCCGTCTGGGTGAAACGCGTCATTCATCGGTTTGGAGCCGGGATTTGTTCCCACTCCAAACTTTTGTAATTTTTACTGCCCCCCCCCCACCCCCAACCCACCCTAAAATTTAGGCCAGTGATTCTAATTCCTAACATCCGTGATAGAGAGAAAGAAATAAAGAGAGAGAGAAACAGGCAGTGCCTTTTCTCATTTGAATTTGTTTTGTTTTAACAATCAGGTGCATTGAATTTTGAGGGAAACAATAGGAAGGAAGGCTTGGAGGAACTGATAAATAAGTTGAAGGTGAGGGGGCCTCTGGCCACCTGCACTTGTGGGTAGCAAGTGAGAATGGGGCGGTGGATGGAGAGTTAATGGTGAGATATATGACAGCAGAGCAAGGGGGCGGGAAGAGTACAAGGGTTGAATGGGTTGTTCAAAGTGGAAGAAATGGGGGTAAAATTGGAAGTGAGGGGGTGGGGAAAGGAATGTGAAGGGAGCCACTGAGGGTCATATTTTGTCCACAGCCTCAACTCCAAATTGGTGCTTCCTTTCCCTGGCTCACCATGCCATGCTACCCACTAGAAAGAAAAGAAGACAAAGAAATAGAGAAGCTAAAAAGGACAGAGAAAGAAGCAAAAAGAAGAGTAAGGGAAAGAGAAGTGTCTAATAATGGCTTCTTTGCAGTTTTCAACTGCGGTAATTTTCCATCGATATGTCAGAGTGTAGATGAGGATAAAGCTTACAAACAGCCAATACTGACTTGCTTTGTGATATCTTCCTGTCAATCATTAAAACGTGAGTGTTAGCCATAAATACATGCCAGGATTATAGCCTGCCACTTGATGAATCTCTTTATCAGAAAATTATGTCTCTGTGAAGCCCAAAAAAGTTCAGACCGAGGCTTCTCACATAAACCTTTGACTGTTACAGGCATTTCAAACACTGGAAATATTATTATAAAAGTAATTTTGATTATTTTCTTGTAATTTTTGATTTTGAAAATATTTTTATTATGTTACAAACCTTATTTTGAGTAGTACATTTTCAGCCTAGTGCAGAATTCAAGTTGGAAGCCAAAAGGATTTTCAAAAAAATATTTTAAGCAATTCCATTGGCTCACCTTCTCCCTATTTTTTATTGGTAGCGATCACTGAGTGGCCATTTTGATTTATAGACCGGAACTTTCAACTTTGGCAGGGGTGTAAAATTTGCAACATTGAAGTCAATAAAGGAAATTCGGGCGGGGTGTGTAACTGACGGCTGACCCAATATCACCTATTTTACACTCCTGCTGAAGATGGAAGTTCTGCCCATAGTGTTTTGAACTTTATAATTGGTAGGGTTTTTTCTTACTTGCTCCTTGATGATTGGTACACTCCCTACCTGTCCAGCTATGGTGTGCTTCAGTTTTATGTATAGAAAATTGTGATGCATACATTGCATATCAAGTGAAATGCCTGATGTGTGACCAACAAATGTGTGCTAAACACTACACATCTAAATGGGAATAACAGTGAGAGGATATCCTGTTTTATAAGAAGAGGAAAGTTATACCATATCAACTAGAATGTACATATATGTCCCTTTAAGACTAGAAGGCAAAATTGCTCTGCACTTTTTCACAGATGAGAGCCCTAATTTTGTTTGATTGTAAGGTTAATTAAGAATTTGTGGACATTTTGGCACCAACATGTACTGGGAGGGAGGGATTGAAACACACAGCATTTTAAGGTAGCTTTGTATCTGCTGGAAAGAGAATTGATTGCTAAAGGTGGAATACATAAATTATCCTAATTACAAGAACCTTTGTTTCAAAAAAATTAAGCTTTACTACATTTATACCTTAATTTTTAATTTGTTTTAATTTACTTCTCAGTGGCTTTCTGCAGCTCTTTGAAAATGGAAGTAAAGGTTAGAAGGAGTTAATTGTGGGGAGAATGACCCACTCAAGTGTCGTTGAATAAATTTACCTTTGTTAGAACAAATTTGCCTATGATTAAGAGTGATACAGAAATGCTACAGAATAGGAAGTGTTATACAAAAGTGCTACAGGGAATCTATGTTAGTATGTGCTATGTGCAAGGCTTTTAATATATTACTAGTAGATCTTTATGATGTTGCTCATGATGAGTTGGGAATAACCTTATGTCATGTAATGCACAATGTATTATCAGACCATTGATTTAGAGTGGGTGAATAAGCAAATTCCATTAATATTACCTAAAATTTTACTGTGTTTCGAAGAGCAAATGCTACAGTTTTTCCATTTTTGCCTAAAAGCATAAATGAGTATCATTATGATTATATGTTCCTTCACCTATGTATATGGTTATTATTGCTTAACATTTTAAATCCTAGAATACACAAGAAGATGGTAGGCAATATGTAACAGATAGAAAGTAGGTATGTGAGATTTAGCAGTAGTAAACTCTTGGGAGTATATAAATTACTGTAACATTCTTCTGAGGTCATAATGATATCATTCTTCAGAAACAGTTTAGAGATCTCATCATGAACCCCTGCATTATATTACCGCCCTTGATATAGTCCTTAGCACAGTTTGATTTCATACAATTCACCTTTACAGAGGTTTCATAGTATGAGTTTTATCATCAGAGTTCAAGATAATTCATAGTGAATTCTTCATCTCTTAAAATTTGTCACTGCTAAAGTTTTCTGTCATATGACAGAAACAGTACATGTTTTATACTCTTCAAACCAACATTTGTCAGCTTAGCTTAGTTACTAGCATTCTTGCTTTTAACTAATAAGGTTGTAGGTTCAAGTCCCACTTCAGGACATGAGCAGATCAATACTAGGCAGATACTCTGGTGGAGTACAGAGGAACTGCTGCACTGTCAAAGGTGTTGACTTACTTTTCCATTCCCATGCACCTGTGTGCCAGGCACTTGGAACAAACCTGAAATGTGCACCATCGGCAATGACCTCTGTATTTTAAGATGCAGATTATCATTCTACCCCCAATGTGTCCCCAACGTAGGCTTATGCCTGTGACAGGGCTTTGCCCCTGGGAACCAGGAGCAGGAATACATCAGCCAGAAGCACCGATTCCTCCCCCTGGAAGAGAAAAGGGGCTTACCTTGGGTCCAAGCTGCCTTCAATCAGTGAGGGGCTGGGTGTAGGTCCTAAGGCCCATTTCATCTGGTCATCCTCCAACTGGGCAAGGAAACTAAGGTAGGAGGGTTGTCAGTGCCTCCTCCCATTTGATTATCATGGCCAGCCTTATCTTGTGCCTATTGTATATGCAAGCACTCATCCCCCTCATGGGAAAATCCTTGGAAATCTTGGGGCAACATAAAGGTGGCGGAGACTTGGCATCACGAATCTCTGCCCCCTTTTCTTGAGCTTTGGGCCTGGGGAATAAACATTCCCTGGATGTAAAGTGCAGGAAAGTGGGCCCCTGAATATCAAACCATAGCCCTGTCTGCCTATTCCTGTGGTTCAGGTGGATGTCAAAGATCTCTTTTGCACTTATTGAACATCAGGGAATTCTGCTGGTGTTTTTACTATTACTCGTTCTTTGATCAGTATCACCAAAAACAGATTAACTGATCATTTATCCAACTGTTGCATTAGGAACTTTGCTGCATGCAAATTGATTGCTGTGTTTGACTACATAACAACAGTCACTTCATTTTGAAGTATTTCATTGCACATGAAGGTCATCACAGGCCATAAATGTTTGGTGGGCAGATAAATAGTGAACAGGGGTATAATGCATAATGTGTATAAAATGCCTACTCTATTCAAATCATATCAATGTGCATAGCTGAGTTAGTGAAACTGTCACTGCAATCAACAGTGATTGTACGTAGTACACTGTAATCAATTTATACATGGAGTATATACATAACACTTTTGGAATTGGGAAAAGAGTGAGTCTAAATTCAGAACTGTTCTTATTAACCTGGATGAAGAACAATCATAGAGACAATTGTATTTTCAAAACATCTAGATAATAATGGCCTCTTAAGATCATTATGGAACACCCCTCCAGAATATCTCACTGATTTCTTACAGCTTTTGTCCGTATAAGAGGTATGAAAAAAATAAATGAAAAACACATTTTACCTTTCTGCTAATAGACTATTTTCAGTGAGCATAAGGTCAGTTACATTGGATAAACACAAGTTGGCTGGAGTGATGTTATATGCCAAAGAGAGACTTGGCAATGTATCCTTTTCAGAGCAACAGCTTGGATGAGCATTGCTGCTGATGATATACTCGAAAAAATGGTGATTAATGAGGTATTAAACTGACATGTTGAGCTGAACAATAAATGGATTAGTCTTTTAAAGCTGAAATTTTGTGGCAGGCAGCCTATTTCATATGCATATTGGACATCTTTAACAAAATCTCCCTTATTATAATGCCTCCATACCAATAAATGAGTTATTCTAATTATTATTTCTGATATTTTATGTAGCACAAACATTTAATTAGGTATACATGGCCTAGTGGAGTAGATTACATTAACCTTGTGAGTGCTACTGAAGCAGCTCCTGAAAATATAGCAAGGTTCAGATTTTTTTTTTAAAAAGCACTATTTATTAAAAGACATTTCAGAACACATTTTTTATTGTAACGTCATCAGTGGCAACTCAACATTTGGAACACTCCTTTTGAAAGCTGATTATAAATGGGAGATTATTAGATGGGAGACAAAAACAATGTGTTTATCAGATATTGTGGGACATCCAAGCTGTTTATAAAAAGGGATTTACTTTACTGCTTTGGGAATGATAAAAATTTGTTTTGATTGGCACCATGACAAAGGGATTAAGAACAAATGGCTAATGCGATCCTTGGAGCTTCTATTATTGGGGAATAATACTTCAGAACAAAACTCTAAATGATGTATCGGTGAGTCAATGAAGTTAGAGGCCATCTCTCGATTTCTTGAACCGTGATGGAGAATGGTTCTCATCACTACAGCAGTGCTTTGAATCTTGATTTCCTGATCACGTGAACTATTCTTCATTCATTGAGTCTCAACAGGATTAGATCCCATTTTATCTCTCTCTTTCTCGCACACACAAACTCAATTACACAGACAAAATCATTTTTTTTAAAGAGCACAAGAATAAAATGTTACTTTCACGAGAAGTTACCCAGTTTACCTGCTTGATCTTTGAAGATTTTTGATATGACAACCGGTACGCTGTGTTCAGCACCTCCCTAAAAAAACAGAGAAAACAATGAGAAACCACGACACACTTTGTCAGTTTGCTATTATTGTAAAAAATTAGGACAAGGAGAACGGCACTTACCTTAATACTTAGACCCATTCCACCAACAGGCTGTCTGCGAAGTGTAACAGTTCTGTGCTTTAAAAAATCGTACAAACACTAAATTTAGTAGCATTATAAGAAAGACAATATATATACATGACTTAAGAGGAAACATGTTCTGCTTGTTACTCTTTACTAAGACATATGTCAGGACTGGTACAAATAATTAACATATCATTTTGAATCATTTGTGAATCGAATATCTAAAGTAAGCTGGACCAAGAAATTAAGTTATTAATGCAGTTTGCGGACTTTTGTCAGTTGGAATATGCAAAAATGAAGTCAAAAACATATACATTTCTTCACTGTGGACATGTTTCTAGATTTTTTAATGTATTCGTCAACCCTTCCCACCTATTTCCTTATTTTTGGGATTGCAATAAGGCTACTCATTAGCATTCCAGTGCAATATGATAGGAAATGGGTTTGTGTTCAGAATGCTCCATGGTTAAATTCCTGTGGGGGGATTTTCCCTGACTCTGCCGGGTGGGAACAAGGCAACAGTGCCCCGAAAGTCACAGGGAAAAGCTCACCGCTCCATTCACGCTCTTAATCTGGCCGGCACCATCCTAAAAGGGGCCTACCGCTGGGAGGAGGGATCGCCGCCTGTTTCAGGCGGCTGGCTCTTTTAACATGCGAATAAGGGTCATTTGACCTACACTGGACCCCGATTGCCATTTTGGGAGATAACTGCCTAGTTTTAAGCTGCCATACAGCAGAAGATGATCAACAATGGTAGGTTTAACATTTTTTTTGTGGGGTCAGGAGGCGGGCTTCTCTGAGCTCCACAAGAATAATGTGGTCAGCTGATGCTCCAGGGTCCCGTTCCCCCCCTCTCCGGACCTAGCTTGCTGCTGGCCCAGTCAGCCCAATACTAAGTTGGCCTGGAGCTGGCGAGCTGCAGCGGTGCCCACAGCCTGCCGATGGCATGCTAATGAGGCCCGGGCGTCGAACTGGACTGAGCCACCCGCAAACACTATAGGCTGGCCAGAGCGCACCGCCAATTGGCCACCCGATAGATATAATCTATCTCCTTTGATCTCTGTCGAGCCATAACAAAGCAGTGCTAAGTGGATACCAGGTGCTTCTCTGCAAATACAAGCAGTAAATCAATCTGGATCCCTCTTGGGCATCTTCAGGTAGCCAAATGTAGAGCAATTTTTGGCAAAGTCCTGAGAGAAGGTTGGCTGCCCACCCTTTGAGTCTGGGTATGGTGCATGTGCCTGCTAGACCCAGAGAAAGAAAAACAATAGAAGCAAGCAAAAATAAAAACAAACTACTTCAGATAAATTCCTGTTGGAACTGCTCTCCTCAGTTAAATAACCTTTGACAATTATGCAGCATTTTTAAAAATATGGATGGAATTCAATAACCATATTATCAAAATTTAAAAAACAACTCATAAAAAGCAGCACTATAAGAGTAAAGACTAGATTGCCTTATAAGGAATACAAATACATTGGTTGTTATTCAGGGTTGGAAATCAAAACAAAGAAAGAAAAAAATTCCAATGGAAGGCTTGTCTACAAATCTTTGGTACGAGCATTATTTAATTTCCACTACATCTTTATGCTGTCCTCTGGCTGATTTAGATGCACGATCATTGGTAAAATAATTACTGCAGCAAAAAGTAATCAGTTCCAAAAGAGTGAAAGAATGACAGCTATTCAACGTGATCCAACAGACCCTCAAAAAGAAATGCTGCAAATTGAAAAGGTGATATTCAGAAACATTAAATGGGTATTTTGTAACAATGCATTAATCAAACATACTAATGTTTTATTCATACTCACACCTGGATGACACTGGTAGACAAGGCATCCATTATAAGAGAATGTCTGCCACATCTATACTGTTATTGTCCCCAGGTATTAAAGTCCAGTCACATCAGGACAGTTGTTTATTGATTATTCATGTCATAATACATGAAGGAAAAACACTATGCCTCATATAACTCTGTCTATGGTGGGGGAGCCAGCAACATGCATTCTGCACAGATAACCTTTCTCCCTCTGAGACTGACTCTGCTGGGTTTTTTAAAAAATTTAACACAAACCATAAATGTGCTAAAGATGGATATTCTGTGAATGAAACTGGAACTTGCCTTATGTGGGCCATTTAAAATTTGGATTCAATTTGGTTATTATAACATTTTTATAATAGTACAACAGAATTGTCCCATATTAATTTCAATCACAACTTTATTCCATTGCAAAGATACAACCTCACCACAAATTACCAGGGAAACTAAAAAGGTGGGCATGACATTAGAAGAAGAAATCAAAGAAGTCATTAAAACATTTAAGATAGAAAGGGGGAGATAATTGATAAACTAATCAGACTTAGAGAGGATAAAACCTTTGGATGGATTGCATCCGCAAATACTAAAAAAAGTTAGGAAGGAGATAGCAGAGGCACTATTACATATATATAAAAAATTCACTAGAAAAGGGAATAGTGCCATAGGACTGGCGGACAGCTAATATTATTCCTACATTTAAAAAGGGAGATAGAACAAGTCCAGGGAACTATAAACCAGTTAGCTTAACGTCAGTGGTAGGAAAGATAATGGAATCTTTACTCAAAGATGTAATAGAAAGACATCTAGAGATTAAAAATATAATAAAGAATAGTCAGCATGGATTTCAAAAGGGAAGGTCATGCTTGACCAACCTTGTTGAATTCTTTGAAGAAGTAACAAAAACAGTAGACAAGGGTAATGTAATAGATGTAATACATTTGGATTTTCAAAAGGCCTTTGATAAGGTACGACATAGCAGACTCATGACTTAGGTCAGAGCATGTGGAGTCAGGGGACCCATAGCAGAATAGATAGCAAGTTGGCTACAAAACAGAAAACAGAGAATAGGATGTAAGGGTACCAAAAGGTGGGAAGTGGTTTTCCACAGGAATTGGTGCTGGGACCACTGTTGTTCACAATTTACATTAATGATTTGGATTCGGGAATCGGAAGTACAATTTCAAAATTTGCAGATGACACCAGATTGAGGGGTATAGTTAATGCAAAGGAAGAGTGCGTCAAGTTGCAAGAGGACATTAATAAACTTGCAGAATGGCCATGTAATTGGCAAATGAATTTTGACATTGATAAGTGTGAGATGGTGCATTTTGGTAGGAAGAATAAGGAGGCCACAGACTGCTTGGATAGTAAGAATCTAAATGGGATAGCGAAGCAAAGGGATCTAGGGGTACAGATACAAAATTACTAAAAGTAGCGACACAGGTTAATAAGGCCATAAAAAAGGCAAATCAAGCACTGGGGTTCATTTCTAGAGGGATAGAATTGAAAAGCAGAAAAGTTATGTTAAACTTGTATCGAACCTTGGTTAAACCACACTTGGAGTACTGTGCACAGTTCTAGTCTCCATACTATAGAGAGGATATAGATGCATTGGAGAAGGTGCTAAAAAGATTCACAAGGATGATATCAGATCTGAGAAGATATACTTATCAGGAAAGGCTGTGTGGGCTGGAGCTCGTCTCCCTGGAAAAGAAAAAGTTGAGGGGTGACCTGATAAAGGTCTTTAAGATAATGAAAGGGTTTGATAGGGTAGATGTAGAGAAGATGTTTCCACTTGCGGCAGAGTCCAAAACTAGAGGTCATAAATATAAAATAGTCGCTAATAAATCCAATAGGGAATTCAGGAGAAACTTCTTTACCCAAAGAGTGGTTAGAATGTGGAACGTGCGACCACAAGGAGCAGTTGAGGCAAATAGCACAGATGCATTTAAGGGGAAGCTAGATAAGCACATGAGGGAGAAAGGAATAGAAAGGTATGCTGATAGGGTTCGATGAAGTGGGCAGGGAGAAGGTTAGCGTGGAGCAGAAATGCCGGCATCGACCAGATGGGCCGAATGGCCTGTTTCTGTGCTGTAGTTTCGATGTAACTCGATGTAAATTCTCTAAATTATACTGAAATAATTTATATAGAGAAAAAAATCCTTTCAGTCCTGCATAAACCTTGTCTTAATCAATGATATGCTTAATTAGATCATTTTTTAAAAATTGCATAATCAACATAACATGTATACACAATTTAAATAAATAACATTTCTATAGATAAGTATTGATAAAATTTGATCTAACATTTTCCAATTGAAAATCACTTTTGTGAAAATAGGATTTTCTGCATTGGGCAGAAGTGCTACCGACTCTGCTGGTGTAGGACGAATAAAATGTAGACCAATGTATCTGAAGCCGGACATGCAAGAAGAATTTCTAAATCAATGATGGGGGATAAGAACATTTGTAAAACAAAGGGAGGGAGGATGAAGATATCGGATGACTGATGCATACTATAAGGTTAAAAGTTAGAGAATTTACAAGATTCATGAATGAAAAATTGTGCACTTTACTGGAGTGTTATTTGGCAGCAATGCAAGAGTGAATTCCCATTCCAGGGTCTTGGTATAGTAATAACGTTACTGACCCAAAATAGAGCAAGGAGCAAAATTGTTATGCTACGCAGCCAACTTGAGACTCATTGGATCAATCATACATTGGTGACTGAAGCACCCAGTATAACTGCTTCAAAGGTCATTCTCTCTCCTAACTTCATGTAGACAGGGTCAATAATAGAATGTATCATCACCAATTCTATGGATTAGGATTGGTGAATTATACAAGTTTCAATATGCAAATGCTTTGAAATGATCCTGGTACTCAACTAGACCTTGCCAATAGATTAGGTAATTTTATTGAATGGTCACATACTTACTTTCAAACTTTTTCACCTTTGCTAATATGTACACATTGGCCTGTGTTTCATATTTCCTACTGCAATGTACATTACCTAGCATTGATTTAAATTTGTTAGCCCATCTATTTAATTTAATTTGAATGCAGTCAGTCTCTATGTCCCTACATATCCTTATAACCTTCAATCATGTTCTTAACTAAATATTCATGCAGCTCCATATAAGAAGAGTTCTTGCACATTGGGCCAAAAATTCTGCTGAGACACTCCATCAGTGGAAGAATATCAGAGTAGAATGACTTTCTACCACCATGGTTGGCCCACAGCTGCTCCAGCTGAGGTGCACTCAAACTCTTTCGGGCAGAAGGAGCCATTTTGTCTCCAGGCATAAGGCAATTGGACCCCTCTAGGAAAGGTTTAGGAACTCACTAGTTTTCAGCTGGCATGAGTTCTGCTGAGGCCTTTTATAGCTATAAATTCCTTGAATGTATTGTCGCCTCCCAAATCCATGCCCACCTTTTCCGCATCTCCCTCTTACCACCCCTCCATTGTCTCTGTGGTTTCAAACTGTTTTTCCGACATCCACTCTTGGATGAGCCACAATTTCCTCCTATTGGGAAGATTGAAGCCATCATCTTCAATCCCCACCACAAACTCTGTGTCCTTGACAGTGATTCCATCTGCCTTCATGGCCACTGTCTCAGGCTGAACCGGATTCTTCACATCTCAGCATTTTATTTTACTTCGAGCTGAACTTCCAACCCCATGTCCTCTCCAACATAAAGACCACCTACTTCCACCTCCGTACCATCAATGCCTCAGCCCAGCTGTTGCTGAACCCTCATCCATACCTTTGTCACCTCCAGCCTCGACTATTCCAATTTCTCCTGGCTGGCTTCCATAAACTTCAACCCATCCAAAACTCTGCTGCCCAAATCCCATAGTGTACCAAGTTCCACTAACCCATTATCCCTATCCTTGTTGACCTGCATTGGTTCCCATTCCCCCAACATCTCCAATTTAAAATTCTCAATTTTGGGAATTCATTGGAATTTCTGGACATCCAAATGGTTTTCTTTGATTACTAATGAAATAAAATGGATCTGGCTCGAAATACCGTTCCTTCAGTTCTCTTAGAGTCAACACATTATAGACTCTCCCTCCCAAATAAATCAACTATTCCTTCCTCATAGGTGTTTATAATGTTACTAAGATATAGTGACCAGAGGAAATCTTCACTCAATCCATTGTTGTTGCACAATAAGTATTTTCATGACCATCAAAAACAGTATCTTGACAAGAACTTGAAAGGGAAAACCACATTGACCAGCCATTTAGTCTGTATAATGATAGTTTGAGCATTATAGAGTTTCTTCACTTTAGTGTCCTGCTTTGACCCAGGTCCAGTGCCACCAGAACTGCTCCGAGCTCTCTCCCAGAGGGCACCAGTAACAAAAAGCAGTCAGCTTGATCAAATTAAAAATAAGTGTGACCAAAATTTAACTGGTAACTCTACTTCAGTGTGAATATCTCATTATCAGTTTAAGTATGTCAGTTAAAGACATTCCCTTAAACAATCAGCATCTGATAATATAACAATTACCTGACCAGTTTGAACTAGCCTGCTCCAGACAGGGAGCCGTACATTAAATCTAGTTAGCACAGAATTCCTGTATGTCATGTTGTTATCAAACCTTCATATTATTCCTTTTCATCAATCTTTGATTGCAAGGAGACCTGAAATAAGTTCAAAACAGGAACTTGATTGGTGTCAGAGATGTTGTCAAAGTGGCTAATGAGAGAGGAACGGGGAGAGTAAAGAATCACAATAAGTGAAATTAAAAGGTTAGCCGCATGCAGTAAAAATAAGAGAGTAAAATAAAGAAGTTGCAACATTCACTTAGACTTTTGATGATTGGAAATCTTGCAGAAAATTGGAAAAGGTTTGAACGATGCTTTCAATTGTTTTCGGACAGATCTAGGACCTGAAGAAAAACATTAGTGTTTTAAAGCATCCATTTTTTAATATGTTATTGAAAAGAGAAGCACTAAATATTTATAATGTTATCAACTTTGAGGAAGACAAGAATCTGGTCCTGGATATATTGGGGCAGAAATTGCTTGCAAAATAATGGTGAACTCAACAGTACTCTCCGTTGTTAGTGGTGAAATGCAGGAGCAAGTTCCGGCGTTCGTACATGTGCAATGAGACATGGAAATCCGAAACTTGCTCCTCCTGGTTCGTTGGCGATATGACAGCTTTGAATTAAAGGGCTATTACGTTGGAATCAGTGAAATCATTGAAAGAGCGCCAACTTGCTCATCTGCCCAGCGGTAAAGTAACTAATATCGCCACAAAACAGGTACGCTTAAAAATACCAGGACTAAACTAAGTCTTAATGACTGCCAAACAACTAAAAATGAACCTTTAAAAATGTGGAGTCTCATTATTCCTTATTTTAATAGTTTTTGGTCATTAAAAATATGTTTCTTAAAAATTAAAAAATTAAAAAATTATTTTTTTTACTTTTCCCTTCTGTTTCTTTTATTTAATTCGATTATATATTACCCTCTCTTTTTTTCGCTGTCTATAACTGTTTTAACAATGACTTTATTGTTGTACCTTTCACTTTCTGGTTTTCACTTTCGAAGTCTGAAGAAACAGTATCGCAGCTTGTCAAAAATGCTGCAATCTGTTTGATCGAGTGGAGAAAGTGATTCTCTTGCTTCTCCCATGGGTCCTAGCTTCACTTGAACTGACGCTGGGCTCTTCCCAGCTTCCTATTAGAGGAAGTGCCCGAAGTAAAGACAGCGTTAAGTTAATGGGTTAATATAAATCTATGGAGCAGCGAGCACTGTTGGTTCGATGCTGCGAGCAATTTCTGCCCCAATATGAATATTTTGGGAGATATTGCAATCCTAAACATAATGTGATGAATGAATGGTACAGCTAGAAATGGGAGAAACCATTAATTGGAATGTAACCGAATTAAGGAGTCACTGTAAGATAAATGAATTTGATGAACTAACAAAATCATTTAAAAGGACAGGATAATTTGTGTAATGCCAGATAATTATCTCAGGGAAAAGCTGTTTTCAGGTCAACATTTGACATTAGATGCATAAATAAGGAATTGAAAACCATCAGAAACCATGAAAGTACAAGGCAAAGGGCTATGCAATAATGAAAATGGAGCTATCCGGTCAACAGTACTTAAAAAAAGAGATTAAGAAACAATTAAATGAGAAATCTAAAACACAATTTATAAAAGCTGAAGGAAAACAAAAACTGAGTGGACAGTACGGAACATCGCAGAGACACATTAAAGGTGGCAAAAGTAATCACAAATCAAGATTTTGCAATTCATAGAACAGGCAAAATCAAGTTCCTGTCATGGAACAAAAGTCACTGCAGGAATTTTACATAAGATAAGAACATAAGAAATAGGAGCAGGAGTAGGCCAATCGGCCCCTCGAGCCTGCTCCGCCATTCAATAAGATCATGGCTGATCTGATCCTAACCTCAAATCCAAAGAACACAAGAAGTAGGAGCAGGACCCGGCCACACAGCCCCTGGGCCCGCTCCGCCACCCACAGGGCCTTGACCGATCCGAACTCAGCTTCTTGTCCAATTTCCTGCCCGCTCCCCATAACCCCTAATTCCCTTTACTTCTAGAAAACTGTCTATTTCTGTTTTAAATTTTACGTCAATGTAGTAGCTGAAAGTCAAAAATGACATCGATTGGGTATTACCGTTATTAGTGAATGTAACAGGTATACAATGTAAACCAGATGCAGCTGTACAAGGGAATGTAATTGCTGAGCCAGATTACAAATGATTACAGCTTAAACCAGAATTGCAGTAGGCTGAAATAAAGTTGACAGCACACTCAAAAGCAGACATACCAGTGAAAGGAATGTTTGTTGCCAACAACACGAATGGGGCACTAAATACAAGTTGCCATTTATAGTGATGCCAAAAGATGCAAAACCAATTTTAGGTCTGCGTGCTTGTGAGAAACTCAATCTGGAGAAAAATGTACTTGTTATAAAGGACTAAAATTACGTCGGGTAGCAAACAATTGTACAGGAATTCAAGAATCTAGTTCAAGCATTGGGTTGTTTGCCAGGGGAGTGCCAGATCAAGATGGATGAACAAGTTATCTCAGTAATACACCCATACAGGAAAGTACTATTTGCATTACAGGGAAAAAATAAAAATATAACCTGATAGAATGGAAGATTAAACTAAATAAATGAACCAATGGAATGCATAAACTCATTGGTAATTGTTGACAAAAAGAATGATAAATTGTGCACAGCAAGAGAACACAAACAGCAATGAGATAAATGATCAGATAATCTGTTTTTTGGTATTGGTTGAGAGTTAAATATTGGCCAAGATACCGGAGAACTCCCCTGCTCTTCTTCAAAAAGCGCAATGGGATCATTTACATCTACCTGAGAAAGCAGACGGGGCCTGGGTTTAGTGTCTCAACTGAAAGACGGCACCTCCAACAGTGCAGCACTCCCCTAGTACTGCAATGAAGTATTGACCTAGATTATGCGCACAAGACTCTGGAGTGGGGCTTGAACCCATGACTTTTTCAGCCAGAGGCAAGCGCACTACCAACTGAGCCAAGGATAAAGGAGGGCATTTCAAGCTAACAACTTGTTTATTACAATATTGTTTGCTGATGTAAAATATCTCAGTAACTGAGAGGCATCCTTAAGTTTTTGACAACTGAAATTGAATGAAGAAATTCTAAGTTACGTATGTTCGATATTCTTTATGAAAGGTGTCACACATTAATGGATGGCATACTGGTTGATTTATCCAAAGACAAACATGACAACAGCCTTCAGAATTTATTTGCAGTTTTTAGAAGAGTCAGATTGAAATGTAATAAAGACAAATTTGCATGTTGGAATCATTGAGCTGGTAATTGCTGATAACACCATCAACGGTGAAAACGTTAAGCGTGACAAAAATGAAAGTCAAAACTATTGAATTTAGCTATGTCACTTTACAAGCAAGATGTGCAAAGACTCCTAGGAATGGCCAATTACCTGGCTAAATTCATACATGTCTTTCAGAAAAAAAGCTTTTACAAAAGTGTTAAAGACTGCCAAATGGAGCTGGAATCGCATAGAAAAACATAAAGGGACTGTTCATATAAGAGCCAGTTCTGAAGTTCTACTACTCTGAAAGACTAATAAAATTTGCAGCTGATGCATTACAGAATGGATTAGGGCCTGTGCTACAGCAAACGTATGATGATTGGTGGGAACATATGTAACCATTAATAACTGACATGGAGATGAAATCAGCACAGATTGAAAAGGAACTGTTTAACATTAAATTTGCTTGTGAAAGATTCCATCAGTTATCGTATGGTGATAGTGTTGAAGCAGACCACAAGTTGCTCTATTTGTGAAATCTTTCAATGATTGTCCTTTATGAATACAAAGAATAATGATCAGACTATAGAACCTTAGAGTGTTACATATACAAGAGCAATGGGCCAGAAAGCAAACCCAATGAAAAAGCTGATGAGGATATTGAAGCTTACAGTATTATGGCGATATAAGTATATGGTTGGAAGATGAAGTTAATCACAACTGAGACAGAAAAAGATCAGACCTTTGGGATCCTCAAAGAAATAATAATGCTTATAAATAAAATAAGATATCCTGAATTTCCTGATCAGGTAAATTATGACATGCGCAATTTCCTGTGGGCGGGACATGCAGCGTAGCGAGCACCCACTTCAAACAGCTGGGAGTTTCATTTAAATAATAATTCAAGGCCGGGAATTTCCTCAAATCTGCTCTCGCTCCGCCATCGTATCTTTGCCAGAAGTGCAACAGAACCCCAATTTACACACTTAAAAGGGGTTTCCCCTAAAAGGGGGTTTGCCTGATTTTTGGATGCTTCCTCTGGATCACTCCAATCACGGTATAACATGCTTTTAGTGTCATTGCATGAAAGAAGGCACATCAGAGTGATCGATAGCCAGCGTACCTTGATTGGTTGCATCCACCAAGATGTTACAAATCGTAGCTTTCTCTGTGGAAATTGTGCATAACAGATTTATGCCAGTTTTACATTGAAGCATCGCTATGCGTGAATTTCCTCAATTGTTTGTACCGCTTCCAAGGTACATCCACCAAAACACTCTGAATCAAAGAGTCATACAGCCATTTGGCCCATCGTGCCTGTACCGTCTCTTTGAAAGAGCTATTCAATTGGTTCCAATCCCCACCTCCTTCCCCATAACCCTGCAAATTTCTCGTTTTCAAGTAAATATCCAATTCCCTTTTGAAAATTACTATTGAATCTGCTTCCACCACCCTTTCAGGCAGTGCATTCCAGATCATAACAACTTGCTATATAAAAAAAATTCTCCTCATTTCCCCCCTGAAATTTTGCCAATTATCTTAAATCTGTCTCCTCTGGTTTCTGACCCTCCTGCCAGTGGAAATAGTTTCCCTCTATCAAAACCCCTCATTATTTTGAACACCTCTATTAAATCCCCCTTAACCTTCTCTGCTCTAAGGAGAAGAATCCCAGCTTCTCTATTCTCTCCAGATAACTGAAATCCCTCATCCCAGGTACCATTCTGGTAAATATCCTCTGCATCCTCTCCAAGGCCTTGACATCCTTCCTAATGTGTGGTGCCCAGAATTGGACACAATACTCTAGCTGGGGCCTAACCAGTGATTTATAAAGGTTTACCACAACTTCCTAGCTTTTGTACTCTAGACCTCAGTTTAGAAAGCCAAGAATCCCTTATGCCTTTTTCCTCCCCCTTCACAGATTTGTGCACATGAATCCCCAGGTCTCCCTGTATCTGTATCCCTGTTAAAGTTGTACCATTTATTTTATATCACCTCTGCCAACTCATTTACATAGCTCCACCCCCGTGCAAAAGGCTCAACCAGGCTTCCTGGGCTATAATGTGGTTCATTCCTAACTGTCCTCTGAAATGGCCTACAATCTCGCTACAAAAAGTCATAATAAGAATAAAACTGGACGGACCACGAGGCACCGGACATGACAAAGGCAAACCAAGCCCAGTCGACCCTGCAAAGTCCCCCTTACCAACTTCTGGGGACTTGTGCCAAAATTGGGAGAGCTGTACCACAGACTAGTTAAGCAACAGCCATAGTCACAGAATCATACCTTTCAACCAACATCCCAGATTCTTCCATTACCATACCTGGCTATGTCTGTCCTTCCGGCAGGACAGACCCACCAGGGGTGGCGGTACAGTGATACACAGTCAGGAGGCAGAGGCCCTGGGAGTCCTCAACATTGACTCCAGACCCCATGAAATCTCATGGCATCAGGTCAAACATGGGCAAGGAAACCTCCTGCTGATTACCACCTACCACTCTCCCTCAGCTGATGAATCAGTCCTCCTCCATGTTGAGAAGGACTGAGGGTAGCAAGGGCACAGAATGTACTCTGGGTGGGGGACTTCAAAGTCCATCAGCAAGAGTGGCTCGGTAGCACCACTACTGACCGAGTCCTGAAGGACATAGCTGCCAGACTGGGCCTGCGGCAGGTGGTGAGCGAACCAACACGAGGGAAAAACCTACTTGACCTCGTCCTCACCAATCTACCCGTCGCAGATGCATCTGACCATATTGGTAGGAGTGATCACCGCACAGTCCTTGTGAAGACAAGGTCCCATCTTCGCACTGAGGACACCATCCAACGTGTTGTGTGGCCTTACCACTGTGCTAAATGGGATAGATTCAGAACAGATCAAACAGCTCAAAACTGGGCATCCATGAGGCTCTGTGGGCCATCAGCAGCAGCAGAATTGTATTCCAACACAATCTGTAACCTCATGGCCCGGCATATTCCTCACTCTACCATTACCAACAAGCCAGGGGATCAACCCTGGTTCAATGAGGAGTGTAGAAGAGCATGCCAGGAGCAGCACAGGCGTACCTAAAAACGAGGTGCCAACCTGGCGAAGCTACAACACAGGACTATAACATGCTATAGACAGAGCTAAGCGATTCCATAACCAATGGATCAGATCAAAGCTCTGCAGTCCTGCCACATCCAGTCGTGAATGGTGGTGTACAATTAAACAACCAACTGAGAGGAGAAGGCTCTGTAATCATCCCCATCCTCAATGATGGCAGAGCCCAGTACGTGAGTGCAAAAGACAAGGCTGAAGCGTTTGGAACCATTTCAGCCAGAAGTGCCGAGGGGATGGTCCATCTCGCCTTCCTCCCGATAGCTCCACCATGACAAAAGCCAGTCTTCAGCCAATTCGATTCACTCCACGTGAAATGGACGAGTTAACGGCACAAATAACGACGTATGGGTATGATCTTGTGGCCGCAGGGTGACAACGACTGGGAATTAAATATGCCAGGGTATTTAACAATCAGGAAGGACAGGCAGGAAGGAAGGGGAGGTGGGGTGGCTATGTTAATAAAGGAAGGAATCACTGTAATACAGAGAAATGATATTGGGACAAAGGATCAGGACAATGAAACAGTTTGGGTAGAGATAAGGAATAATAAGGGGAAAAAAACACTCGTGGGTGTAGTATATAGGCCTCCTAATAGTTGCGACTCTGCTGGAAGAAGTATGAATCAGGAAATAGTCGGGGCATGTAATAAGGGAACAGCTATAATTATGGGGGATTTTAACTATCATATTAACTGGACAAATCAAATAGGGCAGGGCAGCCTTGAGGAAGAGTTTATTGAGTGTATTTGGGATGGATTTCTTGAGCAGTATGTAACTGATCCTACAAGGGGGCAAGCAACCTTGGACCTGGTCCTGTGTACTGAGCCAGGATTAATTAATAATGTCCTAGTTAAGGATCCCCTTGGAATGAGTGACCATAACATGGTTACATTCCATATCCAATTAGAGGGTGAGAAGATTGGTTCTCAAACAAGCGTAATGAGCTTGAATAAAGGAGACTATGATGGTATGAGAGCGGAATTGATTAAAGTGGACTGGGAAAATAGATTAAAGGGTAAGACAGTACATGAGCAGTGGTGTTCATTTCAGGAGTTATTTTACAACTTTCAAAAAAATATAGTCCACTGAGGAAAAAAGGGTGTAAAAGAAATGACAGCCATCCGTGGCTAAGTAAAGAAATTAAGGATAGTATCCGACTAAAAACAAGGACATATAAGGTAGCCAAACTTAGTGGGAGGATAGAAGATTGGGAAGTCTTCAAAAGACAGCAAAAAGTAACTAAAGGATTGATTAAGAAAGGGAAGATAGATTATGAAAATAAATCAGCAAAAAAATATAAAAACAGATAGCAAGAGTTTCTACAGTTATATAAAAAGAAAAAGGGTGGCTAAGGCAAACGTAGGTCCCTTAGAGGATGAGACCGGGAAATTAATGGTGGGAAACATGGGGATGGCAAAAATGCTGAACAAATATTTTGTTTCAGTCTTTACGGTAGAGGACACTAAGAATATCCCAACACTGGACAAACAGGGGGCTCCAGTGGGGGAGGAGCTAAATACGATTAAAATCACTAAGGAATTGGTACTCAGTAAAATAATGGGACTCAAGGCGGATAAATCCCCTGGACATGATGGCTTACATCCTAGGGTCTTGAGGGAAGTGGCAGTAGGGATTGTGGATGCTTTGGTAATAATTTTCCAAAATTCTCTGGACTCAGCAAAGGTCCCGGCAGATTGGAAAACTGCTAATGTAACACCCTTATTTAAAAAGGGTAGTAGGCAGAAGGCTGGAAATTATAGACCAGTTAACCTAACATCTGTGGTGGGTAAAATGTTGGAGTCTATTATTAAGGAGACAGTAGCGGAACACTTGGATAAACATAATTTAATAGGACAAAGTCAGCATGGCTTTATGAAGGAGAAGTCATGCTTGAGTTCTTTGAGGATATAACGTACAGGGTGGATAAAGGGGAACCAGTGGACGTAGTGTATTTAGACTTCCAGAAGGCATTTGACAAGGTGCCACATAAAAGATTATTGCTCAAGATAAAGAATCACTGGATTGAGGGTAATATTCTGGCATGGGTTGAGGATTGGTTATCTAACAGGAAGCAGAGAGTTGGGATAAATGTTGGCTTTTATTGCTAGGGGGATAGAATATAAAAACAGGGAGGTATTGCTGCAGTTACATAAGGTATTGGTGAGACCGCACCTGGAATACTGCATGAAGTTTTGATGTCCATACTTAAGAAAAGACATACTTGCTCTCGAGGCAGTACAAAGAAGGTTCACTCGGCTAATCCCGGGGATGAGGGGGTGGACATATGAGGAGAGGTTGAGTAGATTGGGACTCTACTCATTGGAGTTCAGAAGAATGAGAGGCGATCTTATTGAAACATATAAGATTGTGAAGGGGCTTGATCAGGTGGATGCGGTAAGGATGTTCCCAAGGATGGGTGAAACTAGAACTAGGGGGCATAATCTTAGAATAAGGGGCTGCTCCTTCAAAACTGAGATGAGGAGAAACTTCTTCACTCAGAGGGTAGTAGGTCTGTGGAATTTGCTGCCCCAGGAAGCTGTGGAAGGTACATCATTAAATAAATTTAAAACAGAAATAGACAGTTTCCTAGAAGTAAAGGGAATTAGGGGTTACGGGGAGTGGGCAGGAAATTGGATATGAATTTAGATTTGAGGTTAGGATCAGATCAGCCATGATCTTATTAAATGGCGGAGCAGGCTCGAGGGGCCGATTGGCCTACTCCTGCTCCTATTTCTTATGTTCTTATGTTCTTATTTGACCAAGTGTGGCACCAAGGAGCCCTTGTAAAATTTAAGTCAATGGGAATCAGGGGAAAAACTTTCCAGTGGCTGGTGTCATGCCCAGCACAAAGGAAGATGCTAGTGGTTGTTGGAGGTCAATCATCTCAGCCCCACGACATCGCTGCAGGATTTCCTCAGGGCAGTGTCCGAGGCCCAACCATCTTTAGCAGCTTCATCAATGACCTTCCCTCCATCATAACGTCAGAAATGGGGATGTTCGCTGATGATTGCACAGTGTTCAGTTGCATTCGCAACCCCTCAGATAATGAAGCAGTCCGTGCCCACAAGCAGCAAGACCTGACAACATCCAGGCTTGGGCTGATAAGTGGCAAGTAACATTTGCACCAGACAAGTGCCAGGCAAAGACCATCTCCAATAAGAGAGAGTCTAACCACCTCCCCTTGATATTCAACGGCATGACCATCGCCGAATCCCCCACCATCAACATCCTGGGGGTCACCATTGACTAGAAACTTAATTGGACCAGCCACATAACTACTGTAGCTACAAGAGCAGGTCACAAGCTGGGTATTCTGCGGCGAGTGATTCACCTCCTGACTCCCCAAAGCCTTTCCGCCATCTGCAAGGCACAAGTCAGGAGTGTGATGGAATACTCTCCACTTGCCTGGATGACTGCAGTTCCAACAATGCTCAAGAAGCTCAACACCATCCAAGACAAAGCAGCCCGCTTGATTGACACCCCATCCATCACCCTAAACATTCACTCCCTCCACCACTGGTGAACCGTGGCTGCAGTGTGTACCATCCACAGGATGCACTGCAGCAACTCACTAAGGCTTGTTCAACAGCTCCTCCCACCTCAAAGGACCGGAGGCAGCAGGCACATGGGAACATCACCACCTGCACGTTCCCCTCCAAGTCACACACCATCCCCTCTTGGAAATATATTGTTGCTGGGTCAAAATCCTGGAACTCCCTGCATAACAGCACTGTGGGAGAACCTTCACCACACGGACTGCAGCGGTTCAAGAAGGCAGCTCACCACTACATTCTCAAGGGCAATTAGGGATGGGCAATAAATGCTGGCCTTGCCAGCGACACCAACATCCCATGAACGAATAAAAAAAAAACTGTTATCAGTGTGCCTGAGATCTCTGGAGTTTGATAACAATTTTCTTCGCGATTTAAAAATTTTTTACTGAGATTTGCATTATATTTAATCAAAGTGCTGTCAGACCCAGTACATCTGAAATATTTTGAACCACTGTCCCTCTCCATGCATTCAGAAGGACTAAGCATCTGGAATAGCCTTCCCAATGGGAATACCCCTATTCTGCATAATAATAGAAGAGGAATAGGAGCAGTAGAGACAAGAGGCTTTGAGAGTGAGGTGTCCTGGCAGAAGACAGCAACCCACTCGCTATTACTCTTATCGATGGTGCCGCATTTGCGCTTATTTTACGCCGGTCTTTACGTTTCGGCGTAGGCAAATGAGCTTCGCAGGAAACTTCAGTGTAAGTTCCCGCCGAGAAATTTGGCGCAGAAATTGGCCTAACTTTCAACATCATTGCTCTGTAGTGCGATTCAAGAAATTTGTCACCATTGTTTCTAAATGCAGATGTTTATTTGTTTTGAAGGACAAAAATGTAACGGTATAATTTATAGATGTTCCTTCAGTGAACTTCAATGTTTCCTAATAGCTTAAGTACATAAATTAGAGAAATTCCATTAACAATCAACATCTGACAATATAACTATCAGCTGAGTTGTTTGAAACAATATGCTTTAGACAGAATGACTGCACATAGAATTTGAGAACTGCTGTGAACTCCTGTATTTTATGTTGTTTTAATGTCTTTATAAGCTATTCAAATTCATTAATCTTGGATTAGAAAGAACCTTGAACTGTGTTCAAAACAAGAACATTACTGGTTGACGCAATTCACTTGTACATTTTCTGGCCAATAACTCCTTTCTACAGCTGTGGATGCCATGTTAATGTGTGGGGAAAAGGCAGAAGTGGTATTGAATAAATGTCAAACTAATTATGACATGAGACAATTCGCAAAGATTTCCATTCTAGAAAATATTGCATTAATGTTTGTAAAAATTATATCAGGCCGTATTTTCCTGTGAAAATAACAATGAGCCTAACAGCGCTCGCTGTTATTTCAGTGCAAATGGTAGAGCAACTTCCGGTGACCGCACATGCGCAGTTAAATGTGGAAATCCGCAAGTTGCGACCCTCCTCCGTAAGCTGTGCGGTAAGGAGATCTCGCCGTCTGGCTCTCCATTCAAATGAATGGAATGGCATGAAGTTCCTGCACTGACCTGATGGATACGATTTAATATCGTCAAAAAGGTACGTCAAGTCATTTTAAGTCTAAGCACCCTGTTAAATGCACGGTGATTCTTCATGACTGCCAAACAACCTCTCTGGCACTGAAAATTTACTTCAACAAGTGTGGAGTCTCGTTCCTTCAGATTTTAATTGTTGTTGACCATTTAAAAAAAAGAATTAAATTGTTTCTTACTTTTGCTTTCTGTCTCTTTTATCTTTGCCTCTTAATTCAATATTTCTTGCCCTCTGTACTCCATTTGACAATGAATTCACGATTCTAACTTACACTTCCTGGTTCAGTCTCCGTGTGGCTTATTAACATGCTTCAATCTGATTGGTTAAAGGGATAGACTGTTGCTTGCCCTGTTCACACAGGTCCCAGACGCCCGGGAGAGGGCAGGCACCGTTCATTCGCCACTCATAGAAAAATCCAGCCCATCATATTTGGCAGTGATTCAGCTTTATCCATTACCAAATTCACTAGGTAACATTTGCAATTTAACAACCAGCCTTTTTGATTGTCTCATTGATCAGGGTTCTCAATTTCCCTTCCTTCTCTTTTTCTTTAAAATCGAACTTCAGCCAATTTTGTAGTAAAATTAATTCACATTGATCTGGCTTATAAACACTTTGTTTATCGTAAGCCTCCCTAATCCCTCCTCTAATTCCTATTCTGTTTCCAAACTTCCACCCACACCCATATAAAACATCTTTGGAGCAAGTTGTAACTGTTCGACTATTTTCTCATCTTTCTTCTTTCCCATCCTCCTTTTCATAGTCTATTGTCCAATTTACATAAACTTATTTTCTTTTAAGCATAGGGCAAGATTCTTTACACTTTTAAATAACTCAGAACAGAGCCAATAGTATAACATTGTGCAACCAACGGATCAGATCAAAGCTCTGCAGTCCTGCCACATTCAGTCGTGAACGGTGGTGGACAATTAAACAATTAACAGGAGATGGAGGCTCCATGAATATCCCCATCCTCAATGATGGTAGAGCCCAGCATAAGGGTGCAAAAGTCAAGGCTGAAGCTTTTGTAACCATCTTCAGCCAGAATTGCCAAGTGGATGATCCATCTCAGCCTCCTCCCGAGATCCCCACCATCACAGAAGCCAGTCTTCAGCCAATTCGATTCACTCCATGTGATATCAAGAACTGGCTGAGTGCACTGGATAGAGCAAAGGCTATGGGCCCCAACAACATCCCAGCTGTAGTGCTGAAGACTTGTGCTCCAGAACTAGCCTGGAACTAAGGGACGGTCGTGTCTAACAAAGTTGATTAAGTTTTTTGAGGCGGTAACAAGGAGGGTCGATGAGGGTAGTGCATTTGATGTAGTCTGTATGGATTTTAGCAAGGCTTTTGACAAGGTCACACATGGCAGACGAGTCAAAAAAGTAAAAGTCCATGGGATCCAAGGGAAAGTGGCAAATTGGATCCAAAATTGACTCAGTGGCAGGAAGCATAGGGTAATGGTCGATGGGTGTTTCTGTCAATGGAAGGTGGTTTCCAGTTGGGGTTCTGCAGGGCTCAGTACTAAGTCACTTGCTTTTTGTGGTTTATATTAATGATTTAGATTTAAATGTAGAGGACATGATTAAGAAGTTTGCAGATGATACAAAAATTGGCCATGTGGTTGATAGTGAGGTGGAAAGCTGTAGACTGCAGGAAGATATCAATGGACTGGTCAGGTGGGCAGAAAAGTGACAAATGGAATTCAATCCAGAGAAGTGTGAGATAATGCATTTGGGGAGGTCAGACAAGACAAGGGATTACACAATAAATGGGAGGATACTGAGAGGTGTAGAGGAAGAGAGGGACCTTGGAGTGCATGTTCACAGATCCCTGAAGGTAGCAGGACAGGTAGATCAGGTGGTTAAGAAGGCATAAGGGATACTTTCCTTTATTAGCCGAGGCATAGAATATAAGGGCAGGGAGGTTATGCTAGAACTGTATAAAACACTGGTTAGGCCACAGCTTGAGTATGGTGCACATTTCTGGTCACCAAATTACAGGAAAGATGTGATTGCACTGGAGAGGATACAAATGAGATTTACGAGGATGTTGCCAGGACTGGAGAATTTTAGCTATGAGAAAAGATTGGATAGGCTGCGGTTATTTTCTTTGGAACAGAGGAGGCCTAAATTTAGTTGAGGTGTATAAAATTATGAGGGGCCGAGATAGAGTGGACAGGAAGGATCTATTTCCCTTAGCAGTGAGGTCAATAACCAGGGGGCATAGATTTAAAGTAATTGGCAGAATGATTAGAGGGAAGCTGAGAAAAATAATTTTCACCCAGAGGGTGGTGGGGGTCTGGAACTCACTGCCTGAAAGGGTGGTAAAGGCAGAAACCCTCATCACATTTAAAAAGTACCCAGATATGCAATTGAAGTGCCATAACCTATAAGGCTACAGACCAAGTGCAGGAATGTGGGATTAGGCTGGGTTGCTCTTTTTCGACCAGTATAGACACGATGTGCCGAATGGCCTCCTTCTGTGCAGTAAATTTTTCAATGTTTCTATGTCTCTAGCTGCACCTATAGCCAAGCTGTTCCAGCACAGCTGCAACACTGGCATCTACCCGACAAGGTGGAAAATTGCCCAGGTCTGTCCCCAAAAAACAGGACAAATCCAATCCGGCCAATTACCTCCCCATCAGTCTACTCTCAATCATCAGCAAAGTGATGGAAGGTGTCATCGACAGTGCTATCAAGCGGCACTTACTCACCAATAACCTGCTCACCGATGCTTAGTTTGGGTTCCGCCAGGACCACTCGGCTCCAGGCCTCATTACAGCCTTGGTCCAAACATGGACAAAATAACTGAATTCCAGAGGTGAGGTGAGAGTGACTGCCCTTGACATCAAGGAAGCATTTGACCAAGTGTGGCACCAAGGAGCCCTAGTAAAATGGAAGTCAATGGAAATCAGGAGAAAAACTCTTCAGTGGCTGGAGTCACACCGAGAACAAAGGAAGATGGTAATGGTTGTTGGGGGCCAATCATCTCAGCCGCACGACATCACTGCAGGAGTTCCTCAGGGCAGTGTCTTAGGCCCAACCATCTTCAGCTGCTTCATGAATGACCTTCCCTCCATCATAAAGTCAGAAGTGAGGATGTTCGCTGATAATTGCACAGTGTTCAGTTCCATTCGCAACCCCTCAGATAATGAAGCAGTTCATGCCTGCATGCAGCAAGACCTGGACAACATCCAGGATTGGGCTGATAAGTGGCAAGTAACATTTGCACCAGTCAAGCGCCAGGCAATGACCATCTCCAACAAGAGAGAGTCGAACCACACCCCCTTGACACTCAACGGCATTACCATCATCAAATCCCCCACCATCAACATCCTGGGGGTTACCATTGACCAGAAACTTAACTGGACCAGCCATATAAATAGTGTCGCTACAAGAGCAGGTCAGAGGCTGGGTATTCTGCCGCGAGTGACTCACCTCCTGACTCCCCAAAGCCTTTCCACCATCTACAAGGCACAAGTCAGGAGTGTGATGGAATACTCTCCACTTGCCTGGATGAGTGCAGCTCCAATAACACTCAAGAAGCTTGACGCCATCCAGGACAAAGCAGCCCACTTGATTGACACCCCATCCACCACCCTAAACATTCATTCCCTTCACCACCGGTGCACCGTTGCTGCAGTGTGTACCATCCACAGGATGCACTGCCGCAACTCGCCAAGGCTTCTTCGACAGCACCTCCCAAACCTGCGACCTCAACCACCTAGAAGGACAAGGGCAGCAGGCGCTTGGGAACACCACCACCTGCACGTTCCCCTCCCAATCACACACCATCCCGACTTGGAAATATATCGCCGTTCCTTCATCGTTGCTGGGTCAAAGTCCTGAAACTCCCTTCCTAACAGCACTGTGGGAGAACCTTCACCACATGGACTGCAGCGGTTCAAGAAGGCGGCTCACAACCACCTTCTCAAGGGCAATTAGGGATGGGCAATAAATGCTGGCCTTGCCAGCGACACCCACATCTCATGACTGAATAAAAAAAATAAAGAGTATCTTACCACTAGTATTTTGTTGATCTGATATGATAATGCCTGATTACAAAATACATCTTCATTAGAAAATTTGAAAAAAAATGATTACTCCTTGGAAATTGTGAAATGTTACTATGGGGTAGGTTTTGAATTCTCCAGCCTGTCAGAAACAGGCTGGTAGCACCCTGATAATCGCTGGGAGGAACTTGCAGTCCTGTGCCCACCATATCATTTTGCTGGTGCCCTTCGAATAGGGGGCCATGGCATTCACCTGAAACAAGCGGACAGCTAATTTCGACATTTAAATCAGGGTCATATGACTTTCAATAGGACGCCGATGCCTTAACTGGGCAGAACATGCACCATGCATGCTCTGCCCAGTATCAAATAGCAGTCCAGCTGTAGAGGATCCCTAAGGTAAGCTTTTATTAGGTTTGTGGGTGGGTCCCCCTCCCCTCTCGAGTACGGACCCCCTGAACTATCTTTGTTCGGGCCCACAGGCAGCCTTATATTGCTGAAGGCTGGAATCAGCCCGTTGCACTCGGGCGTTCACTTTCCACCTGACTGCCCTATGTTATTGAGGCCCAGCCTTCAAAATGGATTAGCCTTCTCTCCGCCACCATCAGGTGGTCGGCTGGCAGCCCAAAAACTGCATGGAGAGAAAGCCTATGTCTATAAAACACTTTTCTGTTCAGTTTTTGACCTCTCAGTTTCTTCAAGCTAAAAGATGAAATGTTCTGGGTCATTGAACTCTCCATATCTACCAGAATTAGTGCTCACTGATTGTCTGCATCTTCAACAACATCAATCTTTGATTTTGCTTCATGGAGGAGCAGGAAGGCTGCTGATCCCTAATTGCCTCAATTATCATATACATCATCCAAATGGGTCTTCTCTGGCAGCAAAACTTGACCTGGCCGGTCTCCTGAAGCTGCTTCTAAACTTGCTCCAGTTGATATGTCCTCTCAATTAAGAGCAATCAAAACAATCTTTTCATTGTAGTCTTTGTGATTCGAGTGCCTCCCATTCAACAAACTTGCATTCATACAGTTCCTTTCATATCCTTAGGGTATTCCAAAGTGCTTCACAGCCATTGGATTGCAGTCATTTGCTGTTTTTTAATCAAATGAAGAAGTCAATTGTAATGTCCCAAAAACAGCAAATGAGATCATTTTTTATTTATTCGTTCATGGGATGTGGGTGTCGCTGGCGAGGCCGGCATTTATTGCCCATCCCTAATTGCCCTTGAGACGGTGGTGATGAGCCGCCTTCTTGAACCGCTGCAGTCCGTGTGGTGAAGGTTCTCCCACAGTGCTGTGAGGTAGGGAGTTCCAGGATTTTGACCCAGCGACGATGAAGGAACGGCGATATATTTCCAAGTCGGGATGGTGTGTGACTTGGATAAATGACCAACCGATCCATTTTGGTGGTGTTGGTCGAGGGAACAGCGTTGGCCCAGGCACCCAGAAGAACCCCTTGCTCTTCTTTGAACAATGCCATGGGATCTTTCATTTTCATCTGAACAAGCAGACAGGACCTTACTCTAGTGTCACATTTGAAAGACGACCTCCAACATTGCCTCAGCTCCGCACTGAATTATCAGCCTAGATTACATACTCAAGCCCTGGAGTGGGGCGTGAACCCACAATCTTCTGATGCAGGACTGGAAATGCTATCATTGACCCATGCTTACACTCTTTCTCTTTAGAATGGCATTCCCCTGTAAACCATATCGCTAAAGCTAAATCCGGGTACAGTACTGTAATGGTTATGTTACTGGACTAATATTGTGAAAGAACATCAATTCAAATCCCATCATGGCAATTTGAGAATTTTGAATTCAGTTTAAAAATAATCTGGAAATAAAAAACTGGGTATCGGTAAAAAAGTGACCGTGATACTGATGGATTGTTGTAAAAACTGAACTAGTTCACCAATGTCCTTTAGGAAAGGAAACGTGCCCTCCTTCCTCAGTAGAGCCTATATGTAACTCCAGTCCAACACCAATGTGTTTGACTCTTAACTGCCCTCTGACATGGCCTAGTAGATCACTTATTGGGTCAAAACCCCCTACAAAGTTAACATATTCAGCACACACAGCAATTCAAGAAAAAAGCCCATCACCACCTTCTCAGGGCAGTTAGGAATGATCAATGAGTGCCCTCCTTGCCAGTGATACCGACATCCTGAGAATTAATTTGAATGGCAGGAGAATTGGGTATAGTCATCTATACTGGTGATTAGCCAGATTAACTTGTGTCTCAATAAACTGTTTTTGTATTACTTTTATGCCTGCTACTCCATTTTAACTTCGCAAAAGGAAGGAGGAAGAAAAATGGTGAGGATGAAGGTAAGGTGTGTGACCAAGCTTGCCCTGTGCTAGAGAGACTGTTGAAGCTGGATGGGGAAAGGGAAGTAAAATCAAGGGAAGTTAATCACTCCTGCCCTCCACTCTATCAGAGACCTTCCCTTTTGTTCTTTCCTCCCCTCCCCTCCCCTCCCTCCCCCCACCCTTTGCCTGACTCTGTACTTGCTTAAAAACTCTTAAATCTTCAACTTCTTCCAGTTCCGATGAAAGGTCATCGACCTGAAACGTTAACTCTGTTTCTTTCTCCACAGATGCTGCCTGACTTGCTGAGTATTTCCAGCATTTTCTGTTTTTATTTCAGATTTCCAGCATCTGCAGCATTTTGCTTTTGAAGTAAAATCAATGATCTGGCTCAAACCAAAGATGAATTGAACCAAGAACAAATAGTTCATCGAACTAATACTCCCATTCCCTTTATTGAACTCTATTACTATCATCAGACCGTTTTCATGATTTGATGGGAGCAGCTTTGTAATGTCTCACAGTATTATTTTTTAGCAACGAAGGATAGCTTGACTGCTGCGGGCTTACCGTGAACACACCAGGACTCCAGAACTTAATTTCCTTCTTTTTGTTCTCAGCAGTAAAAAACACAAGATGTATAACCAGATAGCCTCAACTTAAAATAATGGGCACACATATTCGATATAGGCTGTCAAAATTTCTAAAAAAAACCCCAACCACAGATATTATGATGGTTATGCTCTTTTCTTAATTTAACACAAGGAAAAGTCTACTAATTGCACAGGTGATGAAATTTGTTAGTTTTGTTAGTTTGATGGACCCAAAATTGCCTATTTTCTACAATGGGGTTGTACCACTAATCCTTCCACCTATTCATCAGTTAGATTTTCTTCAAATTTACAAGGCACTACCTCGAAATATAATGTGCCAGCCTTGTCTTCTAAAACTCTAGGGCTTATGTTTTCCTTGCTATTTTTAGCCAAAAGGTCGATATAAGCATAAAGTGCGGAACATTGCTTTATTCTCCTGCCTGCTTTTTCACTAAAATTAGCAAACAAAGGATAGAGGGATCAGCACTGCTGGAAGACTCTATGCTCAGACAAGGGCAACTGAAATAAGAAACACAGTGGAATACAAACATTTCACTATCCTCCCTCTCTGCGATTGGCTTTCCCAGCTGCTCACTAAGACATCAATCAGCTTTGTTAGTACCACATTTATCTTAAACTGGGCTGTCAGAATTTCAGAATAAGGAAACCTTACCAATAAACACTGGCTTAAAAACAACCCACAGGGCTTTGAATTTCACGAGGTTCTAGAGGTAAAACCCAACTAACTTGATTAATCTTCCTAATCAAAGGTGAATCTTTTTCTCTTTTCTTTCCTTTTGCACTTATTCATTGTGTTCTTACATGACAAGCACACTAATCTTTGCTTACAGTTATTAGCTATGATCATTCACAGCAATAGTTGGAGATATGCCTAAAATGTTCTTATTTTTCCCATTAAGTCCAAGTACCACCCTCCATTGTCCTCCAGACAAGGGGAAGTTTGAGATATAAATTGGAACTGCCATTAATATCAGCTTATGATTGGCTAGCAAGAGGCTACAATTCAGACAATGTCAGTGTTTTGGTCCTTCAGGTGGAAATCCATCTGGTGATCTAGCCGAGAACTAACCAAAGTTGATCAACTGATATATGTGGTCTGCTCGACGTGACAGCCAACCTTAAGCCCAATTATGTAGTCAGGAATCAAGCATTCCATCAGTTTTGGTGCAATGACTCCATTTATCAGAACAACTTTAACTATGACCAATTGTGTTCTTTTACAAGTGGGCTTTTAAAAAATATGGTTTGAGGTCATTTACTCATATTAAATAGGCTCCACATAGGGGAGGTTTCATCTGTTCACCATTTGTAGTGAAATTCTAAATATATTCTTTATAATTGTATTTACAATTTTGCTACAAATAATGAACGGAGAACATTTTTCCCTTATGTGTCAAGGTGACTACTAATTGATTTCAATCTGTGTTCTCTAAATTACCCAATTTACAACTGCCATTCATTTCAATGTGTATTGTGTATTTGTTCGGACTAAAAAAATGATGCAAAAATGTACAGAATATATACATTCTGAAAATAGAGAATGCTTCAGCCCATGTTTATTGACTTTTTTGTATGAAAACTGCACTCATCAAGGTGAGGGATGCTAATGCTGGGGATTGGAATTTTTTAAATTTCAGGCACCCATTATCAGCACCAAGCACTCTCAGGTCAGGTCTGACAGGTTAGATACTGCGTAAAGCTTGCACTCCTCACCACCCCCCAACCTCAGAAAAGCACCATCCACCTCACCAGTGTGACATTTTCCGCTTTCCTGCACCAGCCGTCCTCTGGCTCCGCTGAGTGAGATTGTAATTTAGTGCTGTTCATATCAGCCCATGCTCACTGGAAACTGGGTTAATATTGCCCAAACTCATTTCATTTGGGGTCCTTACAGGCAGCAGACCGAGGAAGCTTCATTCCATCAGTCTGGATTGGATTTAAACCCAGATCGCAGAAAGGCTGGTAGCTATTCAATTGGACCACCCAGTTGCCCATGTTCAGTCTATTTGAGGACATGTATAACTTCAAAACAGTTTGCCTTAAAATAAACTACTTACATTTGAATTAGAATCACTTCCACCGATACAAACGACATCTTGCTTTTGAATTGTTATAACATCTTTTGATAGCTTTAGTCGGATGTCATAGGCATTCTCAGACTCCTCATCAAAAAGACGTGCTATACCAGTCTTAGTCTGCAAAACAAAAATGATTTTGTTTGTAAAATACCACTTATTTTATGATTATCTTACAATCTTGTTAACAAAACACAATCTTTGTTCATTCCCACTTTATCGATTCACGTTTTAAAATGTATTTTCCCAGTTTTCTCTCCTGCTCCCCCTTAGTTGCCTTGTCTTGCTGCAGTATGATTGCACAGATGTTGGCAGTCCCCTAGTATCTCAGCCTCGTGGCCACTCTTCATGACTGGGCTATTTGACAATGGGGAATGTCACAGTTCATGCTGTGCTCACTCGACATACGCATAGCACATGGTTTCTAGAAGGGAAGTAGACACAGGAACTCTGGCTGATCTTTTCCCCTCACTTGCTCAGGTCCATTGATGCCAAATGTATGCCAATTGTTATCCAAGTTGAGATCAACAAACTCAGTACAGTACAAGGATGAAACCGGGGTCGTCTGGTTTGTGCCACTTAGTACCACTCCAACTAGCGCCTTCACTCACAAACCATTGGGATAGCTTTAGAATTAGTTTTACTCAAATTATTTGCAGTAAAAAGAAACTGGTAGCCAGTTACTGTCACAACCATCTTCAGGCAGAAGTGCCGAGTAGATGATCCACCTTGGCCTCCTCCCGATATCCCCACCATCACAGAAGCCAGTCTTCAGCCAATTCGATTCACTCCACGTGATATCAAGAAATGGCTGAGTGCACTGGATACAACAACGGCTATGGGCCCCAACAACACCCCGGCTGTAGTGCAGAAGACTTGTGCTCCAGAACTAGCCGCGCCTCTAGCCAAACTGTTCCAGTACTGGCATCTACCCGACAATGTGGAAAATTGCCCAGGTATGTCCTGCCACAAAAAGCAGGACAAATCCAATCCGGCCAATTACCGCCCCATCAGTCTACTCTCAATCATCAGCAAAGTGATGGAAGGTGTCGTCGACAGTGCTATCAAGCGGCACTTACTCACCAATAACCTGCTCACTGATGCTCAGTTTGGGTTCCACCAGGACCACTCGGCTCCAGACCTCATTACAGCCTTGGTCCAAACATGGACAAAAGATCTGAATTCCAGAGGTGAGGTGAGAGTGACTGCCCTTGACATCAAGGCAGCATTTGACCGAGTGTGGCACCAAGGAGCCCGAGTAAAATTGAAGTCAATGGGAATCAGGGGGAAAACTCTCCAGTGGCTGGAGTCATACCTAGCACAAAGGAAGATGGTAGTGGTTGTTGGAGGTCAATCATCTCAGCCCCACGACATTGATGCAGGAGTTCCTCAGGGCAGTGTCCTAAGCCCAACCATCTACAACTGCTTCATCAATGACCTTCCCTCCATCATAAGATCAGAAATGGGGATGTTTGCTGATGATTGCATTGTGTTCATTTCCATTCGCAGCCCCTCAGATAATGAAGCAGTCCAAGCCTGCATGCAGCAAGACCTGGACAACATCCAGGCTTGGGCTGATAAGTGACAAGTAACATTCACGCCAGACAAGTGCCAGGCAATGACCATCTCCAACAAGAGAGAATCTAACCACCTCACCTTGACATTCAACGGCATGACCATCGCCGAATCCCCCACCATCAACGTCCTGGGGGTCACCATTGACCAGAAACTTAACTAGACCAGCCATATAAATACTGTGGGTACAAGAGCAGGTCAGAGGCTGGGTATTCTGCAGCGAGTGACTCACCTCCTGACTCCCCAAAACCTTTCCACCATCTACAAGGCACAAGTCAGGAGTGTGATGGAATACTCTCCACTTGCCTGGATGAGTGCAGCTCCAACAACACTCAAGAAGCTCGACACCATCCAGGACAAAGCAACCCGCTTGATTGGCACCCTATCCACCACCCTAAACATTCTCTCTCTTCACCACCGACGTCCAGTGGCTGCAATGTGTACCATCCACAGGATGCACTGCAGCAACTTGCCAAGGCTTCTTTGACAGCACCTCTCAAACCCACAATCTCTGCCACCTAGAAGGACAAGGGCAGCAGGCACATGGGAACAACATCACCTGCATGTGCCCCTACAAGTCACACACCATCCCGACTTAGAAATATATCGCCGTTCCTTCATCGTCACTAGGTCAAAATCCTGGAACTCCCTATCTAACAGCACTGTGGGAGAACCTTCACCACACAAACTGCAGCGGTTCAAGAAGGCGGCTCACCACCACCTTCTCAAGGGCAATTAGGGATGGGCAATAAATGCTGGCCTTGCTAGCGACGTCCACATCCCATGAACGAATAAAAAAAAAATTGAGCATACTTATTGCATAAGGTTGGAAGCTGGATTCAATGCATTTCTTGTGAAGGAAGACATTGAGAGATATGGTGAAAAAGTGGGCAGGTCATGGCGAATCAACTGAATCAAAAAGGGATAGGACGGGTCCTTTTCTGTTCCTAAAGATTGTTTAGATCTAATTCCAGATGACCAAAAAACTTTTTCCTACATCTGATCAAAAATGACCATCTTTAATTCCAGATCCATTGCTAAATCCAGGCGATGGATCTATTTATTAATATCATTTATACCTATAGTTTTCATTAGGAACATTACAAAGTGACTACACTTCAAAAAATTACTTCATTGGCTGTTTAGAGCATTTGGGCATCCTGAGATTGTGAAAGGCGTTATATAAATGCAAGTTCTTTCTTTCCTTAGACTAATGTAGTATACATAATTGGAAAATAAAATGCTTTATTTACACCAACATGCAGGTTATGAAATGATGTATGCAGTGATGTCATTTGAATGTTATCATAGAATGACCATTTAAAGATTAGTTGTTGTGTATATTCATTGCACACTTTGGCATCATGCCACAGGCCTCACACATTTTTATGTGCAAATTGTCGTTCCACACTTGTACCTCATGTGCTCGAATTTTGATATATATTTGAAAATCATATCTTAGGCTGCTACTTGAGCCATTTGTCAGGGAAATTATAACAACAGATTTTGCAACATTGTGTCAGGATAGGATTTGTCCTAGAACTTAGAGGCCATTTTCTTCTATGGGTGGACTTTGGGGTGTCTGACAGGTACAGAGCACCAGAGAGGCCCTGCATGGCCCAGACACACTCTTGGTGCAATTCATCTCTTGGGCCTTTCACCAGAAATTCAAGAGGGAAATAGCTGCTCTCCTGGCCACCAACATCGGGGCTCCCCAGCTGTTGCTAGAGAACAGCAGCCAAAAGTTCTCAAGGCCTGCAGATCGGCCTTGGTGGTGGTTTAAAAAGCAAATCGTACTTGCTAGCAAAATCTTCAGATTGCTCCAGGGCCCCAACAGAACCAACAACCCCCCCAGACACTTCTGGAGCAACTCGGGAGAAAAATCATAGGGGCATTAAAAAAAATTGTGAATTTTTAAAATTTTCTTTGAACATTTATTAGTTATAAAACTTTGGAGACGGGATAAAAAGGCTGTTTGACTGACAGTCAGACATCATCCAATAGGGTAATTAAGAGCCTGTTTGCCTTTCAATTGGTATGAGAACGCAGTGCGTTGCGAGGATGGTCGCGTCAGGCGACCAATGGTACGGCGGTTGGAGGCAGGATGTTGTGTGATGAAACCTCCAGGAATACGTCCAAACAGAGTTGGCAATGCTACCCCTCCCCCCAGTCAACGGGGGCCCAGCTGCAAGCCGTAACACATACAGAGAGCAAGATTAGGCTGTTCGGCTGGGAACGCCCCCCCTCACCTCATTATACGGCTAACATTGGGCCTGCAAGTAAATGCAAGCTCACTTACGTCAAATGGGAAAGCCCCAGGAAATCCGAGAGCATTGCAGTGCGGATGGAGACGAGGGTCTCTGCCCCTTTTCAAATACCAAATTCCTCGGCGCAACCAAAAGGAAAATCCAGCCTTTTGGCTTTATCTGGCTGTTAAACTCCCTCAGCACAATGACTGAGCAGCAACCAAACCAAAACCTGGACAAAAATATCTCAAGTTTGTCAAAATTTGCAATATACAGAGAAACACCCCAGTAACAAAAATAGCCATTGACAAGGAGTCAGAACATCTTGGTATCCTCACTTTAAAAAAAAGAGAGAAAGCCAGGCAAATGGAATTTTTGACCATGAAATTTGGGGATCTATAGGCAGCAGCTGAAATGTGATGGCGAGGACTCCCATCCACTTGCAGACACGGCCTTAGACTCTGTCCCAAATCAACATGATGAAGTCATTACCATAATGGAGATGGGTGGCTGGTGCTTGTATGGTTGCAATAATGGCAGCAAAATCAGAGTGGTGCCATGCCAAGCCAGTGGTGGGTTGAAAGGCCTAGGAAGGGCCAAAGAAACAAAGCTGTCAAAATATTCACATGTTCCTAAGGGAGCAAATGATCATTTTCAGAAAGGTAATCACCTCTTCAATAGGGGAAAAATAGAGTGAGAGTAAACTAGCAGGGAACATAAAAACTGACTGTAAAAGCTTCTATAAATATGTCATGAGAAAAAAAAGATTAGTGAAGACAAATGTAGGTCCCTTACAGTCAGAAATAGGGGAAATTATAGTGGGGAACAAAGAAATGGCAGAACAATTAAACACATACTTTGGTTCTGTCTTCACAAAGGAGGACACAAATAACCTCCCAGAAATGTTAGGGAATCAAGGGTCTCGTGAGAGGGAGGAACTGAAGGAAACCAGTATTAGTAAAAAAATAGTGCTAGGGAAATTAATGGGGCTGAAGGTTGACAAATCCCCAGGGCCTGATAATCTACATCCCAGAGTACTAAAGGAAGTGGCCCTGGGAATAATGGATGCATTGGTCATCATCTTCCAAAATTCTATAGACTCTGGAACAGTTCCTACAGATTGGAGGGTGGCAAATGTAACCCCACTATTTAAAAAAGGAGGGAGAGAAAAGACAGGGAATTACTGACCAGTTAGCCTAACATCAGTAGTGGGAAAAATGCTAGAGTCTATTATAAAAGATGTGATAACAGAACACTTGGAGGGCATTAACGGGATTGGACAAAGTCAGCATGGGTTTATGAAAGGGAAATCATGCTTAACAAATCTACTGGAGTTTTTTTTAAGGATGTAACTAGTAGGATAGGGGAGAACCAGTGGATGTGGTGTATTTGGCTTTTGATAAGGTCCCACACAAGAGGTTAGTGTGCAAAATTAAAGCACATGGGATTGGGGGCAATATACTGGCATGGATTGAGAATTGGTTGACAGACAGAAAACAGAGAGTAGGAATAAACGGGTCTATTTCCAGGTGGCAGGCAGTGACTAGTGGGGTAACGCAGGGATCAGTGCTTGGGCCCCAGCTATTCACAATATATATCAATGATTTGGATGAGGGAACTAAATATAACATTTCCAAGTTTGCAGACGACACAAAGCTGGGGTGAAATGTGAGCTGTGAGGAGGATGCAAAGAGGCTCCAATGTGATTTAGACAAGTTGGGTGAGTGGGCAAGAACATGGCAGATGCAGTATAACGTGGATAAATGTGAGATTATCCACTTTGGTTGTAAAAACAGAAAGGCAGATTATTATCTCAATGGTGATGGATTGGGAAAAGGGGAGGTGCAACGAGACCTGGGTATCCTTGTACATCAGTCACTGAAAGCGAGCATTCAGGTGCAGCAAGCAGTTAGGAAGGCGAATGGTATGTTGGCCTTCATTGCAAGAGGATTTGAGTACAGGAGCAGGGATGTCTTACTGCAGTTATACAGGGCCTTGGTGAGACCACATCTGGAGTATTGTGTGCAGTTTTGTTCTCCTTATCTGAGGAAGGATGTCCTTGCCATGGAGGGAGTGCAACGAAGGTTTACCGGACTGATTCCTGGGATGGCAGGACTGACATATGAGGAGAGATTGGGTCGACTAGGCCTATATTCACTAGAGTTTAGAAGAATGAGAGGTGATCTCATTGAAACATATAAAATTCTACCAGGACCAGACAGACTAGATGCGGGGAGGATGTTCCCCATGGCTGAGGAGTCCAGACCCAGGGGTCACAGTCTCAGGATACGGTGTATGCCATTTAGAATCGAGACGAGGAGAAATTTCTTCACTCAGAGGGTGGTGAACCTGTGGAATTCTCTACCACAGAAGGTAGTGGAGGCCAAGTCATTAGATGTATTCAAGAAGGAGATAGATATATTTCTTAATGCTAAAGGGATCAAGGGATATGGGGAAAAAGTGGGAACAGGGTACTGAGTTAGACGATCAGCCATGATCATTTTGAATGGCGGAGCAGGCCTGAAGGGCTGAATGGCCTACGCTTGCTCCTATTTTCTATGTTTCTATGTTTCAGGGATCAAATGCCTTTCTCTAACGCAGGCTTGGGGCCTTCACTAGGCCCTCAATGGAACTCATGCCATTTCTCAGCTGGCGAAGGTTCCACTGGACCTTATCAAAGGCATAAGGGTCAGAGTTCCTGGGGTAGGCCAACAGCTCCATAGAAATGCCCCCAGGTCAGTCCCGGGACATTGTGGAGGGGTGTTGGTGGGGGGTGGGGGGGTTGGAAGACTCTCCCACTCCTCCCCTAACCAGTATTTAGGCCAGAATTGAAACAGGACAGAATTGAAATTCTGTGGATCCAGATTCCGCCCATTTAATACCTTCCTCAGTCCCCAGAATTTCAGGTCCCTTCTATTTTGTAATGTATTCTCAATAGTTACAGGAGCTGCCTTTCTTTTCTTTACACTGAGAATTGAAAAATAATGATTTTTTAATACAAGTAGTTGGCAACCTCTTGTAGCAATTGTCTTGTTTATTTATTTACCCGTAGATTGTTTTTTGCAGCAGCAATGATATTATAGCTAGAAATCCCTGAATCCCATGTTGCAGTCTGTCAGGCGATGAATGCTGTCCAAAAGCAGAAGCAAGTTCCTATAATTTTATATTATGGCTGTTGTACCAGTGAGGTTGGCATGGCTTAACTCATCATTAGAGCTTTGTCCAAACATGACCAGCAATACTATTTATTGGTATTTGTTTTGGTAACAGAAAGCTGTACCATGATCTCCATTTACAAAGGGAAAGTAATACAAATATATCAACGTATAATTTTCGCTTTATACTTCCTTTAGCGAAGGCAAACTGAAAGAGTGCTCGAGTCTGGATGGCTGTTCTTTCTATGCCTTCTTGGATGTAAATTTGATCTTGCATTAAATATCTATTATTTGAAATTCAGCACTGTAATATTGGAAGTGATTTAACATTTAAAACTTTAGATAACAATTTAAAAAAAGAGCCCGATTTAGCTATGGAAAGACAATGGTTTCTAAATACCACTAGTTTACTGATCAAGCAAACACAGGTTGAAATTTTAGGCTAACATTAGTTCCTAATGCTTATGTGGCTATCTGTACATAAGAACAATCTACGTATCTCTTTTTTTGGTCCAGTCTCTGCTTGATATCTTCAGCACATTAAATGGGTCCAAGTGCAGCAAGTCCACTTGCTGCCTGAGTAATTGACAAAAAGCCAAGATCTATATCAAGTAATTCAAGCAGAAAGACCAAATTCGCAGCAAAGCTCGGTCAATAATATATTGAAACAGCAACTTTGAGATAGGAGCTGTTCACCTCAAAGGGCCACTGAAAATAAATGACAAAACATAAAGCCAATTTCAGTCTAGCCAAAAGAAAAACAAGCAATCTTAACATTTGACAGTAGATAATTTTCAATCTCACTGATTCCAGTGTTTTCAATTTCTTAGCCCTAAGGGTACGCATGCCGTACTGACCTTAGCATAATACGACCTTTAGTAAAGACAAATCGCAATATTCACACCCACCTGCCATCAGAACATAATATAATACACACACATATATACATTGATGTGTTCCTCAAATAAAAGATTGTTGAGTAATTCAGAAAGCTGCTGCCACTGCTATTTTTTTATATGGATTCAATTATGTTGTTACATTGAGATATGTAGCAATTATTTAGTTTCAGAGATTTACATAAAAAGCTTGCTTGGTTTTACATGAATTAATCTAATATCATTTTTGTTGCTCCTCTACTTATGTTTAAAGAGTTTTTGAGTCTGTCTAGCTGGCTGCTTTTTCCATCTTCTCTTGGACGTAATTGTGGTCTTGCATTAAGTAACCTGTAATTTGGAGTCCAGCGCAGTGATTTAAATTTTCAAACTTTAGATAACATGTTTTTAAAATTTGGATAGATAGGGATTTCAAAATACCACTAGTTTCTCCTTTTGCCGCTTATTTAAGCTGCAGTTCACATGACGTTTTATAATTATCCTTTCATTTTCAATGAGGTAATCTGCTTTTAAGGATAGAAATTAATCTTGGACGGTAGTGCAAAATGGGCAACAGTGAATCAGCCGCCCGTTTTATACCCCACCAGAAAATGGGGCGGAGTGTAAAACGGGAATGCCGATTCTCTGACACCCAAAATGATTATCTATCCCTTATACTTTGTAACAATAACACAAATCAATATGGTAGCTGTTTTAAACAGTTTCTATCATTTTTAGCTCAAGATATCTGAAGTACATTGTAAAATTAGGGACAGGGTAGGAAAATAAGGGAGATGATTGCTGGAGCATATAGATGTTCAAAAAGTCTACCACAAAACATAAAATAAATACTTTAAATATTTTAAATGGATTCCCCTTTCTTTTTCTGCATATTGATAGCTATTGGCTAGTAATCAGAAATCAAGGAAAGTCTTTACCAGCAGAAAGCTGGGACAACAGGTTTTTGCAGTATGCACCATAACATATTTCCACCCACCCAGAAGAGGAAATACATCTTCCAATGTAAACCAAGATTGTGACAGAAATTCATTATATTTGTTCAGTTATGGTTCAGCACAGTACATAAGAGCTGGTATTTTTGCACTCCACTGACATGTTTTCTGTAGAGTTGAGACTTCCAACCGCTGCAAGAATGTGCCCCTCTCTACGACTGATTTTCTGGCCTCAAGAATCATTTGCATTTTTTCAGGTGGGCTCTCCAGCCTGCACTGGGGAATTTGCCTGGAAAGTGACTAGGCCTGCCATGGAGCAGCATGACCATTGGCTTCTGTGGCACCTAAACCTTTGCAGTTTTCACTCTACAACAGACTGTATAGGCTTTTTGGCCATTGAAATTTTATAGGCATCTCTGCCACACCTAGTAATGCTGGACAGCAAGGGTGAATGGGCATCTCTTGTGCCCAGCATTGCTAATGACATATTTCTGTCATCTGAATAGCATTTGAAAAGACCACTCTGATGGCTGAGGTCATTTAAGTGGAAACCTAGGCATTGGCGTTTAACAGCCAGTTAAGCCAGAATATCATGCCCAGACTACCTTTATGCAAGATTGCAAGTTTCATAAGTTACAGGCTGGAGAGAGGAAAATCTCAAACTTGCTTTGTAAGATGGGTTCAGTTTGTATATGACTGACAGTTCCTTTCTAAATCTGAGCGGTCAGATATACAAATAGCAAGAAATCCCAGTAACTTTTTTCCAGGATATAAAAAATGTTCAAATTAAATGGCCTGCAGCTCTTATGTGGAGCCAGGAGGAACATTCTTGCTCCTTCCAGAATACAGTAAAAACAGAAATTTTCACAGTTGTGGCATCGTTTTCCAGCAGCGTCCAGCGGCCCCTTTAAGGACCACTGGCAAGGCCACTTAATTCCTGGTACAAATGGGTGGAGTTTGCTTCGTGCAAAATCCACCCATTTGTGCTCTAATTTTGCAATCGGGACTCTACAACTGGCAAAGGACCCCGGTTTGCATAAACAATCTGCCCAGCACCTGTTTCAGGTGAGCACCATGGCCAATTAAAAGTGGCCTGATCCAATATGGGGCCCTCCGAACTTCTTGTGCCAATCGAGCGCATGAGATCCTGGTGCGATTTTGATAAGTTTTCCCCCATTTTACTCCTGAAAACGAGCAAAATGAGATTGAATTTCTCCCCCACTGTGTATTATTTAAAAGTTATTTACAAAAGCATAGCTTATGCTTAAAGTTGAAAATTTAAAATTATTTTATCCACTTGAGGAAATAGATGGAACTGTAAACCATGTTGTTACTCATGTGCTTGCTCATCTTTTGTAAAATAAATTTGCTTGATGTTTTAAACTTAAAACAAGGTCTGACATGATGCTCTACTCTCATTGAAGGATAGAGTGAGATCGATGGAGGCAAGTAGTGAGAAGCAATTACCAGGTAGAGTTTCTGTTTGTTTCCCAGGCATGTTACTCTGATCTCAAAGCAAAGATGGACAGTCTCAAATGTATGGGGAGTTATCCCTGAGAATGATCTGAGATAAGGCAGCTGAAGTAATGAAGAGTAAGAAGATGAGAAAGGTCCAAAATATGACAATAATCTTTCAATGAACCTTTGAGAAATAGCAATTAAATCTAGATGGAAAATATCAGTATTACTGTAATAAAGGTTAACTAGTTTTCTTCAAACAACCAAGCAATTTAAACAATACACCTAGAAACGATATACTCTTTGGTCCTTAATGCAAGTAAGTCAACAGCTCAAAAAATGTATAATATTAGAAAATATTTCAAATTATTTAAAGACACTGCAAATCATGTACATTAATTATAGACAATTGATGCTAATAAATTCTATTAATATGACAAAATACAGCAACAGCAACTTGCATTTATATAATGCTTTTAATGTAGTAAAATGTCCCAAGGCACTTCACAGGAGCGAAATCAGGCAAAAATTGACACTGAGCCAAAGAAGGAGACATTAGGACCGATGACTAAAAACAGCAAATTAACTTCCGCCTGTGTTTCTATCTTTCTGTGCTTTCCTATATAACATATTCCTTGTTCTATACTCTCTCGTAAAGTTTCTATCGTTTTTTTCCCCTGCACTGTCTTATCCATTTCCACTCTTTCAGTTGGCAGACCAATGATCAGTGTTTTGTTTCATAGGAAAGCTGAATGTTTTGCCTTCTCTAAACTATAATATATGCAGTCACAGCTTCTTATCAAAGTGACAAACCTTACGAAATAGCAAGTAAATTCAATCTGTAAATGTTTCCAAACTAACTTCCTTTTAAAATAACAAATTTAGGGTTTTTACAACGCCAGTGTTTTCAGCTTCATGATCTCCTGCCCATTGGCCAAGAAAGCCTCGAAGCTCTGTTTACAAAAACAGGAGAAGTGCAGCCGGGAGGCACTTGGGATCAGACCGTGGTTCGGCAAGGTAAAATTCAGGTCAGGTGGGGGAGGGGAGAACTCAAAAATGGGGCATAGGAACATAGGAACGGGAGTGGGCTATTTAGCCCCTTGAGCCTGTTCCGCCATTCAATGAGATCATGGCTGATCTGTGACCTAACTCCATATACCCGCCTAGCCCCATATCCCTCAATACCTTCGGTTAACAAAAATCTTTCAATCTCAGATTTAAAATTAACAATTGAAATAGCATCAACTGCCATTTGTGGAAGAGAGTTCCAAACTTCTACCACCCTTTGCGTGTAGAAGTGTTTCCTAACTTCACTCCTGAAAGTGCTGGCTCTAATTTTTAGGCTATGTCCCCTTGTCTTTGACTCCCTAACCAGCAGAAAAAGTTTCTCTCTATCTACCCTATCACTTCCCCTTAATATCTTGAAAACTGCAATCCCAGTTTGTGTAATCTCTCCTCATAATTTGACCCTTGGAGTCCAGGTATCATTCCAGTAAATCTACACTTCACTCCCTCCAAGACCAATATATCCTTCCTAAGGTGCGGTGCCCAGAACTGAACACAGTACTCCGGGTGTGGTCTAATCAGGGCTTTTTATAGCTGTTGCATAACTTCTACCCCCTTGTATTCTCATCCTCTAGATATAATGGCGAGGGTTCCATTAACCTTTTTGATTATTTCTGTACCTGTCTATGACATTTTATTGATCTGTGTGCATGGACCCCTAAGTCTCTTTCGAGCTTTTAGCCATTTAGAAAGTACTCTGATCTATCCTTTTTTCTTCCAAAATGGATGACCTCATACTTGCCTACAATGAAATCCATTTGCCACAGTTTTGTCCATTCACTTAATCTATTAATATCTCTCTGTAATTTCATACTTCCATCTACACTGCTCATAATGCTGCCTATCTTTAAATCATCGGCAAACTTGGATATATGGCTCTCTACCCGTCATCTAAGTTGTTAATAAATACAGTGAATAGTTGAGGCCCCAACACAGATCCATGTGGGACACCACTAGTCACATCTTGCCAATTTGAATATCTGCCCATTTCCCTACTCTCTGTCTCCAGTCGCTCAGCCAATTTCCTAACTAGGTTAATAATTTGCCCTCAATTCCATGAGCTTCAACTTTAGCTAACAGTCCCTTATGAGAGACGCTATTGAATGCCTTCCAGAATTCCATATAAACAACATTCATAGACATTGCCTTGTCTACTACTTTAATGACCTCTTCAAAAAGTTCAATCAGATTTGTCAGGCATGATCTACACTTTACAAATCCATGCTGGCTCTCTCTGATCAACTGAAAATTTTCAAGGTGTTCAGTCACTCTATCTTTAATTATAGACTCTAGTAATTTCCCGACAACAGATGTTAGGCCAACTGGCCTATAATTCTCTGGTTTCCGTCTCTCGCCTTTCTTAAATAGCAGAGACGTGCAATTTTCCGATCTAAAGGAATGGTTCCTGAATCGAGAGAACTTTGGAAGAATTTGGTTAGGACATCTGCAATGTTCCCACCTGCTTCCTTTAAAACCCTGGAAGGAAACCATCTGGTCCTGGGGATTTGTCACTCTTTAGTGCCATTATTTTCTTCATTACTGTTAATTTGCTTACGTTAATTATGGTGAGTCCCCGTCCCTGACTCAAAATTATTTTCCTTGGGGTGTCCCGCATTCTATCCTCTTCCTCTACTGTAAATACTGATGCAAAGTAATTATTTAACATGTCTGCCAGTTCCTAATTTTCATTTATAATCTCACCATTAACAGTTTTTAAGGGGCCCACATTGCTATTGACCAAGTTAACATGCAGGTACAGCAAGCAATTTGGAAGGTAAATGGTATGTTGGATTTTATTGTAAGGGGGTTAGAGTACAAGAGTAAGGAAGTCTTGCTGCAATTGTACAGGGATTTGGTGAGACCACACCTGGAGTACTGTGTACACTTTTGGCCTCCTTATCTAAGGAAGGATATACTTGCCTTAGAGGCAGTGCAAAGAAGGTTCACTAGATTGATTCCTGGGATGAGAGGGTTGTCCTATGAGGAGAGATTGAATAGAATGGGCCTATACTCTCTGGATTTTAGAAGAATGAGAGGTGATTTCATTGAAACATATAAGATTCTGAGAGGGATTGACAGAGTAGATGCTGAGAGACATTTTTCCCTGGCTGGCGAGTCTAGAACTAGAGGGCATTGTGTCAGGATAAGGGGTTGGCCATTTAAGACTGAGATGAGGAGAAATTTCTTCACTCAGAAGGTTGTGAATCTTTGGAATTCTCTACCCCAGAGGGCTGCGGATGCTCAGTCGTTGAGTATATACAAGACTGGGGATCGATAGATTTTCGGACTCTAAGGGAATCAAGGGATATGGGGATCGGGTGGAAAAGTGGAGTTGAGGTAAAAGATCAGCCATGATCTTATTGAGTGGCGGAGCAGACTCGAGGAGCCGTATAGCCTACTCCTGGTCCTATTTCTTATGTTCTTATGACCACCCTCTTTTTCGTAATATAGTTGTAAAAAATTTTTGGGTTGATTTTAAAATCCCTTGCAAGTTTCTTTTCATACTCTCTTTTTGTAGCTCTTATTATCTATTTTGTCACCATTTGCTGTTCTATGTATCTCTCCCAGTCACCAGGGTCCATGCTATTTTTTGAATTTTTGAATGCTTTTTCTTTTAGTTTTATATTGTCCCTTACCTCTTTTGTCTTCCATGGCTGTTTTTCTTGGCAAGTGGAGCACTGCCCCTTAAGTGTATAAACTGGTTCTGTATTACGTTAAATTCTTTTTTGAACACCTCCCACTGATCTTCTGTCATTTTACCCATTAACAGATTTGCCCAGTTTACTGTGGACAGTCTCTGTTTCATCCCTTTGAAGTCGGCCTTACCTAAATTTAAAATCTTAGTAGCTGTTACGGGTTTCTCCCTTTCAAACACAATGTTGAACTCGATCATATTGTGATCGCTATTAGATAAATGTTCACGCGCCATTAGGCTGTTAACTAAATCTTGCTCTTTACTCATTATTAAATCTAATATGGCCTGCCCCCTTGTTGGTGCTAGGACATATTGTTGCAGAAAGCTGTCCTGAACACGCTCAAGAAATTTGTTACCTTTCTGACATGAGCTCGTCTGCTTATCTAATTCTAAATAAAAGTTAAAATTCCCCATTAAAACCACTCTGCCTTTGCAACATGCTTGTCTAATCTCTGCATTTATACATTCTGCCACTTCACAGCTGCTACCAGGGGGCCTATACACAATTCCCACTACAGTCTTAAATCCTTTTCTATTTCTTAATTTTACCCATAAAGTTTCTACTGTCTGCTTACCTCTCGTTATATCCTCTCTTATCACTGAAGTAATTTCATCCTTAATCACTAAGGCTGCTGCTCCCCCTCTACCAGTTTCCCTATCCTTCCTATAGACCTTATAACCTGGGATATTCAGTTCCCAGTCCTGACCGTCTTGCAGCCATGTCTCAGTAATGGCTACCATGTCATAGCCACTATGTTGAATTTGCGCCTTTAATTCATTAAATTTGTTCCTTATACTCCATGCCTTTATATAAAGAATGCTTATTTGGGCCACACACCCTAACCTGTCCTTCTGCTGTATTGTTGTTTTTCTCACATTGCGGAGAAACTGCATCGGCGGAATAGAGTGTCATATCCCCATGCAATGAACAGAGCTTCAGAGGTATAGAGCTTGGTCAAACCTCAAGCCAGACCTAATTTCATTCCCAATTTACATTTTGTTTTAACTCGTCAGTCTCTGACTGCAATATTTCTTCTAGCGTTTCCATATTTTGTGGAGTCCAAAAATTGGTATAGGACAGGAGGTGGTCCTACAGCTGGCGTAGGACCCCGATTTGCATAAAAAAATCAGCCCACTCCCTCTTTCCGGTGGGCTCCCTGGGCGATTAAAAATGGCCTGATCCAATGTGGGGCCTATTGGACTTTGATCCCAATTTTTGAAGTTCCCTTTGTTGCTGATGAAAATTCATCGGAAAACTTAATGACGAATGCCTCCAAATCGAGAGACACCAAAGTGAGGGGAATCAAATAAGGGACTTTCATTTGAAAAGACTTTTTGGGGGAAATTTTCCAAGAACCCCATGCCAGGGCCAGGGCACAGGACATACAACAGAATCACGGGTGCACTGCAAAACTCTCCCAGGTGATGTGTGGTGCCGAAAAACGTATCCCCTATTGGCGAAATTTCAAGACAGCCCACACAAAAATAGATCTATCTGGTTCAAATCTGGACAGATGGCATTGCTAATTGCTTCCACCACAGCACTTAGTATACGTGAGCATGACATTAGGCTGAAGCAAGTTCCTATATATTCCTTTAGACATATTAAGGAATTATATATTTTTTAGGATCCAGTCATAACAAAAGAAAATTAATTTTATTATTAGTTATATGCTTTTCAGGAGTGCGTTGTTGCTCAATAGTTTAATCGACCAATCAACATAAAGGAAATAGTTTTTAAATTAATTGTAATTAGAGGAAAATTTGAACAAATAGTACTTCAGAAAAGGAGAGATGATATTTAGGTGTGATTTTAATTGCCCTAAAATAAAATGGAATGGGGAAAGGATTTTCTAAAATCTCAGCCAACAGAGTCAATGCAAAAGCATTTCTTGACTCAGGATTCATAACAGGGAGTGGGAAAGAGGCCAGACTTGATCAACTATTAGGAGTGAGGTTGAAATGGTGGAAAACTTACAGATAGGACATCATATACTCACCAAATCATCGAAGTTATAATGCAGAAGGAAGTCAGTCATCCGTTGCAGCTGTGTTGATGCTAACTCGTCAACTGGAGCTACTTCTCTAATCTCATTTCCCTGCCTTATCTCTCTTCTTTCATATTCTTCCTTTTCAAATACTCACCCAATTCCCTTTAAAATGATGTTATGGTCCCTGCCTCAACAGTCATTCATACTCAAGCATTCATGTTCTAATAATCCTCTATGAAAAGATTTAGGGCTCAATTTTAAAATAGCCGTGTGGGTGTGTTGGTGGCAAGAGGGCTCTCAAAATCGCAGAAGTGAGGAGTGGGAAAGGAACCCGGCTCCAACACGCCAACTTCTGCATCTCACAAAGACGCATCTGTGTGTGTGCGCCGTTCCCGAACCCGGAAGTCCCGCCGGCAATTAAAGCCGGTGGGATGATAGTTAAAGAACCAAATGTACCTCATTGAGGTACTTAAGGTAGTTTATTTCTGACATAGTAGGTGGTTAAACCGATTTTGCACTTAACTGGGCGGCTTTCCCATGGCTTCCAATTCACGCTAAAACCAGGCATGAAGGACCAGATGAGGCAAAAATAAAGCAAAGAAATTAAATTTTTAAAATTTCACAAGTTAAAAAACGAAATAAACCTACCTTTCAAACGATGTCACCTGCACCCCCCTGCTCCGATGTCCAATGTCTCCTCTCTGATGTCTGAGCCCCCGATGCTCTTAGCCCCTGATGTCTCAGCCCCCAATGTCTCCCCCCCCCCGACGATGTCCGATGTTTCCCCCCCCCCGATCTTTGTCCCCCCCCAACCAATCTTTATCCCCCTCCCCACGATCTTTGTTCCCCCCACCCACCCCGATCTTTGTCCCGCCCTCCCCCCGCACTCTCTGTTCCACCGCCCGGTGAGGTCTCTCTCTCTCTTTCTCCCCCCACCTCGGCGTTGCAGCTCCGGTCGGCAGCCAGCCTATCAATCACGCTGGCTGCCGGGCGCGAAACCAGGAAACAACATTAATCATCATCAATTACCTCGCGATCACGTCGGAAAAGGTATTTTTTTTTATTTGGGTTTGCTGCGCGCACCTTGATCCCCCTGTTGCCATCCCACCACCATTCCAAAATTGAACCCTTAGTCTAACTTTCTCCCTTATTTTCCTTGGGTGTCAGCCTTGGCTCAGTGGTGGTGCTATTGCCTTTGAGTCAGCAGGTTGAGGATTCAAGCCCCACTCTGGAGACTGTTGACATCTCAGTACAGTATTGAAGAAGTGCTGCACTGTCGGAAGTGCAGTCTTTCAGGTGAGAGCTTTAACAAAGATCCTGTCTGCCCTCTCGGGTGGAAATAAAAGGTCCTACGGAATTATTTGACGAAGGGCAAGGGGGTTCTTCTGGTCCCCTAGCCAACATGTACCGCTCAACCACAATCACTACCACAGATTATCAATTCATTTATCTCATTGCTGTTTGTGGGACCTTTGCCGCCAAGTTTCTCTCCATTACAACAGTGACCACACTTCAATGGTCTGTGAAGCACTTTAGGATCTTGTGAAAGTGCTATATAAATGTAAGTTCTTTCTTCCTGAAATGATGAACCTGAGTCTATGTTTCCCTGTTACTGATTCACCAACCAGTGGAAGCAAAAGGGGGGATTTTAACTTGCGGGAGGCTGACCGGCAGAACGGGCTGGCTGGCTGCCCGATACCTGCGGCAAGAGGCCCAGTCCATTTTGAGGGCCATGCCTCATTGACATGCATCCGGTGAGCTGCACATCCCAAACAGATATCCTGATGCAGCTCACTGGCTCCAGGCTGGTGCAATATCAGACTGACCTGGGTAGGTCCCGGGGGTGGCAGCAGGGGTTGATCACAGGGGAGGGGGAGACTACATTATTCTTCGGGAGGCCATTGGGGAAATTCCTTCTGCTCCTGGCACCAGGAAAATAATCTTAACACTTACCTTTTGGGTTTTTTCCTCTTGCATGGCAGGTTTTACTGAGCGGAGCATACATGGTGCACTCCCCGCGAAGCAGGCTGTTAAAATTGCACTGGAGTCCCATGTACATCACAGGACCCCAATCTGCATGAATTCATAAGGTTCTGGCCCGATTCAGGCAGGTGCCTCAGCCGCCCATGAAAGGCAATATGGCAGCTGGTGGGAATGGTAAGTCCACCGCTGCAATTTTAACTCCACTACTGTCCTGATTCCCCCAGATGGAGGGAGTTAATATCACCCCTAATCTTTCACTATTTACTCTCTCAAAACATTTCAGACACTTGACAAGCTCCATCAGAAGTTTTCAAATTTCTAACCGGTTTTAACCTTCTCTGTCACAGTGGGAAAACCCCAATTTTTCAATCTTTCCTCCATAACTATAACCTCTCATTCCCGATAATGTTTTCGTTCATCTTCTCTGTTCCCTTTCCACGGCTCAAATATCTTCCTTATAATGAAATGCCCAGAAAAGCACACAATGCTTAATTCAATGCACTCAATTTATAACCAAGCATGGAATAATCTTAATGATGTGTAAATTTGAATATAAATCACATAGAAATATAAACGTCAATGGGAGATGAATGGACAAAACAGGAATTTGCAAATAAAAGAATAAGTGGAGGAATTTCTTTTGATTTCCTGAAAACAGGAGGCATGGGGTTGGACAGTCAAGGAAAATGAGGCAGGAAGGATCTTGTTGCAGCCCAACCCCTAAAATTGGCCTCTCACATTTCCACCCATCCCCATTGCCACCCGGTGTTGACCACCCACCCATTGCCCGCCCTGATGCATGTAAATGGTGTCAAGGGGGAAGAGGTTTGGGATCCCAGCTGGTTTCTCTCCATTCCCACCTTAGTACCACCGATAGAGGGGAAGGCCAGGAAAAAGGAGGCAGTAGGGGGACTGTGGCAGTGAACAACAAGAGGTCTAACAGGAAGGCGGGGAATCTGGCCATCTCTCCCTCTCCCAACCTCTCCAACTGCCTGTTCTTTGGCAGCTGGGCTTATTCAGAGTCCATTTAATTTAATAAATTTAATGCCAGTACATTTAGAGGGCTTCCGCTCCCTCTAACATTGACCCTGCCCCTTTCAGATACTGAAGCATGTACCCCACTGGGATTAGTGGACTTACACTTAAAAGTGGAGATTCCATCGGCAGTTTGTCCTGCATACTTTACTGAGCCTGGCCTAGGAAAATGGGTTGAGGTCATGGAGGGGTCAGACTGATGAGCAAAAGTCCCACCCCAGCCCACATCTGGTAGCAACCCTCCCTTAAGGAAAATTTCCCTCCAAAATGTTTTAAAGATTTAAGAAAATGCGGGAGAAAGGAGATTGGAAAATATATAAAAATAAAGACAGTGGGGTAGAAATTTATCTCCAGCAGTAATGCAAACGGGTGGAATCAAATTCGCCACCTGTCATACTCTCCGCCCGATCATCAGTTCTATTGAAGTCAGTGTCGGACGGGGAGTATGAAGAGCGGCCAATTCAATACCGCCCGCTTTGCACTACTGCCCAAGATAAATTTCCACCCTGGTATATAGCAATTTGTTACTATAGATGGGTCATTTAAAATTCGGATTTTCTCACCTGCGCCACTAAGTGTTATAATGTTTAGTCTCTTTTAATTCTTTCAGTTATTTTTTTTTATTACTTCATAACAATTTGTTGGAACTTTACCATTTGTCAGATGGCAGGCAATGTTTTTCATTTTAAAGCACATTATCTATTAAAGAGGCAGCACCTTCCTTAAAAAAAATTTTTGGCAAATCCTTCCTTATTAATTTACAAACCCACAATAGAATAACCTAAATGTGTGATGTGATCACAAGAAAAATGATGAATGGATCTTCAGACTCTTCTCCCTCCCTAAACAAAAAACGGGATGTCAAACACTTGAAATATTTATTACTGTTTGCACTATTTGTGTAATTCATATTTTTGTGGGTAAACACGGTTTATAGCTATGTTCTCAGTTATACTAATTCTGGCTAATTTCCCAATATTTTAATTCTTTATAAAATAATGTGAAATCACGATTGGACTTCAAATCTTCAATAGGAAAATCAGTACTGAGGTAAAAAATAGCTGAAAATAGCTGTCATAGTAATTTTACTTTTGAAAAACAATTCCCTGTAATTATATTTCTATAATTTCAAAGGTTTGGCAATTTATATTTAACACATTTACCTCATCTGTGTAAGGCATTAAGCTTGTATTTATAGGTTTTGGGTTTTGTGTAAAACAATGCAGCCGAGATTGTAATCATGTTGACTTTTACATCTAATGCAGTCATGCATCATATAACTGACAACTATGTCCAGAGGTTAAATAATTCCACATTCATAACTCCTTCCCTTACTCCTGCTTAAATTAAAGGCAGTTAGCTTGCCATGACCGTTCTGGAGATCAGTCTTCTGAATAGTTCATTTCTCTTACTATAATTTGGAAAAAAAAATCATTCTGCTGCAGTTCCTAGTGGCAAAGTTAAATTCATACTAAAATGAATAGGCAGTGCAGCATATTTGTGTTGAGTATACCACAGAGCTGTAAGATACAGTTCCCTCACTGTATATTTCGCTACGTGTTGGCTGTGCGATTTGCGAGACACTTAGCAGAGAAGAAGTGCTTCTTCAATGAGGGAAAAAACCAAACTTGGCTATTCCATACAACCCAACCTAGAACACTAACCAAAAGCTTTAGAGATGATGATCCAATCCTTAAAAGCTGACAACTCAAATGTCTTACATGTAAGTATGCAACATGTGAAAAAATATTACAAGTGACTTTTGTTTTTTGTACCAGATATCAGAAGGGACTTCATAATGAATATTATAGTGTCAGCCGTGGCTCAGTGGCTCACTCTCGCCTCTGAAGACTGTGGGTTCAAGTCCCACTCCAGTGACTTGAGCACATAATCCAAGCTGATACTCCAGTGAAGTACTGAGGGAGTGTTGCACTATCAGAGGTGCCATCTTTCGGATGAGATGTTAAACCAAGGCTCTGTGTGCCCTCTCAGGTGGACGTAAAAGATCCCAAGGTACTATTTTGAAGAAGAGCAGTGGAATTCTCCCTGGTGTCCTGGTCAATATTTATCTCTCAACCAATAACACTAAAAAACCAGATTATCTGGTCATTATCATGTTGCTTTAAGGCAAATTGACTGCCATGTTTCCTGTATTATAACAGTGACTACATTTCAGAAGTACTTAATTGGCTGTAAAACGCTTTCAGACATCCTTAAGTTGTGACAGGCACTATATAAATGCAATTCTTTCTTTTTCTTTCTTTATGACACAGTGGACCTCGTGTGCACAGGGGCAATAGCTAAATGATGTAATAGTAATGGTACAGCTTTCTTGGCAGCATCACAAAATTATTGAAGTAGACGTATGAAAAATAAAATGCGATTAATACAATTAACAAATTATTGTAAAGGATATAACAATCACTAAATCATGCACAGGGGGATCAAGGTAACTTTTAAAAATGTGATAATCCGTACCCCGTTATACCACAACAGATAAGCAGGTTTGGTAAATTATTTTTTAACAGATGAGTTTTGTATTGACAAGCTTATGCAATCTAAATATTATTCGTCTGGATATTTTGCGGGATTCTTTTGTCGGGGGCCTGTGGAATCCCAGAGAAACAGAGTAAACGGCTAAAAAATGGCTGTTTACTTCATTTCTCAAGGAATTTCAGGAATATTAACATAATGTCACTGCACAATTCTGATCTTTATTTCTTAATTTTTCAATTGATGTCAATTGATTAACTTGAACAGAAGCATGATTATACTCCCAGCTTTTCCCACCCGCCAAACTCTTTTAAAAGTTTCCTCTCTGTCCCTATCTGTGGATTACAGTTCTTCTCCCCAAGTAGATTAGTCTTCAAGGGTTACATTTCCTTTACTTTAGACTGTTCACGTGGCGACCAACAAAGGAAAGTCAGGCGGTGAGGCCCAATGAACTCTGCCCCAAAATACAAACAGAACTATTTAAATTGGGTCTGCTGTGGGCATCTATTGATGCTCATTGCGTCCTTACCCTGCCGCATGCAAATGACGGTGGATGGACAGGGTTTTCTGCATGTCTAGGGCAACCAATGCCTGGGGGAAAGAGGCACCGGGGCCTCATTGTGGTAGGCCAGATGCATTGCATTGATGAAGGCCACAATGGCTCCAGAATCTGGAGCAACCTGAAGGTGTATTTTTACAGTACAATTTACAGGTTTCTTTAAAATATATGTAATTTTGAGAGCTATTTTTAAAAATACTGAAGAATTTTTAAAAATATATTTACATTTTCTTTTAATTTTATGCTAAATTATTCTCAAGTATTTTAAAAGTTTCTTGAAGTATTTTAAAAATACATTTCTAAAGTATTTATAAGTACTTTTAATGTTTGTTTTAACCTTTTAAGGTTGCAGACTGGGGCCGTAATTACCAGCAGGATCTTCTTTAGTCCTTTCCCCTTTCCTCTTCTTTGAGGAGGAAGATGTGGAAGACCGCAGGAGAGATGCCAGGCTGAACAGGTACTCTAATGGACTCTGACCTCACCCTGCTGCTACCCATGCCTCCCTATCTGCAGATGCAGGCAGGGCTATTATACCGTGACCTCTCGGCAATGCTTCAGAAGGCTGCACTTCTTTTACAAAGCAATAACTGAGTTGTACCAGCTGCCAGCCAGCTGCAGGCCCAGCTTGTAAGGGAGACCTTGAGCTGATTAAGATCCAAACCCACTGCCAAATGAGCCCTGCCATCATGATCCTCGCTTTGGCAACAAACTCAACTCATTCACTTGCTGGCATGTAACTGTCCTCTACAACTCTAACAAGGTTCCCGTTTGAAGATCATTCTGATACCCCTTCACACCGGCAATCCCCCCGCTTTGCCTCAAATCATTCTTCATATATCCCCTTCAGTGACAAAGACATTTCACTAAAAACAAATCTGACAATCATACCGCAGCTGCTTGAGACCACCGAGCCTCATCTTGGTGCCTGCTATTGTGTGCCCTTTCAATCCTGGCCTCCCACTTTTCCTACCGTGTCAAGTGGTTACGAGTTGGCTGGATGATGATTTGCAGCAGGAACTTTGGGGAAATCGAGGTGGTACTTCCTTGTCTTTGGTTGTGGGCTGTCAGCACTTCAAAAAGGAAGTAGAAAAAGTGAAGGTGCTCCTGATGCCATCATATGTAATTCAACGCAGGTTTCAGAAGGTACATCTTGATGGGAATAAGAACAGGTGCTAACAATGAAATGCCTATCACATGAGCCTTCCACTGTTTTCATACATGTTCAGTTGTGAGTAAAGGAACACAGGAAAATGAAAGAAGTGTGAAGGATATCGTGGTACCTTTTGCATGTAGGTGGTAAGTTGTAGATGGTATTTGATGCAGTGAGGGCAAAATGCCTATCAATGAGAAACATGTATATTACAATGCACTGTTGGGAGATCTGACTACCTCCTCTTACACTGGCTGCTCTGGAGAAGTCAGTGAACTTCTTTCGTACCAAGTAGCCATTCAGGGATTGTTGGAGGCGGTACACGCTGCCAGGGCCATCTCCTTCCACAGGAATGGATGGTGTGCTTTGCCCACGCAGCACCAATAAAATGGACCTCCTTTGCTGGATTACAGAGAATAACATCTCAGCTAAAGAGTCTTTAAATTTGGGGGTGTGATCCTCTGAAGAAGCACCCGCCTCAGATTTTTCAGTGAGCAACATTATTACATACACAAAATGTCTATCATAGCCCTTCAGCTGCTGGGGCATCACTGGAATTTCCTCTCTCCCCCCTGCACCCTTCCCCCCAGGCAGACAACCTATGCAAGGTGTTAACAGTGCGAGGAGTCTACCATGAATAAGCAATGAAGGTGCGCAAAGGAAAATTGGGCTGGTCCATGCTGGAATTACACTGACAGCCAGAAGAGCATGTTTCAGTGCTATTTTGGCAGTAAATCCACTACTGAGGAATATCTAGCCCCTGTGTAAGTTCTTGGTTTGTCTTCTCTTTGTCTCAGTTGGTCTTGCTTTTCTTACACTGAGTAATCTTATATTCTTCCCAAACAGTGAGTGAGCAGATCCCCTCTCAGCATTGCCTTCTATTTTATTCCCAGCTCCGAATCGTCCCTTCACATAACCCTTTTCCTATCTTCCTCCCCTTTTCTTTGACCCCACCAATCTCTCAGTCTCTTTTGAATGTTCCTCTACCTGTGTAAAATTCAATGCTATTCTTTCTGATACTCTTCCCTTACCTTCATTTTTCTCTTTTTTCCTGTCCTGTATCTCCGTTACTCTCCTTGCTGCTAGTATAGTTGATTTAATGTATTCTTTGAAAATTTCAGTTTGTCCAAATAAATTTTCATTCCTCAATTTCCAACTAGGGGACCATCACCTTTAAGACCATGGTTTAAGCTACTTCACTCACTGTTGGAGCACTGGTTGACTGGCTCAGTGATACTATCATTCTACCTGATGCAATTCAACATGGTTATTACTGAATTACACTATCATCAGTAATAAACTTTTTTTTACTAAAGCTGGGCATTTTAATAAGAATTTATATGGGAGTATTGAAGTACAGCCTGGCTGGAATAAGGACGGGCCGGTCTCCCTTTTAATAGCAAACTGCCCACAATTCTAACCCAGTCAAGCTTTCCTTAAATCCCTATAACTGTTATGTATTCCCACAACATCTTCAACTGACAGCAACCATATCAAAATCTAATCAAGATTGGAAGATTGGATAACTTAGATTCAAAACTCCGGCTATCTCTAATATTGGATATTTCAAATTAAATCTGTGAGAGACGGGGGTGGAATATATTAAAAAGTGTAACGTGTACTATTAATAACTAAGCCTAAATAACTAAATAACTAAAACAGATTTAAGATAATTGGTAAAAGAACCAGAGGTGAGATGAGGAGAATTCTTTTTATGCAGCGAGTTGTTATGATCTGGAATTCACTGCTTGAAAGGGTGGTGGAAGCAGATTCAATAATAACTTTCAAAAGGGAATTGGATAAATACTTGAAAGGGAAGAATTTGCAGGGCTATGGGGAAAGAGCTAGGGAGTGGGACTAATTGGATAATTCTTTCAAAGAGATGGCACGGGCATGATGGACCGAATGGCCTCCATCTGTGCTGTATCATTCTATGATTCTATGCCTGCACTGTACTTTAAAGTGATTTGCATCCTTAGGAAAGTTCCTACACGCCTTCTTTGGAGTTAACACCTGTAATATCAGGGGCCCGGTGTGGTGGGAGTTCCCACAGTGCCACATGCAGAAGCTCAGGCTGTGGCCTCCATTTACTTGACTCTCTTTTGTTTCCTGTTATTTTACTTCTGAAGTTCAGCTACAGGGTCAGCACTGCAGAAAACACTACAAAGGCACTGCCTATAATGTGCAGATGGTATGGAATCCTTCCAACCATGCCATTTTAAGTCAGCTGGTTCAGTCAGCTGTCACTTCTCTCCTGTTGAGCTGACAAGTGGTGCCATGTGTTGTGATAATTTTCATGTATTGAAACTGAGACTCAGTGATTCAGTGACAGCTCCGCTGACCACGGGAAACCAGAAATTTCAACAGGGGTAGACTGATTTTGAAATGCAGACATTAACAAAGTTTAGAGTTGGTCCAAAGGCTGAATGTCTACATTTTACCTTGGCTGCCAGCCTTGGCTCAGTGTTACCACTCTTGCATCTGTGTCAGAAGATCGTGGGTTCAAATCTCACTCCAGACACTTGAACACATACTTCAGGGCTGACACTTCAGTGCAGATCTGAAGGAGTGCTGCACTGTCAGAGGTGCCGTCCTTCAGGTGAGACGTTAAACCACGGCCTTGTCTGCCCTCTCAGTTAGATGTAAAATATCGGATGGCACTTTTCAAAGAAGAGCAGGGTATCCTCCCAGTGTCCTGACCAACATTTATCCCTCAATGAACATCACGAAAAAAACAGAATGGCTGGTCAATTTATCTTGTTTCTGTTTGTAAATTGTATATAAATTGGCTGCCAGGTTTTTCTACAATACAACAGCGACGACACTTCAAGACGTAATTCATTGGCTGTGAAGAGCTTTGGGACATGCTGAGGTCACGAAGGCGCAATATAATTGCAATTTCTTTCTTTACTTTGGCATGTATACTGCTCTTAACTCATTATTAAGGTTCCTTATTTTTTTTAAAATTAATTCTAGATAAATATATATTTTTAAAAATTTAAATGCTAATGCACTTCCTGTGGCTTTGCCTGCAGATATCGAGGGCAATGGCCGTGCTGTGAGCGGGTGAAAGGTGCAAACTGGGCCTCAAGTTCAAGTCTGCAATAGTGTTATACTCCACGTAAATCCTCATCAACATATTTCAATAACTGACCTGCCTCTTGAGAGCAAGTTACTCGCCCACCCCCCAACCCAGGCCGGAACCGGACATGGGCGCGTTCACGACTTGTTGGGGTTGGGTTTCTGATTTTTTAAGAATTTAACACTCTTGCTTCTTTCCCACCCATCCTGGGGAGTTAGAACTCCCCCCAGAGACCTTTGCTATTTTTAAGGAAAATTGGATATTTATTTGAAGCAGATGAAAATACAAAGATACGAGGACAGAGGGGGGCAGTGGGATCCACTTTGGATTACAATAATATCGAGCTTGCATAAATACGATGGCCGTCTGTGCTGTAAACTTCGATCGCTCCTTGCTTCTATGTTCCAGCAGATATTGTGACCTCGAGTTTATTAAAAATAACTTACAACATTCTGCTTGCAGGGCACCAGGAGATAAAGCCCATGAAGTAACAATGGTTACAATACTTCTACTGCCTAGGTATTTCTAGAGTTAGTGCCAAATTTTGTAGGACATATAACCAATGTCAGAGAATGTGTAAACCGAGCAATTGCACCACGCCAAGCCTTATCCATTAATAACAATAATAAAAACAGAAAATGCTGGAAAAGCTCAGCAAGTCAGGCAGTAGAAATTGTGACACCATTAATAACAAATCCTTTCGAAGGGTTGGGTCCATTTAGCAGGCCCAGTGCCCATCAGGAGGACCTCAGGAAAATGTTATATGTTGACCATGGTAGACCGACGCCTTGTTAGAAATGTTCACTCAGGCCAGTTTCACAAAAGGCATTAGGGGTGAAGTTGTCTTTGGTAAAAGCGCAAATAGCCATTCAATGAAAAAGATCGGACATGGTATAAAACAGACTGCAGATTCGCTATCGCTGAAGACCAATTTCACCGCCATTCTGCCTGTCTTGGACGCCAATTTTATAACCCAGATAGCGTCACACATATGGCAACAGTATGAGGTAAAATAGTTCCGATTCATTCTGTACCACCCCAGACGAATAGGCTGGTGGAAAGGTTTAATGGCACCATGAAAATTATTTATTTGCATTTAACAGAGGTGCTTCAAGAATCAACCAGTTTCTTGCCATTTCTACTGTTATATGGATGCTGAGTACGTGCTCCACTGACACTGATCCAGAAGCATGGTCAGGGAAACCTGTGTAGAAAGACAGGCACATGGTAGTACTTAAGTTGAAGGACATCTTGACCTGGTCTTCCAACCACGTGAAGGATAGTCTTGAGCACATGCAAAATCGTTAGAAAAGTACGACTGTAACTCTTGCTCTCTGGAGTACCAGGTAGACCACAGCATGTTAGTTCTATTGCCACTGCAGTGAAACAAATTGCTGGCTCATTGGGAAGGTCCATACATAGCAGTGGAGAAGCACAGCAAGGTAAATTAAGTATTGAAGTTGCATAAGTGGCTCCAAAAGCACGCGGTCTATCACATGAAATTGCTGAAACTGTACTTAACCTGGAATGGGGTGTCACTGTGTGTGTCACATCCACTCCAGGAAAGCAATATTGCGGACTTCCCGGCTGAGAGTCGAGTGAACTTCTCAGTGTGGGAGATCATGCTAGCAGAGCTATCTGTGATCTAGAAACAGCAAGCCAGAGTCACCTTGCAACAGGTTCAGGTGCTGTTTCAGACAAGTGCTCGGTGATGTTTATCAGAACCAGAATGAACCAGTTCATGAAATGGTGCTTTTCACATACCACTTAAGCTTGAGACAACGGAACTTGTTTAGGCCTTCTTGTAGGCCATCCAAACTCAGATTAGGAAGGTCTCTTATTTCAGCTCACAAACACCTAATTTCAAGCAACCCCTACTCAAGGTGGGTGGTGGTGGTGGGGGGGGGGGGGGGGGGGGGTATAGCTGGTTTAATTGGCAGCCCTACTGGCAATCTCTGGATAGGGAAAGCTAAGAGATTGTCAAAGGTCAAGCTGCTGGCTTCCTGTCCAGCTCGAGAACAAAGAATAGGAGACAAAATGATCTAGTTCAGCTGTTTAAAATCTAGAGTGGGAGACATCAAGGAGTGAGCTGATCCTCCTTAAGATACAGCTGAATATAACGATAACCTAGACAACATGATGTCGAGGAAGAGGGAGGTATTAGTTACCTCGAATCAAAAGCAGAATTAATGCTGCTCTGCCAAACTTTGCAGCTAAGTCCAGGCAGTTATATTTTTTCTGAAGGTGTGCTTCTCTGTATTGTTACCCTGTAGAGATCTTGAAGTGATGTTTTTTAGCCCCACTACTGTGTTGCTGTAATAAAAAACTTGTTAGGAGCCTTAGGTTTTATATTGTTGTCAAGGCTGATGTTTTCTGCTGCTCATCTTCAATTGCTGCAGCTGCATCCCCAATCTAAATCAGCACAACAGTCTCCTATGACTGTCCAGAACATTTCTAGACAGTCTAGGAGCAAAGCAACTCGGTTGGTGGTTCCTGTAGATTGGCCATACACTTAACACTGCAAAGCAGATCTGTGCCATTGATTGTGCGCACACTTCTGGTGTGATATGCGCAGGACGCCATATTGGTAAAGGCGTTTGGCAACTCATACCTAACGAACGTCAGCAGCATGTAAAGTAGGGAGAATATGCAGTAGATCAGTGTCCAACGTTGATTTAAAGGGACAGATGCGATTTTGGAACTCCACGCTCCAGCCAACGCACGTTATAACCTTGCACAGCTGAACAGGTCTTAAACGGCATGGAGGACCCCTCACTAGCACTATTTAAGTTTGGAACGTTCTTCTGCAAACGGCAACTGATGCTAGCTCAATTGTTAATTTTAAATCTGAGATTGATAGATTTTCATTAACCAAAGGTATTAAGGGTTATGAGGCTAAGCGGGTATATGGAGTTAGGTCACAGGTCAACCTTCCTATGTTCCTATAATAAAGTTTCAATACTCTACAGGGAGTGGGCTGGCTAGCTGAAAGGCAACAGCAAGGGCACTGGTGGAGTGGCAGGGGTGGGGCAGGAATGCTGTCATTCTGAGAGAGGACAGCAGGTTCATGTTCCATGGAGCCACTGCCACTTGCTGCCTCCTGTTATGCACCACCTTCTCCTGCAAGAAAGCGGGATGTGTGTTGGTGAGTGTCCTGTGAGATGTTTGAGTGATGTGGCTATTCATGGTTGAATAGCTGCCAGTGTGTGTGACCTGTGAGTTGTGGGTGGGCGGCTTGAAACAGTGGTAATGTGTGAGGGTGAGAGGAAGCATCTGATTTGAAGAGTTGAGTACTGATTGAAAGAATTTGTTGGTAGGTGGGTGATGGGAGGTGTAGTGCGTGGAGCAGTGGATGTGGCTAGTGGTGCAGTTGGTAGGAGACGCCACTTGACAATTGAACTCACGCACCTTGACCACTCGTGTCAAATCATTGCACTTCTTCCTGCACTGCATCCATGTTTATGGTGCTATGCTCCTGGCATTGACCTCATCCCCTACTGCCTCCCACTGCCTCGGGAGCATATGTCAGGAGGGTCTCTTGCCCCCCTGTGGATATAGGATGTCCCTCCTTCTGTCCCACCTCTTGTACCAAGGTCTCGAGTGCATCATCAGAGAAACTTGGTGCACGCTCTCTTGCAGGCCTGGTACAAACTCAGATCGGCAGATTGGTGAGGTCTGACATGCAAATTGGAGGATGTGGGATTTAGTAGTGTGCAACCTTTATTCAATGTTTTGAAAGAATTCAACATGTTTGTAAACATAAGGATGGGACCTGCATCTGTGTTTTACCTGTGCGATTTTTGATCTCTGTTTAGACCAATATCTTATATTTTGAAAATATCAGAGTCCCGCAAACATTGAGCAGCCCAGTTGTTGCTCATTAAAAATTCCAGAGTTCCTATCATCACCATGCTTCACTATGTTGCTGCACAGATTCACTTCACCATTGACTTCCACCACTTCCTGCAGCCACTGTGCACCTCCCCTTTAAGAAATGCAGGCTGCCTTTAAGTGGTGCTCGTCACTCGCGATATCTGGATACTGCTGGTGAGCAGCCATTCAATAGCGCAGGTCATGCTGCCTGCATATAGCAATCATGTAAAACAAATGTTACGTACTGTCTGCATCTCAACGACTGGGTGCGGGTTAATTGCGCACCGTGATCCCAGCGCCCGTTTTCGGGGTGGGGTTAACCAATTTACCCCCCTGTGTGTCTATAAAGTTTTTATAATTAAACAGCTGCGTATTATTGACATTCAAGAGATACCAGCAGTCTTATCTGGTTTGGAGTTCAGGAGCTTCTTGTTTTCTTGAGAAAACTGTCCATGGAATAATTTTTACCACATAATTAGGGATTGGCAAATCTCCAAACCTTTTCTTTTAAGAGTTCGAGGTTACTTGACAAGCTTGTCATTGCATGTCCTTCCTTTTCAACATGAACTGGGATGGTAAGGGAAGGGAAATTATAGCGAATTCAAGGCTGTGATAGCTCACAGTTAGTTACAGCTGTGAACCTACTTGATACCCTGCTGATCTCAGGTATGGCTAGGGTGACCTCTTGGAACCCACAGAGGAATTCTTAAGATGCATTCACGCATAATCTTTAACATGGTTATGAAGTGGTTCCCTTTTCTAGGTAACTCTAAAGATGGTGTGGAAAGGTTGATGATATATCGAGTTGATCTTCAGACCCGTTGTGGAACCCCGAGCATCTAATGGCTTTAGAAGTAAACTGCAGATTGTTGAGCGCAGTGTAAACATGACGGGCCCGATATTAGGAGGGAGGCGGGATGCCAGCAGTGGGTCGACTAGGCGCGTGGGTAACGTGCCCAGTAAAATCGGTGGGTTCCCCACGCGATCGTAAGTAAATTGAAGCCACTTACCTTGGCTTCCGGGTTTTGCGCTGGAAAGCTGCGCAGCGGGCGGACTGCGCACCCGCATCATAGGCTGTCAGCTGGAGGGGCCCTATTTAAAGGGGCAGTCCTCCACTGACTGATGCTGCAGAAAATAGGCAAAATTACAGCATGGAGCAGCCCAGGTGGAAGGCTGCTCCCAGGTTTAATGATGCCTCACTCCAGGTCTTACTGAATGGGGTGAGGAGGAGGAGGAGGAGGAGGGAGATCTTCCACCCGGTGGACGGGAGGAAGTGGGCCTGCCTCTGCCACCACAAAGGCCTGGCTCGAGGTGGCAGAGGAGATCACCAACACCACCAACATATCACGCACCTGCTTCAGTGACCTAACCCGGTCAGCTGAAGTGAGTACTCTTCCTCATTCCCCTACACTCCGTCTGCCACATCACCGCCCCCACCCCACATCTCCTTCTGCACTGTCAACACTACTCTATCACATCACTCCTCACACCCACTGAAACCTCATTCTCATCTTACCTGCACTTCCTCACCTCCCCAGTACTCATCCCACCACTACCACTCAACCCAATCCTCATACAATCTCATGGCTCTGTCTCATACTCACCCTCTCATGCATCTCTTTCACAGTCAGCCTCACTCAACCTGCCACTACCTGTGCTGCAGCCACAGGGCATGCATCACATATTTGTAGTAGGAAGCATAAGGCAAACGTGTCGTGAGCATGAAGGGGATGCACAAGGGTGTTTGAGGGTTTTTCATGGTTTTTACTTATATTTGATTTCTGATCAACTCACATTACATATTATATTGTCACCACTACTGCAAGTCTTGGCTATTCTTGACTGGCTTGTGCAATAGGGCCCTTTCATGAGGTTCTCCATGAACACCCTTGATACCACCCATTGGGTCACCCTACAGTGGGTGTATGTGTAGTTGCATGACTACTTTGTGCAGGTGCCTGTGGCGCAGCACTGTGTTGTGTAGCTCCACGTGGCGGAGGTGGACGGCGTGCCTGGCGAGGCTGGTGATGTTGCTCGTCCTCCAACGGAGTGATGAATGCAGCTATGGAACCCACCCCACCACCCCCCACCCCCGGGTTAGACTGACTGGCCTGTAATTACTCGGTCTATCCCTCGCTCCCTTTTTAAACAATGGTACAACATTAGCAGTCCTCCAATTCTCCGGCACCACTCCTGTATCCAGTGAGGATTGGAAAATGATGGTCAGAGCCTCCGTTATTTCCTCCCTTGCTTCTTTTAACAGCCTGGGATACATTTTATCCGGGCCTGGTGATTTATCTACTTTCAAAGATACTAATCCCCTTAATACTTCCTCTCACTAAGTTTATCCCATCCAATATTTTATACTCCTCCTCCTTAACTACAATGTCTTCATCGTCCCCCTCTTTTGTGAAGACAAACGCAAAGTATTCATTAAGAACCATTCCAACATCTTCCGCCTCCACACATAGGTTACCTTTTTGGTCTCTGATAGGCCCTACTCTTTCCTTAGTTATCCTTTTGCTCTTAATGTATTTATAAATCATCTTTGGGTTTTCCTTGATTTTACTTACCATTATTTTTTCTTGGGATGTTAATTTTTTTAACTGATTTGTTGCTGGATTAGTGGCTTGTCTTCAGGAGGTGCTGACCATGGATTGTAACTGCACACATTCATTTTGCGGGGCCTTATAAATTATTTAGAGACAGGAGTCGCCGTTTCTGTTTGAATTCATGCACTGATAACTCTGAAGCTAGTGTGAGGAAAAGCAAAAATGTTATGAATATCACAGGCTACAGAAACAAAGTTGAATAAGATGCATTGGACGGAATGCATTTCTGTCATTCAAAAAGGCGTTCTCTCAGTTTGAATCATCTGTCACTCATAAAACTCAAAGAAACCTACTCTGAAATATTATTAAATTTACTAGATTAGATATATAATTAAAAATGAAAAGGGTAACCTTGCAATACTTCTTTCTGCAGTCAGTAATGTGAAAGAAAGAACTGAGTGCGACTCAGCAGGGAGAGAATACTAAAGGTGAAGGAAGGGAGTATCTCAGCCCTGAAATTACACCATAAGTTACTGGCGGACGAACGCTGAACGGGGTACTGATGGAGAAATGCGTTTGGTTAGAATTTCTTCTTTCCACTGGGTTTTATTTTTAAATGGGCTAATGTCTCTGCTAAATTCTCAGAGAGAGAAATCTGAGACAAACATATCAGGTGTTTGTCCACTCATATCCCACATGGCAATTTCATGGCCTACATGTGTTCATACAGAAATAGACAGTCTGATTTTTCCATTCATATAACTTACTTTATTTATTGTATGTGGAAAATGCTGAATTTGAAACCAAGCTATACTGCAGCTTAGTTTGTGCTTCAAGTACGAATGAAATTCATAATCCACTGTGTGCTACATTTTTTTTGTATGTTAGATGACACTCCAGCAAGTTGCAGCCAGAAGCAAATGTAACAAGGACAGATATCTCAGAATTTTGGCCCCGGTGGTTGGGAAATGCAGAAATGGGGCTGGGCAACTAGGGATTACTCACAACGCTGTGCTCCAGTAGCCCTATTTCAGAAAGCGACGGACAGTATTGAAACTCTGTATGCAACGGAACACACTACAGCTGACAGCAATGTCCTGGAAAAGTACTTGTTGCATGTTTGTACACTATGTTGTTTGTTCTGCCCTGCTGAACTTTTAACAATTTATTTCACCTCGATCAAAAATGCTGTAACTTTTGTTCTGAACAATACAGACAGAATATCATAAGGTTTATGACAGAAAATATATCTTCAAGTGTGTCTTTCTTGGTTTCAGATTGGCTCTCTTTACATTTGGATGTAATCTGTTTCTCCGTTGTTCTTTTGGTTTGATATGAGAGTTATTTCAGGAGTATCCCACTTTTTTTTACTCTCACAATATAATTTAATATCCTCTTTTGACAATATATCTAATTCTTATTGTAGACATTCTGGACATTGCAAACCTTTTGGGAAATGCATAGCAATCTTCAGCTCATTCTGTGATAGCCTACTCCACATGTAAAATTATTCAGTGTTTGTTTTTTGATGAAGGTTCCAGAAAATTGCTTAAAAATGTTGTGCCTTCTTGCTGGGAATATTTGAATAATGTTTATGTTTTTAATACATATAGCCTACATGCATTTTGGAAAATAAAAATGATTCAGACACTTTAAATTCTGTTCGTAGGTGAAGCTTCACAACTCTGTAACAATGTCAGGTGAGAAGATGGCAAAGATCAATCGTATTTAGTTACACGGTGACAGACTGCGCTTACAGTAATTAAACAAGACATGATTGCCTCTTTTCTACTGATTAGGCTCATGTAGATCAGGAAGCAACTGTATATCACTCCTGTAGCAGACTAATGTCATTAATTGAATCCAATCAGCAATGCACTACAGGAGTAGCCTTGAGGTAGAGGTGAATTTTAATATTTATCAATTTTATTCTTTGTTGCAAATCATTTCCCCTAAAAACTCTGTTCAGGTTTATACCAGGTTGTAGTTAAGACACTTACCAAATGGAAAATCTCATTGCCAACAGAATTTGGATAAAGTGGCTTTAAAGTAAATTAGGATATATGTACGAGAAACATAAGAATGAATCGGTATCACCTGAACAACAGCTTTCTGGTTCAGTATGTGAAATGTAAAAGAGTTGACAGATTTATTGTGGGGTGTTGTAACCTAACCATGACAAGTGCAGTACAATTCTGATTCATTCTACTTTTTCAGTTACTGGGTCCCTAAAGTTCACAGGTTGCCAATGACTTACACTAAGAATTGAAAACCCATTTACCATAGGAAGAGTACCAGCATGAGTGTTCTATTGTTACTATATTCTTCTCAGAGGCAATACTATGGGTTAACTAATGTCAGTTTGAAAGCATGTATAGAAAGTACCTGCTCAATGCTATGTTGCAGAGGGGTCTTAGAAGCCATAGTGGGGTAATGTAAGTGGATTCTCAAGGTCATGCAGTTTTACCTAACACATGAATCAAAACTAAATAGGCAAAATATGCTGAGAGCATCAGGATGCAACATCATATAAAGCTGGGGCTGAGGGTAGGACTGCTATTTTCTCGTAAGTCAAAAACTGGACAAAGCATATGGTTGGGTGGGGCAGAGAGTGGAGTTCTGAGGATTGCATTACGAATGATGAACATTCATTGACAATAATAATTAATACCTTCACATCATAGGACACAGAAGTCGAAAATAATGACTGCTATTAAAAAACAGTCCACTTTATATATTAGAAATTTCTAGAGAACTCATTCAATGACTGGCAGATCAAAAAAAGTCAGGTAACAGACCGAACTTGCAACTAAAGCATATTGCACACGAATTGTGTAAATGGAGACATCTCTGAATGTTGGACTTCAGAATTCAATTTTAGCTCAGGTTACTGCTACAAACAGGTTAAAGATCATGTTTTAAAGGGTAATGAGATATCAAAATGCTCCTCAATTCTGGGTTTCATTGTGAAGATACACAGTTGGCATGTAACCAACAATGGTGTCCCGGCAGTCTAGTTATTACCATGGTAATTGAACGTTTGCTGTCTTTGTACAACTAAAAACATTGGAACTTCAGTTAGGTTATAGGTCACTAATTGGCATCATCTGGTGTGCAACACAGTACCATCTAACATATGTGCAAAGAAGTGAAATGGAAGTATAGAGGAAAGGGAAATCATTTGTCCATGATACGTTTTCACTGTGCAAGACTGTACTCAAACAGTATTATCATGTCATAATTCAGAGATTCCCCTGTTATATTTGCAGCATAAACATGGAAAACTCTAATTTTATCCAATTAGTTACTAGAATAGACTTGCAATGCTTTTTTCGCACTGTTTACCTACTCAACACTATCAGGACATTGAAATGAACTCAGCATTTGGAAGAGTTCACCTCACTTTTATCAGGAGAAAAAGCCAGAATGAAGAAGGCCAACAACCCAAATGGATTTTAAAAATGGATTTAAGCTTACATGTGATAACATTGCATCATGTATTTACTGCTCAATTTATTTAAATTTTAGATATGATCAACATGGCCTCATTGAGACTAATGTGTAGATACCCAATGAAGAACCTGCAATGTAACCATGAGCTCATTCACTGAGGCTAGATTATGGAACCTAAATCCGACAGTGTACTGAACTTTCAGCATAATCAGGGTGCAAATCACTCAATTACATTACTTACCAAGTGTGAGATTTCTTTTTCACAAATGTAAAATTTTACCTATTTAATCTGTATAATAATCAATGAATGTTCATAAAACTATAAGAGAATAATAAGAAGTTAAGGCCATTTGGTTCATGTAGCTCACCCATTGTTTAGTTCCACATTTCATTTTCCCTCTTTTACTGGTACTAACCCATGTCTGCCTATTCCTCATTAAATCAAAAATCTGTCCATTTCTAGTATTTACTGGGCTTGGTGGTAGTCCATTCAATTAACAACAATGATAAAGTTTAACAAAAAGATGCCCCTTCGGTAAAGTTGACACTTTTGTGTCAATGTTTTCCCATTATAAATGCCTATGTCCACATTCATAATGGAAACAAGCTATGTAAACTTGTCACACTGGAATTATGCCCTTGATACCAGTGGTGGCACTGTAGCGTCTCAGGTTTCTGCCCCTCAATTGCAGAGAAATGAATATGCTCCAACCAACTTTACTTCTCTCGCTTCCCAAATTGCCGTAAATTTTCCAAATTTAACTATAAGTCATCATATCTATTCAAAGTATATTCAAAATAAGGACAAAACGTGATTTTAAAAAGGGGACTCAATTACATTTGCATGCCTCGGTCTAATTGCCCCCTGCTTTCTAACCCTGCTTCACCTGAAGACCACACTTGGTCTTGACTCACTGGGGAAGATCTTGACTTTGTGCAATAGTCTAAACGGTTGATAGCAAATTGGCAGCCCATTTTACATTATTGCACAAAGTCAAAATAACCCCTCTGAATGCAAAGCCATGGGAAATTGACCGGTTTTGTAAAAGTCTTTGGCCCCAATTCGATTTATGAATTTGTGCTTTTATTACCCTTGTTAATATTCAAAATCTGAAATACTCAGATGTATTTCATCATAGTTTGATAATAAACATGTTAAAAGAGGTGGATTTTAGATTTAAAATGATGAAGAAATATAATTACAGAACTTCATAGAGATGAAATATAGCAGTAGTTTTTATGGAATATTAATTTAATTTCAGATTTATACAAAAAGCCTATGAAATATAGCTTCTTAGAAGCAATTTAGTAAAAAAGATCTAATTTTATTAAGGATATTAGATTAGAAGTTGCATTAATTTCTGAGGAAGGATAGCCAGTCCACGAAAAATCAATTGGATTGGTAGGAAAATATAAGTGTGGTAAGTAGAAGGAATTTTAAAAGACAAGATAGATGCTAGAGAAACCCTTGATAACTGAGAGAGTGCAACCTGTCATTGATAAAATTACTCTGCACAGCTTTCTGACTGACTCATAAAGCTAGAGATATAATACATTTTAGTTTACCTCACCTCTCCATCAACTTTTCTTACCTTTCTCTTTTATATCAATACCGCGTTAGTCATTGCTCCAGAGAACTGGGGCTTGAAGCATGATCTTCTGACTCAGAGGGCAGGAGTGCCAAAAAGCTAAGCCAAGCTGACATTTTAAGTGAAAAGTTTGTTGACCAATCCACAACATTGCCCGGTCCAACAGCTAACAAGAGGAAATCTCTAGCACTGTTACAAGCCCTATGAAAACCCTAAGAGTTGATTGTATCTTGGATTCAATCACAGGTACTGATTGTCATTTATATTATACAACAAGGAGTGAATATTCATTTCAATATTTATTTAATGTTCCTCTTAAGTGCAACTTTTCTGATGTCATTTGAATTTTAACTCTGTTATGTTGGATTAATTTTAACTTAGTACTGTGTGATGTATGATGCAAAACTTCAAGGTACACTGATAATTGCCACAATTTTTATATCTATATATATATATATCTTTTCATGTCAACGTTTTACAGGGAATTCGCTTTTTGGAAATACACGTCTTTAATCTTCTGCTGATTACATTAGAAATTACTCTTCATGTTAAAAGTGGACAAATGCTGAGCCATTTATATTACAATCTAGTTCATAGGAGATGTTAACCCATGTTAACAAATGTCATGCCTGGTACCCACTGTTCCCTCTAAGCTGTGCACATGCGCAGCCGTGCGGCAGTTTGTTGTTGCCCTGCACTTATTCGTTCCGTCCATGCGCCAAACCTGGGCCATGAGGTGTCATCATCAGTCACATCCAGGTGAATATAAATAAATGATCTTGTTGCGTCTGGTGGATCTTCATATCTGGTGGAGCGGATGCCCTGGAGTTTGGAATTGGCGGAGGCCCTGGTTGTCCTCATGCTTTGTGTCTGCTCCCGGACATGCTGCCCATGCTCGGATCTGGCTCTGTGTGCATATCCGTGACCGTGGAGAATCAGTTTGAGGTGGGTGTTTGGGGATCGGGGGTGGGTGTCCCGGGTGTTGGGTGTGTAAACAACTAGATCCTGTAGATTAAGATCCTTTCAGGTTCAATCTGGCAGTTAGCCAATGGTGGGGACACTATATTTACCTTCCGTGGATGTCCAAAGGGACTTAGGGGTTCAGGTACATTGATCATTGAAGTGTCATGAACAGGTGCAGAAAATAATCAATGAGGCTAATGGAATGCTGGCCTTTATATCTAGAGGACTAGAGTACAAGGGGGCAGAAGTTATGCTGCAGCTATACAAAACCCTGGTTAGACCACACCTGGAGTACTGTGAGCAGTTCTGGGCACCGCACCTTCGGAAGGACATATTGGCCTTGAAGGGAGTGCAGCGTAGGTTTACTAGAATGATACCTGGACTTCAAGGGTTAAGTTACGAGGAGCGATTACACAAATTGGGATTGTATTCTCTGGAGTTTTGAAGGTTAAGGGGTGATCTGATCGAAGTTTATAAGATATTAAGGGGAACAGATAGGGTGGATAGAGAGAAACTATTTCCGCTGGTTGGGGATTCTAGGACTAGGGGGCACAGTCTAAAAATTAGAGCCAGACCTTTCAGGAGTGAGATTAGAAAACATTTCTACACAAAGGGTGGTAGAAGTTTGGAACTCTCTTCCGCAAACGGCAATTGATACTAGCTCAATTGCTAAATTTAAATCTGAGATAGATAGTTTTTTGGCAACCAAAGGTATTAAGGGATATGGGCCAAAGGCAGGTATATGGAGTTAGATCACAGATCAGTCATGATCTTATCAAATGGCGAGCGGGCTCGAGGGGCTGAGTGGCCTACTCCTGTTCCTATGTTCCTATATCGGCCTAGTCGACCCAATCTCTCCTGTTCCTATGTGTTACTGGACCAGGGAGGGGAGAAAGGCTCCGTATTTGCTCCAGACTTTAATCCAACGATCCCTCCTGGAAAGTGTGTGTGCATTCAGATAAGGACATTTCTGAATTTCAGCTGCGTTTCCCCCATGATCAAATAGCCATCGTCAAACATTGTCCTGCAGAGGCCAGACCAGGGATTGGACCTGGGACCTAGAAAACATGGTTTGATTCCACCACAAGAATGCAAATTAATAATTGAGCCATCGCTATACCCCATTTGTGCCACATATCTATGGCACTGGTTAAATCGGAAGCACCAAGAAGGCGAATGTTTCCAGTTGCACCTCAGGTAGCAGGGCCACCTCTGCCTGCAGCATTAACAGAAGTACACAGCCTTCACTGTCCCGGCTCATATGTGAAGAATGGTCATTTGGATGAGGTGCCGGAGGACAGCTAACACTCAGAGCTGTACCTCAGTGTAAGTCACTAACTGAAGAGAAGTAAAGGAAGAAAGGGGAAGAAGTGGCAGATTCCACAAGCAGGGGAACAGTGTGCGTCTGCATGCCGAAGTAGTAAAGGTTTAGGTTTTTGCAATGGTGGTAGCAGTGGTTGTTTGCTTCCATCACTGTTAGGGGAAATAATCACTGCTGAAACAATGGCATTTGAATGTGTTGAAAAACATCAGTAGCTTCTATAATAAAAACAGAAAATGCTGGAGAAGCTCAGCAAGTCAGGCAGCACCAGTGGAGAAAGAAACAGAGTTAACGTTTCAGGTCGAAGATCTTTCATCGGAACTGGAAGATGTTAAAGAGTTAAAGTTTTTGAGCAAGTACAGAGCTAGGGAAAGAGAGGGGGAGGGAGGGGAGGGGAGGGAGTCATAGAGTCATAGAGTCATAGAGTTATACAGCACGGATAGAGGCCCTTCGGCCCATCGTGTCCGCGCCGGCCATCAGCCCTGTCGACTCTAATCCCATATTCCAGCATTTGGTCCGTAGCCTTGTATGCTATGGCATTTCAAGTGCTCATCCAAATGCTTCTTGAATGTTGTGAGGGTTCCTGCCTCCACAACCCTTTCAGACAGTGAGTTCCAGACTCCAACCACCCTCTGGGTGAAAAAGTTCTTTCTCAAATCCCCTCTAAACTTCCCGCCTTTTACCTTGAATCTATGTCCCCTTGTTATAGAACCCTCAACAAAGGGAAAAAGCTCCTTAGTATCCATCCTATCTGTGCCCCTCATAATTTTGTACACCTCAATCATGTCCCCCCTCAGCCTCCTCTGCTCCAAGGAAAACAAACCCAATCTTCCCAGTCTCTCTTCATAGCTGAGGGAGGGAAGGAAAGAACAAAAGGGAAGGCCTGTGATAGGGTGGAGGGCAGGAGTGATTAAATGATAAAAGGGATGATGGTGCAAGACGAGGAGGGTGGTAATGGGACAGGTTAAGAAACAAAAGATTGATCAGGAGCAGCTGTAAATGGCAGCAGCAGAACCATTACCAGCACGAGCTGACTGAAAAAATGGGAGCAGTGGTTATGATCTGAAGTTATTGAAATCAATGTTGAGTCCGGAAGGTTGCAAAGTGCCTAAACAAAAGATTAATAATTTCTAAGTAACTTCTGTACAGTGGTCTCAATAGGCAGATTCCGAGGTTAATTAGTGGCTAATTATTGTGGGAAGTTTCTGTATGTTAGCAGAAAATTCCAGGATCCTGCTTTGGGAAAAGACAAGGTAATGAAGGTCAGAAAAAGCAGAAGGAAATGTCTTGCGTTTTTCTTATACTTTTGACATAGCAAATGTGATGTCCGAAGTGTGACATCTCAAGTGTGATGGACTCATGCTAGATCCAAAACATATACTGTATATTAGGCACAAAATATTACTGATCTCATGAAAATAATGAACTCCAAGGCACATGTGCAAAGTGGTAGTTAACACGACAATAGCCGTTTTAGCAGACAATTTCACCTTGTGCTTGAACAACCCCTGGCTTGGTAAAGCCCCGATGTACTTGCACCTCATTGCCTCATTCTTTTTCAGACGTTTTATTTGCCAGTTCTGCCCCATTTAGACTGAGCTGAACCAGTAAACCATATAGCTGCTCCACATGACTCGAACAGAGACACTGCCTTTATTTACACAATAAAAACATCTGAACCAGAGACAGTCACCCTCTTCTTCTCCATTATCTGGCCTGTCATCTACAGACTCTGAGTCTCAATCAGGATGTTCCCATTCCTCTGGTGGCAGTGTTTACTTCTGAAATTTCTATAACCAGTTTTGTTCAATTAAAAATCCTTGACAGCTCGCCTTGTTACAATTATCCATTATTTTGTACATTTGTTCTGTTTGTTATATACCCTGAATAGTGTTTTTTAAAAAGATGTTAGAACCATAGAAAAGATACAGCACAGAAGGGGGCCATTCGGCCCATCGTGTCCGCGCCAGCTCGAAGAACAACCAGGTGCCCATTCTAATCCCACCTTCCAACACCTGGTCCGTAGCCCTGCAGCTTACAGCACTTTAGGTGCAGGTCCAGGTACTTTTAAAAAGAGTTGAGGGTCCTTGCCTCTACCACCAATTCGGGCAGCGAATTCCATACACCCACCACCCTCTGGGTAAAAAAGTTTTTCCTCATGTCCCCTCTAATCCTTCCGCCAATCAGCTTAAATCTATGTCCTCTAGTTCTTGAACTCTCCGCTAGGGGAAACAGATACTCCCTGTCTGCTCTTTCTGGGCCCCTCATAATTTTGTACACCTCAATCAAATCTCCCCTCAGCCTCCTCTGATCCAAGGAAAACAACCCCAGCCTATCCAATCTCTCCTTGTAGCTGCTATTTTCAAGCCCTGGCAACATTCTTGTAAATCTTCTCTGCACTCTCTCCAGAGCAATTACGTCCTTCATGTAATGTGGTGACCAGAACTGCGCACAATACTCCAGCTGTGGTCTTCCCAGCGTTTTATACAGTTCCTTCATTACATCCCTGCTTTTGTATTCTATACCTCGGCTAATAACGGAGAGCATTCCGTATGCCTTCTTCACAACCTTATCTACCTGTACTGCCACCTTCAGGGACCTGTGCACATGCACTCCAAGATCTCTCACTTCCTCTACTCCTCTCAATATATTCCCGTTTACTGCGTATTCCCTTTTACTGTTTGCCCTCCCTAAGTGCATTACCTCACACTTCTCCAGGTTGAACTCTATTCACCACTTTTCCGCCCACTCCACCAACCTATTGATATCTTCTTGGAGTCTACAGCTATCCTCTTCACTATCAACTACACGGCCAATTTTTGTGTAGTCTGCAAATTTTCCAATCATGCCCCCTACATTCAAGTCCAAATCATTAATATGTACCACAAACAGCAAAGGATCCAACACTGAGCCCTGTGGCACACCACTGGAAACGGATTTCCATTCGCAAAGACATCCATCGACTTTTACCCTTTGCCTCCTGTTACTGAGCCAATTTTGGATCCAATTCGCCACATTTCCCTGTATCCCATGGGCTTTTACCTTTCTGACCAGTCTGCCATGTGGGACCTTGTCAAATGCCTTACTAAAATCCATGTCGACAACATCCACTGCACTACCCTCATCAATCCTCCATGTCACTTCCTCAAAAAATTCAATCAGATTTGTAAGGCAAGACCTTCCCTGAACATCTGCTGACTATCCCTGATTAAACCATGCCTTTTTCCAAGTGACAGTTTATCCTATCTCTCAGTATTGATTCTAATAGTTTTCCCACCACCGAGTTAAGACTGACTAGCCTATAATTGTTTGGCCTTTCCCTCATACCCTTTTTAAACAATGGTACTACGTTTGCAGTCTTCCAGTCCTCTGGTACCTTCTCTGTATCTAGTGAGGATTGGAAAATGATCCGCTATTTCCTCGCTGGCTTCCTTCAACAGCCTAGGAAACAATCCATCTGGCCCTGGTGACTTATCAACTTTCAAGGATTCCAGTCCCTCTGGTACTTTCTCTCTCGTTATGTTTACCTTATCCAATATTTCACACCTCTCCTCTTTAACTACTACGTCCGGATCATCACTTTCCTTTGTGAATACAGAGACAAAATATTCATTTAAAACCCTACCCACATTCTCTGCTTCTACACACAAGTCACCCTCATCATCCCTGATAGGTCCCACCTTTTCCTTAGCTATTCAAAGTTGTGATTTTTTTTTTACGGTTGCGCACACAACCTTTGTATCAGTGCGCAAACCCAAATTCATTCCGCGCATGGCCGAAAAAAATTACCGGGAACATTGCTGGTACCTCAAAGATTTTAATCCTAAGAAATAAGGCAGTTTGATTGAGAATGCTATGATTCTACCAATAAGTATCATTTGTTTGGATGTTAAACTTGCTTGGTGAGGTCATTTGTTTCAAAATTCACAAATTCAGGCACAAGTTATCCACATGTATGGAAAGTTGAATGGGTAAATAAACGTATTTTCAAATGACAGGAAATATTAGCCTGGAAATTACTCGTAAAATAATGCAGAGCCGAACAGTGCTCACCGTTATTTCTGGGAAAATGGAAGAGCAAGTTCCAGAGAGCGCACGCATACAGTCAAACACAGAAATCAGGAAATTGCTCCACCCGATTCCCTGCTTTTCTGAAAGCTTCATGGTAAAAAGATCGAGCCGGCTGGAATGAATGGAGCAGCTCTCCTGCCCAGCTGGAAACTAATTAATCTCTCCAGAAAAAAGGTATGCTGAGTTATATCAGGTCTAAACTAACGTTTAACAGCGTGATAAGTATTAGTGTCTGCCAAACAACCTCTCTGGCACTGAAAACTTTTTAAAATGTGGATTCTCATTCCAATATTAATTGTTGGTGGACATTTAAAATAAAACTTTTTCTTTGTGTCTCATCTAGCTCTGTCTTTTAATCTTACCTTCTCTTTATTTTGCTTTCTCTAACTAATTTTACATTGAATTTACTGTTGTAGCTTTCACTTCCTGGTTCTGACGGCATGGCTTGTCAAGAATGCTTCAAGCTGATTGGTTGAGGGGGCAGAGAGATCCTTTCTCCACTCTCATAGCTGACAGAAGCCCGGGAAAGAATGTTGATCTTTTTGCAGCTCCTCAGTGAAGCAAGTTATAAGACCATAAGACCAGAAGAGATAGGAGCAGGAGAAGGCCATTCGGCCCCTCAAGCCTGCTCCGCCATTCAATGAGATCATGGCTGATATGATTTTTACCTTAATTCCACTTTCCCGCCTTTTCCCCATATCCTTTGACTCCCTTGCTGATCAAAAATTTGTCTAACTCAGCCTTGAATGTATCCAATGACTCAGCCTCCACAGCTTTTTGAGGTAAAGAATTCCTAAGATTCACTAGGAGAAGAAATTCCTTCTCATTTCCGTCTTAAACAGGCGACCCCTTATTCTGAGACTATGCCCCTAGTTTTAGATTCCCCCATGAGGGGTAACATCCTCTCAGCATCTACCCTATCGAGTCTCCTCAGAATCTTGTATGTTTCAATAAGATCTCCTCTCATTCTTCTAAACTCCAATGAGTATAGACCCAACCTGTTCAATCTTTCCTCATAAGACAACCCTTCCATACCCAGAATCAACTAGTCAAGTTGGCACCCAGAAGCCTGCGAATAGTTTATGGGTGAGTTTATAACTAAAGAGCAGCAGGTGAGGTTCATTCGCCACTCAGCGCAATTTGCGGGCCAATAATGCCAAGTAACAACCAGTTACTCTTAGAAGAGAAGTGCATATTTGTACCCATGGCAACACCTGCTGAAAGATGTTAAAGCCGCATTCCCAAGCATGTAAGCCCTGGTTCTGCAATGTTGGAGATCACCATAAGCAACTGGCATTTCTGCAGCCTCAATCTGAATCATTTTAGGGAAAAGTTATATATTTCACATGTCTACTCAATGGCAACGTATTAATGAAATATGTCAAAGTCAGTCAGTTTTGCACCATTGACTGGTGTCCACTATTGAATAAGACAGAATCCACTTCAGCAAATAACCACAAGCAAAAACAAATCTTTCTGCCTTACACACTTTGAAATCTATTAAAATAACATTTTTTTTAGTTTAATAGGGGGTGAAATTGGTCTTTGCCAGACGCACGAAACAGGCTCATAGCGAATCAGCAGCCCCTTTTACACCGCACCTGATTTTCTTTTCCATTGACTTCATTGTATTAATGGCCCTGAATTTGCTGCCAAAATAACAGTGAGTTTAATGGCGCACGCTGTTATTAATGTGTAAATCGTCCAGCAACATTTCAATGAGGCAGAAGAGATACCCTGTAAATTGCGAATCGCCACAAGTTGCTGGCTGATTTGCACCACTTTGCCATTAGCCTCACGACAAATGCAGCTCGCTATCCACCTCCCCATCAGTTTTTCGAAGTTGCTGCACTTGCACATTAATTGCCAATTAAACTAGCCATAGAAAGTTAGGGCTACTACTTAACAGCGCAAGTACCTTTTAATGATCAGATTTTTGTTCCTGCAATGCCAATCAATCTCTCCAGCCCAGAAAAGGAACAATTTAAATTGTGAAGTCTCATTCCTACAGGTTGTAAATTGTTATTACAGATTTTAAAAGATTTTAATTTTACATTTTTTAATTTTTCTTACTTTTCCTTTCTGTCTCTTTTTTATCTCTCAATCGAATCTTTCTTTCCCTCGCTTTGCTCCCCTTTCTGTACCTGATTTGATTCTAATTCACCCATTTTAATTCACCCTCCTACTCCATCATTCCTCTGTTTCTTTCTCAATCCTTAAATCTCATTGTTTAAGGAGATAGACTGTTGGTCCTGTCGTTTACCAAGGTCTAGAAGCCCCGTTGCCCTTGTACTTCCAGGGCAAAAACATTTCGAGCTGAAAGGCGAGGGAAAAAGTTTAACTAATGGGGCAAACCACGAGGTGCCCACTCCAGCAAATTCTGGGCCATTATTTTTGTGAATTTTTTGTGCTTATCAAAGTGAGGGAAGTTAGTGTTATGGAATTAAACATTTTCTATTTCAGGCATCCAATATCAGCAGAAAACATTCCCCCATCCAGTTAGATGCAGAGTAAACTTCTCTCCAATCTGCCCAGCAATGTCTCTCAATCCCAATCTCAGAAAAACAACTCATCTCCCACATCAGTACTCCTGTGGCCTCTGTGAAGTTGCCAGTTTGGCCCAACTGGATTAAGAATGCCAAAACTTGTATCACATTGGACTCCTATAACTAGCAGCCAGAGAAGACTTTTGTCCTATCAGTGTAGGCTAGATCTAAACCCAAGACCCAGGGGGAAAGGCTAATATCTAACCCACTGCACTACCTAATCCCTGTTACAATCAGAGCTTGATGAACAACTGACCAGCTAAATAGAGTGCCCTCAATTTTTGACTGAGTATATCAACTGAGTTTAGGGGAATGAGTTTAATGCAGGAAATCATAATTTTAGTTGCTGGTAAACCTTTAAATGCAGAATTTATTCCATTGTGGAAGGGGACCAATAATGCAAGGGCTCAATAGGTACAAGTAAGTTGTTCATGTCTTGCTCACCAGTAAAGTAATCCCTTTGTTCAATGGCTTGTCTCATCATCAAATCCTGTCAGTAACAGGAATGTAGTCATACTTACGGGAAGCCCTCCTTATTTTTGGCCAAGAGGTCATTTAAGTAAAATTTCACAATGTAGTCTTTCTCCTACATAGATTAGAATTGAATGCAAGATTGCACTCTGCTGAAATGCTAACCAATGTGATTCAGATTGCGTAGGACTTTACACCACTGTCCTGTTATTTTATTTTCCCACGTAAGTGTGTGATGTTTAAAAGCCAAGTTGCAAATAGTGTGGTCTGTTCCAGAAGGATGACCATGAGGTACATTCCATTCGGGCATCATGAAAGACAATGATCACATCAGAGACATTTAGTTTCTTCCTGTTGTCAGGCAAATAGGACACACAGGGTACAGCTGCATACATCTAACCCTGGGCATGATTAGGTAGAAACTCACTCCAGCATGTTCTGCTGATCCACTTGTAATGGCCATTAAAAGCATGCTGTATACTCCAATTTTTATAGCAATCAGAGGAAAATATGCAGGTGCAGCAGGTGATCAAGAAGGCCAACGGAATGTTGGCTTTTATTGCTAGGGGGATAGAATATAAAAACAGGGAGGTATTGCTGCAGTTATATAAGGTATTGGTGAGACCGCACCTGGAATACTGCATACAGTTTTGGTGTCCATACTTAAGAAAAGACATACTTGCTCTCGAGGCAGTACAAAGAAGGTTCACTCGGTTAATCCCGGGGATGAGGGGGCGGACATATGAGGAGAGGTTGAGTAGATTGGGACTCTACTCATTGGAGTTCAGAAGAATGAGAGGCGATCTTATTGAAACATATAAGATTGTGAAGGGGCTTGATCGGATGGATGCGGTAAGGATGTTCCCAAGGATGGGTGAAACTAGAACTAGGGGGCATAATCTTAGAATAAGGGGCTGCTCTTTCAAAACTGAGATGAGGAGAAACTTCTTCACTCAGAGGGTAGTCGGTCTGTGGAATTTGCTGCCCCAGGAAGCTGTGGAAGCTACATCATTAAATAAATTTAAAACAGAAATAGACAGTTTCCTAGAAGTAAAGGGAATTAGGGGTTACGGGGAGCGGGCAGGAAATTGGACATGAATTTACAATTGAGGTTAGGATCAGATCAGCCATGATCTTATTGAGTGGCGGAGCAGGCTCGAGGGGCCGATTGGCCTACTCCTGCTCCTATTTCTTATGTTCTTATGTTCTTATACATTCAGAAGCTTTAATAAGGTGAAGAAGTACTAGTAATACTTGAAGGTGTCAACAGCACACCAAATTTATGATTCATGTAAACAGGAAGCAAAGCTAATTGGAAGTTGCAAACAAAAGCTTTCAGAAGCTGTTGGAATAGATTTCAGGGAGGTTATGTAACAAATGAGAGGATGAAAATTTCAAAATTGGCACCTCTTCCTATAAAAATGAATAGCAAGCAGAGTTGCAATTTTAGAAATGTTAAAGTCACTGGAGGTAATTTTAATTTTCAATGATGGATCAGCTACCTATTATACACCACGTCTGATTTCCCTTTCCATTGAAGTCAACGGATAGGAAAATCAGACGTGTTTATAATGGACAGCCAATCATACATCGCCCATATATTTACAACATTGACGAAGGTTAAAATCACCCCCATTCTGATTGCATCAACATAATTAGAGCACATTTCAGACAATAATTTTTCCCCCATTTTCTCCCCTCCTATCCTCAAGGTACTAATTCTTCCTGGGGAATAGCTCCATGGGTACCAGCTGCCCTCCAGTACCTTGACCAATAGGCGAATCATCATGTGTTTACTGGCTATTCAGCTGTGGTAGGCATCAAAGCCGAGTCCAATCCTATCATCAGTCAACGTTTATACGCACACACACTTTTCAACTGGGGTTACAGGAATAGGAACCTTGGCTAATTATTGTCTCTTCCCAGTCCAATTGTAGCATGCTCCTGTTGGCCTGGTTGAGATAAGCCACCTCGGCACAATTTGAAGATCAAACCTGGTAACCTCTGGTTTGGTTTAGTTACAGATATTGTAATTATTAATGAAGTAATTCAGTAATGTTTTTTTAAAAAATTACCACTTGTGAGTTATTTTTCGCCATGGGCAGGTAACCTCTTACCAGGCCTCTGAAAACACCACTCGCACCAGCTGCTACGATATATAAAGAAAGACTTGCATTTATATAGCCCCTTTCCCAACCTCAGGACGTCACAAACAGCTTTCTATAACCAATGAAATACTTTTGAAGTGTAGCCACTGTTGTAATGCAATATCAGCCTGGGTTGTTCACTTATCAGCTCTCCTTACCTCCAAGGAAGTGCCTCACCTCCATTCAGTCTGATCTAAATGTCCCAGCTAAAGTTGTGAACTCTCTGTCTGGAGAATTATAGGAGTGTACTCTGTCCTACCATTCCATGAAACAACATCCCAGGTGACACTGGTAAGGTGTAAATTCAATATTATTATTTTAAATATTAACATTGAATTGCCTCTTTGACTTTTTAATATATGAAAAATATTGCCTCCTGTAAATCATTTATATCGCAACCACTTAAGAAGTATTTGCTGTAATCACACACAGCAGCAAGATATCCTATGCTAATGACTCTGAATTAAGCTAAATTATCCTTGCAGCTATCTCTGTCCCAACTACATTGTCAGTATAATCCCTCAGGAATCCACACAAGACAGCTAATTTGTCAGTAATTAAATCAGATGGGAATTACATGTCACTACAAGTCGCTGTTCAACTAACTATTTGAGGTAGGTACTTTCTCAAGGATACGGTATTAAGACAGAGACATTTATAGCCATAGCCCTATGTGTGGGGAGCCATAAACTGTCATATGCTCATTGGTGAATAATAACAGTGCTATGGAATACAATATTTTTTTCTGTCACCTAGTGACAGTGCTGTCCAGTCAGGTATGATGTGCAAAGGGCTGTCAACAGTAACAATACTGAAGGCACTGTTGAGGCTACATTGTTGCATCATTACTCAGGAGGGCATCCTCTGCTGCATATGATGACACTTCTACTCGCTGCTCTTTAAAGAGAAACAATGTCTATTTTCTGGGCCTACTTCAGGCTGCATTTGAAAACTGTCATTGATAAAAAAAAAATCTACACAATTTATCTTTTAACCTAGTCCATTTTCAACCATGTTTTTGCAAATTTTCACCTTCATGTTACCAAACAATGTGTACAGACAGCTCATGATTTTAGTTGTCAGTTTCCCTGACTGAATATATTTTAAAATACTTTGTATTTTGAATTTCAGTTTCAGCCATCAAGCTGACGAAGCTATGGTTAGATGCACTATATAGATCCCCCTACAGCACCAGAGTAACATCTTAACATCTTCCACACTGAGTGAGTGTGCAATTTAGGACTAATTAATGCCAGCTTTGCACGATGGGCCCATGCCCACTGGAACTGGAATAAGACTTAAACCCATTTAACAGTTAGCAGATAGAGGAGACTTCTATCTCATTAGTTTGGGATGAATTTGAACGTAGGTTCCCAGGACTAAAAGGTCAGAGTTTAACTCACTGCACCACCTAGTCCCCCAGTATAAAGATGCTTTTGTTAGTCCTATTGGTTTCATGCTATTAAGGCTGGACTTTGACAGTGGTACCATACACAGACATTGCACAGGCTTTGTATTGTGGGAACTATGAAATTATGTGACCAGATAAATAAAAAATAATACCTTCACAAGACTAATGGAATGGCACAATAAGGAAGGGGTTTAGGGACAAATGTCCAGTGTATGCTGCCACTAATTTATTTCTTACTTCATCGAGAAATAAATAAGAAGTCCATGAGATGTTGAGAAATTACTACTGCTTCCAGGTGGTATCATTCATTTAATGCATTCATTAGATTTACATGATATATGAGTGGCACACTAAAACAGAAATTATTTACCAGATGTAGAAGGTGGAAAGAAAACCAATTAAACACAAAACAGGTTGGCTTAAAACTATTTATTGGTGTCCTGCTAATTAAGTGACAAAGACAGAGAAAGTAGGTGTAAACTACCATAAAAACTTGTGTATAAGTTACACTTCATTCAATAGTTTATGACCTACAAGTTGGGGAGGGTGGTTGCAGCTTAAATAGTGGTGCAATTAATTGTTTGTCTTCCACAGTATAGTATACAATAGTAGGTGGGCTTTGCACATGCGTACCAATAAAATTTCCTCGATCCAACTTACGCCGAAATTATGCTAAAATATATGCCAGTTGCTATGCCGATTTGCCGATGGTAACTTACATCAAATTTTCCTGAGAATCTCATTAGCATACGCCGGAATGTAAAAACTGGTGAAATTAATCGAGGCCTGAGGAAAGCGCAGAACATACACCATCTACCTTCTTTAAATCAGTCTTTATCTTATCAATGCTATCAAAATTCACGTTTGAAGCCAGCAATCCTTCGTTTATGCACGTTAAGCATGGTGTGTTTAAGAAAATGCAATTTACCATAAGACCATAAGAGATAGAAGCAGGAGTATGCCATTCGGCCTCTCGAGCCTGCTCCGCCATTCAATGAGATCATGGCTGATCTGAATTTTACCTCAACTCCACTTTCCCGCCCTTTCCCCATATCCTTTGACTTCCTTGCTGATCAAAAATGTGTCTAACTCAGCCTTGAATGTATTCAATGACTCAGCCTCCACAGCTTTTTGAGGTAAAGAATTCAAAAGATTCATGACCCTCTGGGAAAAGAAATTCCCCCTCATTTCCATCTTAAATGGGAGACCCCTTATTCTGAGACTATGCCTCCTAGTTTTAGATTCCCCCATGAGGGGTAACATCCTCTCAGCATCTACCTTATCGAGTCCCCTCAGAATCTTGTATGTTTCAATAAGATCTCCTCTCATTCTTCTAAACTCAATGAGTATAGACCCAACCTAATTGTGGAAGCTTTTGGGATAGAAATTGGTCTTGGGCCGTAACAGAAAATGGGTTTTATCACATCCACTGCCCTGGGATCGCACCGAATCACAGCCAATGAAGTGTAGTCACTGTCGTAATTAGGCCAAAGTGGCAGCCAATTTATGCACAGCAAGGTCCCACTGACAGCAATGAGATAAATGACCAGTTAATCTGTTTTGGTGATGTTGGTCAAGGGATAAATGTTGGTGAGGAAACCGGAAGAACTCCCTTGCTTGTCTTTGAAATAATGCTATAGGATCGTCTATGTCCACCTGAAAGGGCTGAGAGGGCCTTGGTTTAATATCTCAGCTGAAAGGCGGCACCTCCAACAGTGCAGCACTCCCTCAGGACTGCACTGTGGTGATAGCCTAGATTATGCATTGGGAGTGGTACTGTGAACCCAGGACCATTTGATTCAAAGGCAAGAGTGCTACCACTGAACCAAGGCTAACATCTCGCTATACCTACAAGTATTACAGAGAACAGGCATTACTTATTAGCATTACATAAGCATTATTCAGATGTTAAAATGTATCACAGATGTGTAACTAAAACTGGAATAGGAGGAAAGTAAATGTGACAAGATGTGCATGCAATCGCAAGATATTTAATATATTACTAACTCAATCTCCCGTGCGAATGGATAGGGGGAATAAAGACTGAGTATCATTTTTAAGCGATGTATGTTGGGAATAAATGGATCAGAGCATGCAGACATAATTCAGTCATTTATCCTATTTATTTTTATATGATACTTTTTGAATTATTATTTATAGTTAAATAAAAACTTATGGCAAGTTGTGAAGCAGAAAAATAGAGTTCGCTGTAGCATCGGACTTTCTCTGTAGCACAGGAGGTGCTGGAAGATGCTGAGGTGCTTCAGCACCGCCAGTGGCTGGATGACAAGTTTTCATGGGCATTTTGCTTTATAAATGTGGACAGAGGAATTTAAAATGGAAAAAAGTTGACACAAAAGCATGACAACATGAGGGAGAAGGGAATAGAGGGATACGGGGGCAGGGTGGGAAGAAGTAATTAGAATGGGATGAGTATAAACACTGGCATACTCCAGTTGGGCCGAATGACCTGTTTCTGTGCTATAGATTCTATGTAACTCTATATAACAGGAAATAAGGTTTTGTAGACAAGAAGTGAATGCAGACATAACAATTTTAATATATATTATCGATATATACATATAAATATATATTTTTAAACAGAAATTGGGGGAGTAATTTGAAGAAATACTTCTACCTCCAGAATTTCCTATAAAATAATCCGTTTGTAACATAATGTATAATTTGCATATACTGCAATCTTCATATGAATTTTTATTTTATTGTTAGTTTAACCCCATCTGTGACTCAGAAGTGCATTTAGAACCTGCCTGGCTTTTCCTAAATGGACAAGTTGTCAGCTATTAGAGGGGAGATTTCCCATCCTGATATGGTGGTGATGAATGTGCCTGCTGAGTGTGGAGGAGGGGCGGGGGTGGTGAGGAATTCAGGGCAGAGTGGAAGTGCCAAAAATGCACCAATAGCCCACTGCCTGGTATTTTCTAACCAGGTAACATTGAAGATTCAGGAGGCTTGTGTTGCTGGAGTGCACAATGCTCAGTAAAATATATAAATAGATGCAGGGCCTCCATCCCCTGCATTATACAACGGATCCACCTAAAATGCAACATCATCTCTGTAACTGCAACTGTATAAAATGGCTACACATACAATCTGACTTCCTGGAACTTTGAAACTTTAATTCTTATAGGTTTATATCCCCTGGTTTTGCAAGTGACAGTGAAATTGTATTTTTTTGGGTGATTTTGGTTTGTTTTTGCTGCCTTTTTAGGTACATTTTTTGCTACTTGGAGCTAACTGCTCGTTTTTCCTTTTTGACTTTTTTCTTTTGTCATTCTCTGCCATTTAAGGGACTTACCTATGAGTGTAAACAGCCCCCACTGGGTAGGATGAGGATACCTTGAGGGGAAGTTGAAGAGGAACGATCAAAGGAATGTCTGCCTGCACTTGAGGGGGTCCATAGACCCCACCAGAGCTACAGCAAGCATGGCAGAGAAAATATACCTTCGCCGCACACTCTTCACCAGGGGGGCCTTTCTACAGGTCAGGATTGGACTTAGATGAGATACCTTGCACAAGCAGAAAAGTAATATTGAGATGCTAGAAATTATAGTACTACGTGCACAATGACAGATCTGTGGACAACCTGTGTGTCAGAAAGATATGATTCATCACACTGCTGGGTTGATGGCTTACAATGACTTGAGGTGCCATGTCCTTGGATGATGAGTGTGGGGCAAGGATTCCAATTGAACATCGCATCTTCAAGTTATGCCCTACTGAGATGTAAGATGCAATGAAAGAGCTGCAGGTTTTGAAAGGGATTGGCATGGCTGAGTGGTAAATGTGGAACAGGTTGGCAGACATGTAATCTTGGGCTGGCTATCCGATACATGGTATGGTCAGCAGTCTTACCTTTTCAGATTCCTTTGAAGTGTGTCATCTTCTTCTGCATCTGCTCCCAAGTCTTGCAGATAGTGTACACAGCGTTGAACCAGATTGCCTAGGTCCAGGAATGCTGTGCTGTGAGGAGGGTTCATGCAGGGCCAAACAGAGCAACCCTCCTCACACCCTCTGCTTGCAGCTTTGCCACTGACTAACAGGATCGGTTGTTGTACCAGAATCTGTTTCATGCCAGCACATTGGGTTTTCTTTCACATCCTTTTTGACTGGTGTATTCTCTCTTCCCCCCCACCTCGCTATGACAAAGATGGACAAATACTTAAAAATAATTTTGAAGCTTCATAAAGAGTTCATAAAACAAGAGTTGACCCCCATATTTATGTACACACATCCCTTTAAGTTGGACCTGCTGGTCCCTTTATCCACCGTTAAGTTGGTTCCCTGCAGAAGTCAAAGCTGCACTAGCAGCTGTGAATTATTCAAATGAGCTGACCATGGAAAATTGGGGTAGTCAGCTCGCTGCACTGTTGATTAGTTTTATGCTGGCAGCTTGGGGAAATAGCCTAAATTTAGCCTGGAGCTGAAAAAGCTCCCTTGGGTGCCTCATAATTCACCTCAGTTTCACCTACAGAAAACTAGAGTTTTTATTTTTGTACAGATCAGAGAGTGGACATACCTCCCTGTAAATAATAATGTTACAAGTTCTAACACGAATCCATTCTTTCCCCGTATGTACTTCCAGTAAGATAATTAGACTCCTTTAACAGTTCAAGGAGAAAGATAAGAACTTCATCCCGGCATGAGGGAATATCTAAATCCAAGTATCCCACAGATAAAAGGCAGATTGAGATTCAGCCTTCATTCATTAGTCACCCCATTGCTTCTAGGAACCTTACAAATACTTCAACAATGGATCAAAGGCAGTAATGCAGTCGACTAGTGTTAATGGTAATTACTTTTCTGCAGAATTAACATACGCACCCATGAAACCTGCAGCTGTGAGCATTCCCCACTGCATGGTGGTGGGGTGAGAGGTGAGATGGCTGGTGGCTGCTGAAAAATTTACCAGGAAAATGTCCAAATGCCTCTGAAGTACAAGTAATTAAATTCAAATAAAAGTCATGTGTTTTTAAACATAACATTGTATGTGGTGGTGTGTGTTGGGTAGGAAAGTTGGTGAAGTGGAAGGTGACAATCTGGTGAGGGAGATATTTAAGACCAAATTGCCCCGGGGGCCCTTAAACTCCTAAAGCTGGTTCTGCTTCCTTGTGCAAACCGTACACACTGTAAAAACTAACACTGTCTCCCCAGAGAGGGTGGGAAATAAACAGGAGGGGTGTGGTCATCGGTAGAAGGTCGTGGTGCCCCTCCGTCGGCTGAAGAATGGCATGGGTGGAGGGCTCGGAGCCGGTCACCTGCTCCTCCTTTCAACCATGGGGGAGGTACGTGTTCAGGAAGAAGAGGGGGAAGTAGAGGGATTTCAAGCTTCACAGAGCAAATGTGAACCTTTAACAAATGCTGACTTTGTAATGATTTTGGTGGAAATTAACTAGAAAAACCTTCTGAACCAAGATAAAACTTCCCCTGAGACTTGGAGAGTACGGAGCAGCACACATTCGTTACTGGGGTAAATCCACTGCTTAATGTGGAGAGTTTGACGTTCTGCAGGCACATGGTTACAAGAGTAATGCTGCGGATTGCCAGGAACAAATGACAGTACAGATTTAAGCGTAGAACATTTCAGCTAAATCGCCTCAAATTAGACTTAAAATCAAATTTTGATTATATATAAATATGCCATTTATTTGTGTCTAGCTCCCTTATGGATTTGCACATTTGCTAAAGCCCAAAGGGATTTTAACTCAGATGTTAGTCAGGTGTGACGACTTCCTTCATGTCTTAGTAACAAGCTAGAGTTCTCACACACTGCACCATCCAGACCTGGAGGTAGCAGTTAATGTTCTCATGGACTGCACCTTCTGATCCACAGGGGTAACAGGTTAATGTTCTTGTACACTGTACCACCCAACCTCTGCTTATCTGTATGTTTAGAATTTGCTGAATGGCATGTCATTAGTCTCCAAGTTGATATTTCCCACCACAATGGGCTAAAACTTACTGCACCACCCATTGGACATCTGATGGAGCTAGGATCTTGACAGTGACTTGTGCTGCATATTAAATTAGTTCAGAGGGATTAGTGAGCTAATATTATTTGATTTATTCAAGTCAGGAAAAACTAACAATGAGCAGGGAATCTAGTGATGTAAACTAACTTGCCTTATCTTACTAAATTTTCAAATATGGCTCGATTCAGACATTTTGGTGTTGGGTTACTTTGTCCCTTAAACATTTTTTGTAGGCCACACATAAATAGAGAAAATGGGCTTGAAATTCGGCTGCATAGCACCCGTTGTGTAGGAGCTACATGGCCTTCTGAAGTTCCAAAATGGCGTCGGGAATGCATACGCACGCTTCTAGCCATTTTGGTAAAGGGGTTAGCGCAGGCGCAGGTGACGAACGCCAGCAGCATGTAAAGTAGGGAGAATATACATAAGATCAGTGCCCAACGCTGGTTTAAAGGGATTGATACCATTTTGGCACTCAATGCTCATCCAACGCATTGTCTTAACCACGACCAACTGAACATGTCGTAGACAGCCTGGAGGACCCCCCCACCCCGCCCCGTCCACCAGTGCCATTTAAAGGGACCACGCAGGATTTACAGGTTAGTTGATGGATTATTGCTTTTGGCTGCTGATGTATTTGTACCTGTTTTTGGAGGTCTCCTATACTTGAATACTGGGACTAGGAGACATAGCCTAACATTTAGAGCCAGGACTTGCAGGAGTGAAGTTAGGAAACGCTTCTACACGCAAAGGGTGGGGGAAGTTTGGAATGTTCTTCTGCAAATGGCAGTTGATGCTAGCTCAATTGTAAATTTTAAATCTGAGATTGATAGGTTTCTGTGAACCAAGGGTATTAAGAGATATGGGGCTAAGACGGGTATATGGAGTTAGGTCACAGATCAGCCATGATCTCATTGAATGGCAGAACAGGCTCAAGGGGCTAAATGCCACTGCCACTTGCTGCCTCCTATTATGCGTCATCTTCTCCTGCAAGAAAGCGAGACGTGTGTCGGTGAGTGTCCTGTAGGATGTCTGGGTGATGTGCCTGTCATGGATAAATAGCTGCTGGGGTGGGTGACCTGTGAGTTGTGGGTGTACGGCTTGCAAAGTGGTAATGTGTGAGGGTGAGAGGAAGCATCTGATTGGAAGAGTTGAGTACTTATTGAAAAGGTTTGTTGGTATGTGGATGATGGGGGGTGTAGTGCGTGGAGCAGTGGATAAGGCTAGTGGTGCAGTTGGTAGGAGACACCACTTTACAGCTGACCACTTGTGTTAAAGCATTGAACTTCTTCCTGCACTGCATCCATGTTCATGGTGCTATGCGCCTGGCTTTGACTTCCTCCCCACTGCCGCGGGAGCATATGTCTGGAGGGCCTCTTGCCTCCCTGTGGATATAGGATGCCCCTCTTTCTGTCCACCTCTTGCACCAAGGCCTCTAGTGCATCAGAAGAGAACCTTGGTGCATACACTCTCTCGCAGGCCTGGTACAAACTCAGATCGGCAGATTGGTGAGGTCTGGTATGCGGATTAGTGGATGTGGGATTTAGTACTGCGCAACCTTTATTCAATGTTTTAACATAACTCAACAGTTTGTAAACATAGAACATGACCTGCATCTGTGATTTACGTGTGCGTTATCTGATCTCTGTTCATACTCCGTGCAGACCAGAATCTTACTTTTTATAAATAGGAGGTGCAGCCTGCCTTTAAGAGGTGTGTGCAAATCACATGCTATTCAGGCCCCGTTGCTGGTAAGAAGTGGGAACCTGATGAGAGCATCACAGCTAAACCTGATTTCTGCGGCATCTATCAGGTAAGTGCTGCCTGTATCAGAACCACCAGGTGCGGGTTAGTCACCCAGATTCAGGGGTTAACCAATTTAACCCTCACTGTCTTTCTGCACAACTGTACCATAATTTTCTTATCCCATAGGTCAACTATTGCAACAGAGTGTTTGTACATAAAGATTACACTCTGTCAAAGATTGCAACCCAGGAAATTCTTTCCATACCACAGTTTGTGTTATTCTCAATGAGCTGTGGTTAAGTGATTTTGAGGAAACTAAAAACAAAGACCCCCAATTTGCTTGTGTAGTAATCCTGGTGATTATGCTAGGTTTGGACCCAATGTTGCCCTCCAGCACCGACCCCACCGGAGTTTGCAGGGTCAGTGGTAGCAGCACCTTATTTGCATAGGACAGGCAAGCACAAGCTCATATTCGGACTCTTCTCTGGTGCTTGCCCATGAAAAGATGGCCACTCACCCTCCACTGGGGGTAGTAGTTGCCCAGAGCCCTGCCTCAATCCTGGCACTGGTCCTTTCCACCCCCAAGCACGAGGGCTGATCCAATATTTTTATACTGGAATAAAAATTGCTTTATCTTCAGGGGTGCAGGCCATGAATGTGTGTGAGAGAGCATGCAAGAGAAGAGAGAGACATCCACATGTTAGTTGTCAGGTTTTAAAACTGACAGTCACTGTTTCAACCCATATGTCAGCTTGTCAGGGTTTCATGAGAAAAATGACCTCTTTTCCACTGGTATTGGAGCTTGTCACGATGAACAGTCAGATGCATTGGAAGGCAGCAGTGGAGTCTGTCAGTAGACTCTGCCAGAGCCAATGGGGCAAAATATTTTTGTGAATTAATCAACCAGATGCCAGTTTGTGCCACTTTCGGTGCACACAAATTGAGGCAGAACATTTTTAGGATGAGCTGACAACTTTCAGTTTCAGATTATTTAATGCTTTATTATTATTTATGATGAACCTTTATAAAACACTGGTTCGACCACAACTGGAGTACTGTGTCCAGTTCTGGGCACCGCACTTTAGGAAGGACGTGAAGGCCTTAGAGAGGCTGCAGAAAAGATTTACTAGAATGATTCCAGGGATGAGGGACTTTAGTTACATGGATAGACTGGAGAAATTGGGGTTGTTCTCCTTGGAACAGAGATGGTTGTGAGGAGATTTGATAGAGGTATTCAAAATCATGAAGGATCGAGACAGAGTAGATAGAGAGAAACTGTTCCCATTGGCGGAAGGGTCAGGAACCAGAAGACATAGATTTAAGGTGATTGGCAAAAGAACCAAAGGCGACATGAGGAAAAACTGTTTTACACAGCGAGTGGTTAGGATCTGGAATGCACTGCCCGAGGGGGTGGTGGAGGCAGATTCAATCATGGCCTTCAAAAGGGAACTGGATAAGTACTTTAAATTTAAAAAATTTTCAGGGCTATGGGGATAGGGCGGGAGAGTGGGGCTAGCTGGATTGCTCTTGCATACAGCCGGTACGGACTCGATGGGCTGAATGGCCTCCTTCTGTGCTGTAACCTTTCTATGATTCTATGCTTGTCCTCAAAGTAACTGCTAAAATGCAGCTTTTAAAAACATTTCCGTTTCCTTGAAGGAACATGCCCACCTTCTTGTCTTGTGTGCTGATTATACGAGCAGATGCTCTATTAGCTAGCAAGAAAATTCTTTCACTCTCAGGCGGGTTGAGAAAGCAGAAGACTATTCCTTTAAAAAACATGCTGCTGATTAAAATTGAAGTGTCTGTGAGCGGAGAAATCGACAGTAAAAGTTGTACTGCAGAGCGAAAGCCATGAGATTTGTTGCGGAATATTGAAGCACAGCGAATCATTTACATTAAGAATGATAACACATTTTACATTCCATGTGACGTGCTCCTGTCGTTATTAAACAGCACGCTACACCATGGGAGATCAGGATCATTTATATATAATGTCACATACATTTATAGAAAGGTTGCGTCCAGTGCGGATTTTGTCCATCACACTTCCTGTGTCACACCTCAGGTATCATACGTGATATGCAAAATATGTCACACTTGCACCTGATTAGTTCAAATTTCATATTCATAATTCAGCAACAAATTACAATGTAAGAGGTAGGGAATGTCCGAATCAAAACATGAAGAAAGCAGGTATGTAAACTTTCATTGAGGACATACTGAGGTTATACAAGATCAATGAGTCAAGAATTAGCAGTCAGCAAAGTCCTTCAATAAAATCAAAGGAAAAGAGTAAATTAATTAAATCAATCTTAAAAATTGTTGAAAATCCTTTTGGCCACCATTTTGTTTTCCCCACCAAACTGAGAACTTACTACTAAGAAAAAGGTTTGTAAAGTAATAAGGACTTTAAAAAAACTTAGAGACAGGAAATTATTACATTTAACTATACAATCGTAGTTTGCCTGTAGCAATGTTTTCTGTCAAAAAAAATGAGAGGGCTGTACATTTCTGCAGGTTCCCTGATGTACCACTGTCAGCTGAAGACACTCAACAGGGTAACATGGTACAGCATACACCAATGCTTACAACTGCTCGAACTTTTTATGATTGACAGCAAGGCTGGTATCCACAGAGCACGCCAGGACTCCGTTTAAAAACTCCGCTCCCTCCAACAGAAAATAACACCGAATGAAAACCCCCAGAGAAACCATTAAAAGCAACCAGATTATTTCCTTTGCAAAGTAAAGGATGATCTCTTCAACTTTTTCCGAAGTAATTCTGAATGCAAAAATCTACATGTTATATACTAACTGACCTCCTACATTCCAGCTGGCAAATACAATGAGAAAGCCAAACATAAATGCAGCTGAGAAAGCTAGCGATCGGGGAAAGATGGGCAGGAATGAAATGGAGTGAGTCTTTATATTTTGTAATGTATTTCAAATAGTTACCACAGCTGCAATTCTTTTTGTTCATGTTTATAATCAGAACCCAGAAACTGCTCAGAACTGTACTCTGGATAGACTACACCATGATTCACGTTGGAAGAATAAAAGTCCTGAATTTAAACTCTTCTTTACTGACAGTCACATTAAGCATTGTTGCAACAATATTTGGTAAAGAAGATGCAAAATTAATTTACTATTATCCTGTCTAATAGATTTCTTTGCTATAAAACCCACATCCTGTCAAAGGGACTGTAAAGCTAAAGAGCAGGGATATATTTATGCAAATGTAGCATGTCATGGAACAAATGTATTTCAGTGGGTAAGGAACTTCCATCCACCCCATAATCCTGTCCCAAATCTCAGGGTTAGGGGCATTACCATATTTTGCTTGGACAACTGCTGCATTTTCAGCACAACCTGGGTGCCCATTTCAGCAGAGACGACAGAGGGCTATCACTATGAAAACATGCTATAGTTTAAGCGAGCCAGCTGAAGGTCTGATTTTTTTTTTAAAAACCTCTAATTTTGCACTTGCTATTTTAGGTCAGGAAACCCACCTTTGTAAACATTACTGGCCCCACATACAACAGAATCAGATTCTGTCAAGTAAATATTACAGTGGCGATATCCCGTCAGTCCCACCTCTTTCAGTAAAATCTATATGGAAGGAGGTGGGTGTAATGTGCGTGTCCCCGACCTCCAGCAGAATTCTGAAATTTATTAAAAAAACAGGGACAAAGGCCTAATGTAACCAGGTCCTGCTCCAAATTACTCTCCCAGACACCCAGGTTACACAATTTATTTGTGCCAGATAGGTGGAATTTCTAGACTTATTTATCTATTTTCCACGAACTAATCAAAAAATACTTCATCGTCTTTGGGGAGATCTCTTATGAACATCTTCCCAAATTTTTTCAGTGGAGATTTGCACCAATTCTAGGCTCCAGCAACTCCCCTCCCCTACAACAGTGTTGCCTCTATCTCACCATGAGCAATGCTGCAGGAGATTTCCCAGTTTATACAATGATTGGAGCTAACCACGTTCTACAAAAATGAAATAAAAATGTGGTCAGGCAGATTTTCCTCTTCAGCGTCAGCTGGGTGGAGCGCAAAGAGGAAAATCAGGCAAGGAGGATCAGACGCTCATAACACAACCTGCCCGCCATTTAAATTGTTGGACAGTTGGGCTCCATTATGAACATGCAATCCTCTCCACCTGATTTTCTTCTTGTCATGTCCTGCTGGGTGAATGAGTTGAAAGATGTGCATTTCTCTCGCACCTTGTCACATCAAAGAGCTTCACATAAAATAAGTTATTTTGAAATACAGTAACTATTGTAATGTAATCAATTAATGCAGCCAATTTGCTCACAGCAAGGTCCCACAAACTGTAATGAAATCGATGACCAATTAATCTAGTTTATGAGGATATTGGTTAAACAATACTTTTTGATTCAAAAGCAGGAAAATACCAACTGAGCCAAGCTGACACTCACAAATGCTGCATTAATATAGTCCCTACCATTTACATCATCCATGTTTATCACAAGCAGTCGTCTATATCAGGCAAAAGGCACTAACCATTTTCCATTACCACTTACAACATATTAAATCCGATGGCTATTTTGGGCAATTCAATAAGCTTTTTGCACCTCGTTAAAGTGTGATCCAGTACTGTTAACTATTCACCTGAGGAGCTGAGTGCCTCAGTACTGCAGTGCCACTGCAATGCAAAAATGTTTTAGCAATTTGAAAAATTCTTCCCCTGAACCCTGGATGAGCTAAAGCTGAATCTCTGCTGAAAGAACTCCGGAGACTTGGCCACAACACTTCTCCTTGTCTATTGAAAGCACTGTCCACCCCTTTTATCTCTTCATAATGCCCCAGGCAGCTTAAATAAACTTCGCTAAATACAGATGATCTGTCTCCTTTAAATATATAGATTCGTCCTACCGCAACGTTGATTACAACATTTAAAACGCGCCTTTCAAAAATTATTGATGATCAATATTGGATTTTGTTAACCCTCGAAAATCATTTGAAAATGGCTGTTATTGTTTTAAGTAAAGAGGGACTGGTGAATCAATACATTTTACCAATAAGCACACTTAGGCAGTAAATGGTGCTGTACTATATTATGCAAAGTTCACCTGTCTATAACAAGAAGGATTCTACTTTCACAAACCAACATGATTTTCTCACTGTTCCGACTGTTTTCTATTGATGGGTTCAAACGTTGCCCATATTTTACACTTAACATCATAATAATATCTATCCAGAGGCTGATCAATCCTATGGGGTTATTATGGTCAATTTGTAACTAGATTTTGTATCACCAATAACATTATAGTCGAGGCTGATCAGTTCGGTTTTGCATTAGGGAGTCCATTAGTTTTACCACGCGATGGGGTCTGTATCACACGTGGTGACAGGAGTTCTGTCACCTTTGTCAAAAATTTGTTTAGAAAGAAAATATATTAATGAATGTGGGAACTGATTCATATGCTTTCTTTATAAACCAGCCTGATATTTATGTGCAGATTCGCAGAGGTGGTTATGTGTTTGGTTCACAGGCCCACTAGCAAATCCCTGAATGGGAAAGGAGTGGAAGTCACAGCCATCACAGATGCTGTGAACACAAAAGAAAAAGGGAAAGAGAGACACTTGGGCAGGCAGTGAGGTTTTAAATGGTGACTGCAAGGTGCAGTCCTGAGCTCAGTGCTGGAAGCTAAGAAGTAGGAGGTCACTTTTTACAGTTAGAAGTTGTTTGGAAAGAAACGTTGCACAGAAGACAAGTAAATCAGCCCAAGAAAGAGACAAGGTGCGTAATTTATTATTTTTCTCACTTTTTGAGAAGTAAGACTAGAGGTAATTTTGATTTTGTGAGATAGTATAAAACAGGTGATGGCAAATCAGCAGCCCATTTTACAGCTCTCACCATTTTTGCCATTGATTTCAATGGAAATAAAACTCAAGAGAGATGTAAAACAGGTTGCTGATTCGCTATCAACCGTTTTACACTATCGCACAAAGTCAAAATTACCCCCATTGAGTGAAGAAAGTGGGATTTCTTTAACCGTTATTCAGTATCTTCTCTTGCTGTCTGTAAAATAAAGCAGCTAATGACTCATAGCAGAAGCTTCATAGTCCCGGTATATCATGCTTTAATGGTACTGCATCAAAGAAGGCATGCCAAAGTGATCAGGACCAACATTTCTTGGTGAGCCATATCTGCCAAGATGCCACCAACCATTTCCACTTGGCAATGAATATGGGGCTCTGTCTTCTCAGGGTTTTGGATCAGCAGAAAGAAAGTTGTGTGAATGCATCTAAGGTTGCCTCTCCCTTCCTTTTTGGCACATCTCCTCTTTATCCCCACTCCTTCAGTCTTGACAGAAGTTGCTAATAGCTTGTGATACCTTCCGAGGCTCTCTAAAGACATTCTGAACTTTGTTTTCCCCTAACTTGACACTCACTTTTAATTGCTCCGTCCCTTCAAATTTAATAACACACAATTTTTCCTCTCCCACCTTGAGATGCACCCAAACTTGCACTTGAAGTTATGCTAACAAGCTGACAAAGGAAAATTGGGAATAAACTGCCCACTTCCATTAAATCTGTATATAACCCACCAATAGCCATTCTGGCATAAATTATGCCAAAAGAGAATAATATAGCCATAGTTTTTTTTTACAAATCATAGTAATCTATGTATTGCCCTACAATATGGAAAATCTAACTGTACCTGATCCAATAAGCCTGGTTTGAATTCATAAACTATGCAGTCAATCCACTGTAGCTCCCTCAGTCAGACAGCATTTGTCTGCTAATGTGTCATTTCATCCTTCAAAATCCAATTTAGTTATAGCAACTTAAAAAACTGGTGCCTTTAAGAGCCTACATTGAATCTTAATGTGGCAACTGTCTAATAACATTTTCTTTAAAAACTTATGTGCAAGAACATAGGAAGGAATAAATGATATTAGTATGTATTATACCTGCAGCCGAAAGGCAGCAACAAATAAATTCTTGGAATTAAAGATGATGTTAATAAAAATTAAGATGTACAGTTTAATCATTGTAGTGTGTGGGTATGTGTCTTTGGACACAGACTTCTTTGCCACCACATAAGAAGGACAAATGTATTTGCATCTCCAAATCTGGAGCCGCCTAGATGACAAGGGGTGTACAGGGTAAGATAAGGCAAAAAAGGGAAGCTTATGTCAGACACCAGGGGGTCAATTTTCGGATGGCCGAGCGGGTGCGTTCGTGGGGGGGGGGGGGGGGGGGGGGGTTCCTAAAATTGGGGAATCCCGGAGCGTGTCCGGAGCCCGGCTCCGGGTTCCCCAATGACGCGAATCGGTGCGCGCGCAGCCCCCGCATGCGGGACTCCCACCGGCAATTAAAGGCAGCGGGTGACAGTTTAGTAGTTAGGGAGGTACTTAAGGTCGTTGATAGACCTCATTGGGAAGTGATTTTAGCAGGGATGTGATTTTGGACTCTCCTCAGCGTGTTTCCCAAGCTGTGGGAAACACCCCCTGTTGGAGCAGACGTGTTTCAGTCAGCAGCTATTGGGAGATGCAGAGGATTCCTTGACAGTTGGGGGGAATACCTCATTCATTGCAGCAGGGCACTCTGTCACCTCAGACAAAGTTTTACCTGCCACACCGTTGTCTCCACACTCAAAATTATTACATCATACCCTAAACTCTGCTGTCCAAACACATTTACCTACTTTACGGACCCCCTCACAGTCACACCATCAGGATTGGGGGGGGGGGTTCCATTGCTGCATTCATCACTCTATTGGAGGATGAGCAACATCACCAGCCTCGCCAGGCACGCCGTCCACCTCCGCCACGTGGAGCTACACAATAAAATGCTGCCCAACAGGCACCTGCACAAAGTAGTCATGCAACTACACATACACCCACTGTAGGGTGACCCAATGGGTGGCATCAAGGGTGTTCATGGAGAACCTCATGAGAGGGCCATATTGCACAATCTGGTCAAGAATGGCCAAGACGTGGCAGTAGTGGTGACAATATAATATTTAATATGAGTTGATCAGAAATTAAATAGAAGTAAAAACCATGACAAACCCTCAAACACCCTTGTGCATCCCCTTCATGCTCATGACACGTTTGCCTTACGTTTCCTACTACACATACGTGATGCATGCCCTGTGGCTGCAGCACAGGTAGTGGCAGGTTGGGTGAGGTTGACTGTGAAAGAGATGCATGAGAGGGTGTGTATGAGACAGAGCCATGAGATTGTATGAGGATTGAGTTGAGTGGTAGTGGTGGGATGAGTACTGGGGAGGTGAGGAAGTGCAGGTAAGATGAGGATGAGGGTTCAGTGGGTGTGAGGAGTGATGTGATAGAGTAGTGTTGGCAGCGCAGAAGGAAATGTAGGGTGGGGGCCGTGATGTGGCAGACGGAGTGTAGGGGAATGAGTAAGAGTACTCACTTCGGCTGACCTGGTTAGGTCATTGAAACGCCTCCTGCACTGTATGCAGGTGCGGATATGTTGGTGGTGCTGGTGACCTCCTCTGCCACCTCGAGCCAGGCCTTCGTGGTGGCAGAGGCAGGCCACTTCCTCCTGTCTGCCGGGTGGAAGATCTCCCTCCTCCTCCTCCTCACCCCATCCAGTAAGATCTGGAGTGAGGCATCATTAAACCTGGGAGCAGCCTTCCACCTGGGCTGCTCCATGCTGTAATTTAGCCTATTTTCTGCAGCATCAGTCAGTGGAGGACTGCCCCTTTAAATAGGGCTCCTCCAGCTGACAGCCTATGATGCGGGCGCACAGTCCGCCCGCTGTGCAGCTTTCCAGTGTGAAACCTGGAAGCCAAGGTCAGTGGCTTCAATTTACTTGCGATTGCGTGGGGAACCCACCGATTTCACTGGGCACGTTACCCACGCGCCCAGTCGACCCCCCACTGCCAACCTGCCTCCCTCCTAATATCGGGCCCCAAAAGCTCAATACTGCAGAAAGTCTAGAGGAGTATAGAAAGTTCAGGGGTGAAATTAAAAAGGAAATTAGGAAAGCAAAGAGAGGGCATGAAAAAATATTGGCAAGTAAAATCAAGGAAAACCAAAAAATGATTTATAAATACAAAAAGATCAAGAGGATAACTAAGGAAAGAGTTGGGCCTATTAGAGACCAAAAAGGTAACCTATGTGTGGAGGCGGAAGATGTGGGTATGGTTCTTAATGAATACTTTGTGTCTGTCTTCACAAAAGAAAGGGACAATGCAGAGATTGTAGTTAAGGAGGAGGAGTGTGAAATATTGGATGGGACAAACATAGTGAGAGAGGAAGTATTAAGGGATTTAGCATCTTTGAAAGTAGATAAATCGCCAGGCCCGGATGAAATGTATCTCAGGCTGTTAAAAGAAGCAAGGAAGGAAATAGCGGAGGCTCTGACCATCACATTCCAAATCTCCCTGGCTATAGGCGTGATGCCGGGGGATTGGAGGATTGCTAACATTGTACTGTTGTTTAAAAAGGGAGAAAGAAATAGACCGAGTAATTACCGGCCAGGGTGTTAGAAAATAAACCTGATGCACAGAGTACACAACGCTGAAGCAGTAGTAAAATCATCTAAAACAAGGTAACTACTGTGGCAAAATGTGGTTTTCTAACTACAACCCTCTTCGAGGGGGAGTAGATTTAGAAACATTTTGATGCCCATCACTCTTGAAACGAAATAGGCTACCAATGTATGGTTTTCACTGAAAATTGATAGAATTGCAGTCTCACCTTGGTGGTGGGCAAATTATTGGAATTGATTCTGAGGGACAGCATAAACCGTCATTTAGAAAGGCATGGGTTAATCAAGGACAGTCAGCGTGGATTTGTTAAGTGAAGGTCGTGTCTGAGTAACTTGATTGAATTTTTTGAGCAGGTAACAAGGAGGATCGATGAGGGTAACACATTTAATGTAGTGTACATGGATTTTAGCATGGCTTTTGACAAGGTCCCACATGGCAGAATGGTCAAAAAAGTAAAAGCTCATGGAATCCAAGGGAAAGTGGCAAATTGGATCCAAAATTGGCTCAGTGGCAGGAAGCAAAGGGTAATGGTCGACAGATGTTTTTGCGACTGGAAGACTGTTTCCAGTGGGGTCCCGTAAGGCTCAGTACTAGGTCCCTTGCTTTTTATGATATATAATAATGATTTGGACTTAAATGTGGGGGGCTTGATCAAGAAGTTTGCAACTGATACAAAAATTGGCTGTGTGACTGATAGTGAGGAGGAAAGCTGTAGACTACAGGAAGATATCAATGGACTGCTCAGGTGGGCAGAAAAGTGGCAAATGGAAATCAATCCAGAGAAGTTTGAGGTGGTGCATTTGGGGAGGGAAGACAAGGCAAGGGAGTACACAATGAATTGGAGGATACTGAGAGGTGTAGAGGAACAAAGGGACCTTGGAGTGCATGTCCACAGATCCCTGAAGGTAGCAGGACAGGTAGATAAGGTGGTTAAAAAGGCATAAGGGATATTTTCCTTTATTAGCCGAAGCATAGAATATAACTGCAGGGAGGTTATGCTCGAACTGTATAAAACATTGGTTAGGCCACAGCTTGAGTACTGCGTACAGTTCTGGTCACCACATTACAGGAAAGATGTGATTGCACTAGAGAGGGTACAGAGGAGATTTACAAGCATGTCACCAGGGCTGGAGAATTTTAGCTATGAGAAAAGATTGGATAGACTGGGGTTGTTTTCTTTGGAACAAAGGAGGCTGAGGGGAGATTTAATTGAGGTGTATAAAATTATGACGGGACTAGATAGACTGGATAGGGAGGACCTATTTCCCTTAGCAAAGGGGTCAGTGACCAGGGGGCATAGATTTGAAGTAATTGGTAGAAGGAGTAGAAGGGAGTTGAGGAGAAATTTTTTCACCCAGAGGGTGGTGGGGGTCTGGAACTCACTGCCTGAAAGGGTGGTAGAGCTTTCAGTATCATTCTCATTATCCTACATTACTGAATTAGTCTAGTTTTGTCCCAGACTGAAGCTGCCTATGCACACACTGAACCAATATTCAGCCTACCCTCAATGTAAAATATTCAATGATCAATCAGTTGTTTTCTAATGTTGAAACTTAAAGGTAATCCCAGGCACTTTTTGAATTTTAAAATGAAAGTTTAAAAACCTGGCTTTAATATTTTGAATGCAACTCGTGTGAAGCCAATCAGTTGTGTACTGTTTATAATCAACAATCTGAACTTGATTTGATTTGACAAATCAAATCCCCCCAAGGTATTTGGGGCGGGGGGAGTTGGGGGTAGCGCATGGAGGGTTAAGGATGAGGTAAGTAACAGTGGTGCAAGAGGTGGAAGGATACACAAGTTGAGTGGGTAGTTCAAAGGGAAAGAGAAAGAGGTAGTAGTGGCAGTGAGTGGGTGGTAAAAAGGGGAAAGTGCAGTGGGAAGGTGAAGGGGCAAGCAACATGATGGAAGTGAGGGGGTTGGAGAAGCATGATGGATTGGGGGAGGAGATGACAAATGGCCACTGTCGGCCACATTTTCCCTGTTAACTCCACCAAAAATGCAGCCTGTGGCCATTGATGGCTGCTTTCCCCACCTGGCTACACTATACCACTCACCGCCTCCTATACGAATGGAAAGAAGAAAAGCAAAAGACAGAGAAAGAATCAGAAGAGAACAGAGAGGAGAAGAGAAAGGAATTGGGGAATAGAAGCTGAGAAGAAGAGAAACAGAAAGAGACAGGCAGAAACAGAAGAGAAGAGACTGAGAGAGAGAGACAACAACACGAAGACAACAGAGACAGGAGAGAGATCGATCATAAATTCTAACTTATTGTTTTCATCATGGGAGATAAAATAGTAATAATATAAAATTAAAGTATCATGTAAAAATGATTTTAAAATGGGGACTGAATTATATGTGCGGACCCTGGTATAATTGTCCCTGCCCTATAACCATGCTTCATCTGAAGACTACACTTGCCCTTGAATCCCTGGGGGCAAAATTCATAGTGGACGGCAGCGCAAAATGGGCAATAGCGACTCGGCCACAACTGTGAATCACACACTTATTCCTCACATTGTGGAAGATGCTCAACTTTTCCCCAAGCAAGTCAAAATAAAGTATACTTAATGCAATGCTATCTGTTATAAGATTTGCTGTAGGTTTTGCCTCATTTGTGAAGCAGACCAGTGTAACTCACTTTCAATTGAATGCTTATGAGTTATGTTGTCATCCACGGAGAGAAGAAAAAACATCAAACCTCCATTATTAGCCTGCCTTTAGCCTTCTCTCTTGTCCTTCCCCTTTTTTTTTGACCTTCCCACACTCTGCTCATCTTCACTCAATCATTTTCTCCATCTGCTAATTGTTCTGATACTGATGACATTTCTCCAGAAGAAGAAAGTAACCTCTGGTCACTGGGCATTTTGTGATTTGAACTCACGGCCATCTGACGAAAAGATAGGTCCTCAATTATAAGGGTCATTAAGTAATCCTATGCTCCCAGTTAGGAACCTCACTCACAGTAAATGTAAGGTGGAGAATTGGTGCTACTATGTTGTCTATCTATCTCTGACTCACTGTCCCTGCTGGAAGCTCAGGATTGAGGAATTATCCCTATAAACTTGCTCACCGATGCTCAGTTTGGGTTCCGTCAGGACCACTCGGCTCCAGACCTCATTACAGCCTTGGTCCAAACATGGACAAAAGAGCTGAATTCCAGAGGTGAGGTGAGAGTGACTGCCCTTGACATCAAGGCAGCATTTGACCGAGTGTGGCACCAAGGAGCCCGAGTAAAATTGAAGTCAATGGGAATCAGGGGGAAAACTCTCCAGTGGCTGGAGTCATACCGAGCACAAAGGAAGATGGTAGTGGTTGTTGGAGGCCAATCATCTCAGCCCCAGGACATTGCTGCGGGAGTTCCTCAGGGCAGTGTCCTTGGCCCAACCATCTTCAGCTGCTTCATCAATGACCTTCCCTCCGTCATAAGGTCAGAAATGGGGATGTTCGCTGATGACTGCACAGTGTTCAGTTCCATTCGCAACCCCTCAAATAATGAAGCAATCCGAGCTTGCATGCAGCAAGACCTGGACAACATCCAGGCTTGGGCTCATAAGTGGCAAGTAACATTCGCGCCAGATAAGTGCCAGGCAATGACCATCTCCAACAAGAGAGAGTCTAACCACCTCCCCTTGACATTCAACGGCATTACCATCGCCGAATCCCCCACCGTCAACATCCTGGGGGTCACCACTGACCAGAAACTTAACTGGACCAGCCATATAAATGCTGTGGCTACAAGAGCAGGTCTGAGGCTAGGTATTCTGCGGCGAGTGACTCACCTCCTGACTCCCCAAAGCCTTTCCACCATCTACAAGGCACAAGTCAGGAGTGTGATGGAATACTCTCCACTTGCCTGGATGAGTGCAGCTCCAACGACACTCAAGAAGCTTGACACCATCCAAGATAAAGCAGCCTGCTTGATTGGCACCCCATTCACCACCCTAAACATTCACTCCCTTCACCACCGGCGCACAGTGGCTGCAGTGCGTACCATCCTCAGGATGCACTGCAGCAACTCGCCAAGGCTGCTTCGACAGCACCTCTCAAACCCGCGACCTCGACCACCTAGAAGGACAAGGGCAGCAGGCACATGGGAACAACACCACCTGCAAGTTCCCCTCCAAGTCACACACCATCCCGACTTGGAAATATATCGCCGTTCCTTCATCGTCGCTGGGTCAAAATCCTGGAACTCCCTTCCTAACAGCACTGTGGGAGAACCGTCACCACACGGACTGCAGTGGTTCAAGAAGGCGGCTCACCACCACCTTCTCGAGGGCAATTAGGGATGGGCAATAAATGCTGGTCTCGCCAGCGACACCCACATCCCGTGAACGAATTTTTTAAAAATGTACGACTGTCCTGGTTAACTTCTTTCGGATGAGATGTTAAACCGAGGTCCCATTTGCCCTCTTAGGTGGACGTAAAAGATCCCATGTCACAATTGGATGAAGGACAGTGGAGTTATGCCCGTTGTCCTGACCAATATTTAGCTCTCAACCAATATCACTAAAATAGATGATCTGGTCATTATCACATTACTATTTGTGGAACCTTGCTGTGTGCAAATTGGCTACCACGTTTCCTACATTACAACAGTGGCTACACTTCAAAAGTACTTCATTGGCTGCAAAGTACTTTGGGACGTCCTGAGGTCATGAAAGATGTTCTCTAAATGCCAGTCTTTCTTTCTTTTACTCATTTTTCCTCTTTTATAAAGCCCCAAAATTTCCCAGTGCATCAAACTTCAATCAGCTCTCCAAGACATTAACCAAAGAGCCTCACTTTGTGATTCAAAAATACATATATTAATGTGCAAAAAGCATACAACTGTATATCATATAACTGTTTATCATATAAGCCAAATAACACAGTTATCAAAGGCAAAATGAGCTGATACTACTCCACAATCACTGATGTAGATCACTGGCATATCTATATTCGACCTTTGGAAGTTTTAGTGTGAATTTTCATGGTCTGTACCAAGTAAATCAAAGACAGCTTCCATAAATTGAACAAGTAGGAGTCAAACAACAAGTAAATTTCAATATTAAACACACATTGTTGCATAGCAATTAATGATCTTCATTCTGTAGCAAGCTATTAGAAAGAGATGGCCAATAACTTCAGAAAAAGTATTAATTAGCCGGTGCTAATCAAAAGGCAAACAAATTCAATCATGTCATAGTGACTCCATTCTAACAATGTCTCTATTTCATTTGTAACTGTTTTGTATTTTATTGGCAAATCAATAAGTTGCTGAATAAGTACAGTTTTTGGGGGCTATTATTCTGCTATGCTGGTATCCATGTTATACACTTCCAGTTGCACATCACTGCAAAAGTGGCTGCATAACTCCAGAGTCAGGTCCTGATCTGATTCTGGAACCCAATGAAGCCAAGTGGTGTGAGCTGTTTGTTGCCCTGCCCCTTATGGAGGTAGCCTCACATGACTTGGGCTTGACAATATCTGGAATATAACTCCAGCCTGGTGTGAAGTCAAGTTTAAAAAGTGCTCAAGCATTTTTGGATCCCCTGGACACTCTAACGTTACTGCAGAATCGTACATTTGGAGAAAGTGGATGGTCTTACACACATTCTCAAAACGTAAACATTTATCAGTGAGGGAGAAGAGCTCTTCACATGGATGCAAAGAGTTCTCTCCTGGCAAAGTGCAATTTGTAGCCAGGTACAGTCTACAATATAACTGTGTTTCACATACTCAGTAGCTACCACTCTCAGATCAGTTTTACAGTATAATTGCACCCTCTTAATTATTAAGGAAGGGTAAGGTAAGTTCACCTAGCAATTTGTCAAGGGGAACCATGATTCCCTGAAGTTTGCTAGATTGTCTTATGGAGTTGGAGAACGTTTTCACAAAGGTCTTTCTGAAATTGGCCATATCTTTCCAACCCAGGAGTTAACACTACTGCAGGCCAGGGCAATACAGGAAGTCACAATGGAATGGGTGAATGTTGATGGCCCAATGGTCTTCTCTCTCCTTTTTCATATGTTGGCAAAGATTTTGAGTATCTCCACAAATCAGTACAGTATCCTCAAAAGCATTGCATTGGTATAGTCTACTCTAGCTGTGCTAAGGCGTACACTAAAGGTATAACCTATTTGGTTCATAGGTATTGCACAAAGATCATGAACTAGACCCATCTGTCCATTTAGTGCATAGCTCCATATAAATCTGGTTCCCTCTTTACAGCATCCAACATCTAGAACATTTACAATGTTTTTTTATCTTCACTATCCTAACTGGGAGACCATTCCAGGTATTAATCACTCTTTGGAGTCGATTCTTAACTTGCCAAAATTGGCGTTAACGGGGAGGTAATGACCTCAAAAGGGATCGGTAGACTTACCGCCCCTTTAACCTCGATGATTAGCGCGCTGCCACTCTCACAGGGGTCTACTGCTAAGTGACCAGAGCGACTGCCTGTTTCAGGCATTAGGCCCTTTTTAATATGCAAATCAGGCTCCTACAACATAGGGCACCAATTACTATTTTTGGATAGAACTGGTTGGAGTGTGCACCATGCACTTTCCAGCTAGTTTCACTGACAATAAGGCTGGAGAGGTCCTGGAAAGGTATGTTTTAAATTATTTTTGCTGGACCTGGAGGAAAAGACTGCCCTGAATAATCTAGGCCGCTGCAATCACAGCATCCCCTTTCCCGGATTTACCTTGCCGCGGGCCTGGGCCTCCAAGCTGCCCAATATTGGGCCAGCTTGAATTCGGAGAACTGCATCGGCACGCTCATATGGCACCCGCACTTCAAGGCCTCAAACTGGCTTTGGCCTCTTTACCCCTGAATTGGGTTGGCCACCCAAAGTTGAAATCAACCCCTTTATGTCATGAGTGCTTCCTCAGAACTGCCCTGAAGTTGCCTTTTACCAGTTTGTACCCTTGTCCCTTATTGCACAGTCGTGGTTTAACTTGAAATAGTGCTTCAGATTAGTCTTTTCTACTCCAATTATCATATTATCTATAAGATTCCATCTCAGTTTCACTTTCAAAGATGAAAATTTCAACTATTGCCAACCTTTTCTCAAAATGTATTCCTCCGACTTTAGGGATATTTTGTCCACCATTTCTTACTCCCAATGTGTAAAACCTTGCACTTCTCTGTATTGAATTTCACCTTGCATAGTTTAATTGTAGAACCTGCTATGAATGGTAGCTTGCTACTAGTGACTTCTTTGATGAATACTTCCAGGAAGTAATCATTTACTGTATGTTCATAATTTTTAGTTTATCTTCAGTTTCAAAACTGTTGTCCATTAGAAATCATTGACTAGCCACAAGCGTGTCTATGGCGACACCATTTTAGCTACATGCACTAATTTTAGTAGAAAATATCTTACATACAATACATGTAAATGTACATGTACCCATGTTACACAACCCTCATGAAGTAATTTTCCACATTTGAAGCATCCAGATCAGAACCTCGAAGAATACTGATGGAAAGCACTGACACCAAAATGCCTAAATTTGCAAAGAGTCCCCAGCAAAAAGAAGGTAACACATAGGGCAAAATGCAGCAATATTGACCAGAAAACATAAATTGAACCTTTTCCAATGAACGTTTAAGAAGTCTGCTCGAACAGCCCAGACGCACACATCAAAGGGAGAACCTTCACCACACGCACTGCAACGGTTCAAGAAGGCGGCTCACCACCACCTTCTCAAGGGCAATTAGGGATGGGCAATAAATGCTGGCCTCGCCAGCGACGCCCACATCCCATGAACGAAAAAAAATCAAGAAGCTATGGACAGTCCCTTGCCTGAAGTAAGGACTTTGGACAAGAAACCTATTTTAACTTAAAGTCCTAAGCAAATGGGGCCCAGGCATACCATTTGAATGCTGAAAATTCTAGGTCACAAAATTAGGCGTGCTGTGAGTTGTTTATGCATAGTTACAGGCATGATTTTATGATCTCTGCTTGCTCTCATGCGGCTCGAAACATTTTGCCTACCATAAAGAAATAATTCGCTTTTATATATCGCTTTTCATGACCTCAGGACGTTCCAAAGTGTTTTGCAGCCAATTAAGTTCTTTTAAGTATAATGTAGGAAATGCAGCAGATAGCAAGGTCCCAAAAATTGCAATGTGAATCTTTTGTTTTTAGAGGTTGTGGGATAAATATTAACCAGGACAACAGGAAGGACTCCCCTGCTCTTCTTTGAAATATTGCCGTGGGATCTTTTACATCCACCTGAGAAGGCAGATAGGGACTTGGTTTAACATCTTATCTGAAAGATGGCACCTCTGACAGTGCAGTACTCCACAGAAGTGCCAGCCTGGATTAGGTGGTCAACATCTCTGGAGTGGGACTTGAACCCATAACCTCTAATTCAGAGGCAAGAGTGCTACTCACTGTGCCACAACTGACTTTATCAGCATTTGTCCTGGGCAAAGTTGATTCTAAGTTGCATTCCGCAACACGGAAGTGATGGCTCAGAATGTTGGTCCAGTATCAGAAAATAAACAGCACGCTTGAACTGAGGAAGGAAGTGGCACATCAGAGGATGACACTGATATGCCAGGAGGTAAGCGGTATCATGTTTAAAGTTGCAGTGGATTCAGGAGGGAAGTGATGACCCAAATAATAATGATGTCACCTTGATAGAAGGCTATTGGATTGGAAAATATTGCAACAGGTTAGGAAGGGAACTGCATCCCAGAAAATTCGGAGGCTTGGTTGGAGCTACTGACATTTTAGGAGGAGACAGCAAACTAGCAACAGTTGATTGAATGAAGAGATCACACATATGGCATGCTGGGATAGGCAGAGAATGCTGAATGAATTACACCTCACAACACTCACCACCCAAACAGACAGCAGCTGCATTGGAGGAAGAAGCGTCATTATCACTCATGCAGTAACAAAAAAGTACCTTTAATCCAACTTGACACATTGCTGAGAGCAGAATGGAAGATATCACAAGCATGAGGGAACGTTTCAGCCACTCGTGTCTAACCACGGACAAATATGCTGTGGCAAACACAGTTGCCTTCTCCTTCAACCATGTTGGAATTAATTATTCTAAAAATATATCACAAAACCAGACCAAGGTTTGTCCTGGTTTTAAACTGATTTATTAACAAACTGTACGTTTTATTTTCATTTTCAGAAGAGTCTGCTGCACAGAAGGTCTGTAGGAATTTCTAGCGCATTCTTTTCTTTGTCACACGACTGTCTTAAAGGGGAAGTGGCTTGCCTTATGATTTATGATAATTTGCCATCATATCTCCCTTTGTTTCAGCTGATGACACAAACATTTCCTATCTGGGTTTACGAGTAGACTGCCCTATATCTGACAACAAAGAACTGATTATTCTATCCCTGCAATAGTTTGCTGTTACTAACTAATCATTGTCTTTATAACTAATTGGTTTTCTCACAAGCCTACCACTGGAAGCTTTCATTTTGAACATTGATGATTCTCCCATTTATACTGGTGGCACCACATTATCACATGGAGAGAGTATTCGATTAAGAGCTGACAACCGATCAATAGGATCTTCAGGCTCAGGTTCACCTGGTAGTGGTGGCAATGTACAGTCTGCAAATCTCAAACCATTCCATCTTCCTTTGAACTTGGAATGACATTGCAGGTGTATGAGGATAGTGCCATCTTGGAGTCTGGTCCTCGCCTTTTACTGCAGTTGCATTTCCTGATCTTCTCTCTGCATGAAGCATGGCCCTTATTTGATAACCACTAGACCTTGTAGTAGTCTGACTGAATGTTGCTGATTAAAATTATATTGATAGGCCTCTTGGCTTTCTTGTCATCTGCTTTATCAATTTCTTTGGTCATTTTGCATTCAGCCTTTTGTCTAACACAGGTACTGTAGTTTTAAATACATCTTCCTGCCATTTTATCACTGGACTTTTACCAATAACTGTAATCAGAGTTCCTCTGTAACTCAGTAAAGCTAGGAAAAGAACCTTGTGTTTAAGGATCCCTTTTTGCAGTTGGTAGTGCTCTCTCCCTCCCTCCCTCTATTGTATATAATGAGATGGATGGCGGTATGCTTAATGTCATAATGAGCTCTGAATACATGAAACAGCATAAACTGCACACCTTTAACTATGACGTGTTCTTCAAGGAGACCCCAAAAAAGCAAACATATTCTTAAGCTTCCCAATAATGTAAACCTCTGACAGATGAACCAATTAAAGAAATCTGGAATCATTGTCAATAACAGCATGGAAACTGACCTACAAAACCAAATGAGCAAATTTAAAAAAAAATCTCTTCAGGCTAGCCCTGTAACGCTGCACTCAATCCCTGCCATGAGGTTCCTATCCCCACCTCGCCTGAGTTGGATGCCCCAGTTATGCCGTTAATGGGGCAGGCACTCAGCCGATACTGACACTGGAAGTGGGATTGGGCCAGAGGCACAAGTTATGAGTGGCTTATTTCTGAGAAGTACTTCATTTCAAATTCTGTAAGTAGAATTCAAAGGGTCTTGTCTGAATGGTTTGTTTGATTAACCCCTTCAGAACTGTTTCCTGACTCTAGTACTGTATCTGGGCTGTTCAATATTTTGTCTGTTGCTCAATCCTGAACATAACTCTATTCACTATTAAACTTGTCCATAGTATTCTATCACATAGCAAGTTTACAATGAAGTGAAGATTGTTTAGCCTGTGGCATACTATATCCCATTAACTGTACACAGTTCTGAAATTCTGCAGGGGGTTGTCCTGCTGTAACTCCAGTGTGAGACTGGCAGAACCCACCAAAAAATGGTAGAAATCCCTGATGTATTTGTAGGGGTTCAGCCGGTCTCCCACTGGTCAATCATGACCTCGGGATATCCCTAAGCGCTTTACAGCCAATAAAGTACTTTTGAAATGTAGTCACTGTTATAATGTAGGAAATAGGACATTCTGGCAAAGTTATTTCACACAGATATTAATAGACATATGGAATTTGTGAACAGGACAAGCCAGTGAAATGAATAGTATAAATGGATTCAAGAAACAACTGGATATATTCCTGGAGAAAAAGTAGGAATCGTGTGATTGGGAAAGAGGGCTTGACGACAAGGTTGGTAGCAACCAAAAAAAGAGCAGCCTTTTTAGTGGAAGTGATGTACTATAGTTTCTAAAATTTCCGATGATCCTTTCCTGTGTTCATTTTACAGCTCCTGAAATCACCTGTGTTTTTCCCAGTATCCTCTTTGCTGCTCTTTGTCCTGTAGAGCAAAAGTAGCATCTCCAATCTGTAATTATAAACACGGGTGCAGACACTTTGACATCACTGGATTTGTTGTTTCACCACTTATCTCAACGTAACATGGCGATATAGCATCTTACCAACCTGATATTGTTGTAAAGTACGTAAGAAGAAGCTACAGACTGGAGATAAACATAAGATGGATAGAACAAAACCAGCAACACAACTGTGCAGGATGTGCAGGTTCTAGCGAAAAAAGAAAATGGACAATGAGATAGCAAAGAAATCTAGTCCTGGCTTCAATGTCATTTCATGATTTTACACATAATATCATTTTTAATTATACTTAGCTCTGCAAAAGTCTTTATGTAAATCTATTATCATACAGGTTGTTCAAGTTGAGTCCTTTGGCCATTGCTATATTTTCACCCGAAAATGAAGCAATGAAAAGACATTGACAAAAGAACCAGAGGCGACATGAGGAAATTTATTTTTACGCAGCGAATTGATCTGGAATGTACTGCTTGAAAGGGTGGTCGAAGCAGATTCAATAATAACTTTCAAAAGGAAATTGGATAAATACTTGAAGGGGAAAGATTTGCAGGGCTATAGGGAAAGAGCAGGAGTGTGGGACTAATTGGATAGCTCTTTCAAAGAGCCAGCACAGGCACGATGGACTGAATGGCCTCCTTCTGTGCTGCATCATTCTATGATTCTATGAATTGCAAAATTAAATATTGTGCAAAGTATATAAAGGACAGATCTGAAATCCTGCTGATTAGTATGAGTGATCATCGACAGAATTAATAACAAACATGAAATAGCATTTTGCAGAAAGAATGGAGAGGCTTTAGGGAAACAGTACGCATAAATTCGGAGAAGCTGGGTGGTCTGGATCAGTCTCCTGTCATTCAAATCTCAGCTCCACTGATCTGTAAAGTGGAATGGAGGATCTGAAGATATCACTGTCATTCGCCAGTAGCACAGCTCACTGCTGGTTATTCACTGATTAAAGACATAGACCCTGAATGAAAAATGTAGGATAATAACACTTTTGCATGGAAATTACAAAATAAGGGTTGAGCAACACTACATATTCCTTTTGGAGCTAAGAGAAATCCCTGAATGAAATAACATTCACTATCAGTTCAGATAATATTTGTGACAACAGGCAGAGCTGGATAATGTGAATGGAATAACATTCAAAACCTACACTACAGTGGGACCTCCTTATTACATATTCTGCTGATGGAAACCTCTTGTTTTGTGTTCTAGAATAATTAGGAGGGGCTCAAAGCCTGGCTAATGTGAGCCCTTAAGAAGAATTTATTTGAGTATCCACAAACTTCTAAGAATCAAGGATAATTCCAACATTCACTAATTCGATTGAAAAAATAGACACGAGTAGACTGTGGAGTTCTCCATTTGATATGTGCATCAACTCTTTGCTGAAATTGGTGATTGGAGAAAATTAAGCCCCAAAACAGCTTAAATGAATTTTGACCCCGAAAATAAGGCTACCAATGAATGTTTAGATTGGACGTCCCATGCAACGTTGATTCGCCAACATTACTGACAGTCTCTGCCACAAGTAAACAACTGATAGCCGCTTAAATTTAAAAGAGAAAAAGCATAAGCACAAAACAAAAGCAGATTTACTTACAAAACCAACAAACCATGCGACATGAAATAAAGAATGACTGAACGCTTTGAGGGGGAGAGAAATTATTTTCTAATGAAAAATGGGAGAGTGGCTGTTTTTCTCCAGCACAATGAATTAGCCACTAATGAAATTGCATTCTGAGAAATCATATTTCAAAGCTGCTTATTTTTGCGATCTTGTTAGCAGGTTGTTAATTACAGAGAGGAATGGGCATTCTGCTGTTTTTGTTAAAAGAGGAGCTTTGGCTTTCTCTACAGTGCAAATTGTGACAAATATCAGAAGGCGCATAAGAAAAGAAAGCACTTGGATTCTTAAAGAACCTTTCACATACTCAGAGTGTCCCAAAGCAAGTCACAGCCAATAAAGTACTTTTTGAAGTGCAGTCTCTGTTGTAATTCAGGAAAATGTGGCAGCCAAATTGTACACACAAGGTCCCAATAAGATAAATAACCAGATAATCTGTTTTAGTGGTGTTGGTACAAGGATAAACATTAGCGAGAACACTGGGAGAACTCTCCTGCTCTTCTTCGAATAGTGCTGAAGGGGCAAAAGTGGCCATGGTTTAATGTCTCATTTCTATGTATCTGAATGCCTGTAATGGGGCTAGATAGTAAGCATGCTAAATAAATGGTTTGACAGCTGTATTAGTTTGGGAAGAGACTCAGCACAGTGGAGCAATAGGGTAAGTTTAGCAAGTCCCCAACCTGTAGACCGGGCGGGTTCTCGAACATATCAGACAATCGCTAACGCATTGTCTGTGATTTTCTGATATGCGCTCGCTGCATGTGAGCTCCGACTAGCAATGTGGGGCCTTGCAGAATTTACCGCAAAGTTGACACTTTCCAGAAAAAAAATCATTCGATGAATATTTAAGAACATAAGAAATAGGAGCAGGAGTAGGCCACATGGTCCCTCGAGCCCGCTCCGCCATTCAATAAGATCATGTCTGATCTTCTACCTCAACTCTACTTTCCCGCCTTATCCCCATATCCCTTGATTCCCTTAGTGTCCAAATATCCATCGATCTCAGTCTTGAATATACTCAACGACTGAGCATCCACAACTCTCTGGGCTGGAGAATTCCAAAGATTCACAACCCTCTGAGTGAAGAAATGTTTCCTCATCTCGGTCCTAAATGGCCGACTCCTTATCTTGACACCATGACCCCTAGTTCTAGACTCTCCAGCCAGGGGAATCAGCCTCTCAGCACCTACCCTGTCAAGCTTTCTAAGAATTTTATATGTTTCAATAAGATCACCTCTCATCTTCTAAACTCCAGAGAGTATAGGCCCATTCCACTCAATCTCTCCTCATAGGACAACCCTGTCATCCCAGGAATCAATCTAGTGAACCTTCGTTGCACCCCCTCTAAGGCAAGTATATTCTTCCCTATGATTCTATACCTGGATATGCACCTGAAGTGCCATAAACTACAAGGCCACAGACCAAGTGCTGGAAAGTGGGATTAGGCTGGGTGGCTCATTTTCGGCTGGCGCGGATACGATGGGCCAAATGGCCTTCTTCTGTGCCGTAAATTTTCTATGATTCTATGAATCTATGATACTAAGGTAAGGAGACCAAAGCTGCACACAGTCCTCCAGGTGTGGTCTGAACAGAGCCCTATATACATGTAGAATGATACCAGGGTTGTTGGACTTCAGTTATGTGGAGAGACTAGGAAAGCTGGGATTGTTCTCCTTATTAGGTGATTATTCACTGAGAAGTTTAAAGGGAGATTTAATGGAGGTGTTCAAAATCATGTAGAGTTTTGATAGTGTAGATAGGGAGAAATAGCTTCCATTGGCAGAAGGGTCGGTAACCAGATGACACAGATTTAAGATAATTGGCAAAAGAATCAGAGCGGAGATGAGGAGAAATTTTTTTGTGCAGCGAGTGGTTATGTTCTGGAATGCACTGCCTGAAAGGGTGGTGGAAGTAGATTCAATAGTAACTTTCAGAAAGGAATTGGATATATATTGGACATGTATATTGAAAAGGAAAAATTTGCAGGGCTATGGGGAAAGAGCAGGGGAGTGGGACTAATTGGATAGCTCTTTCAAGCACAGGTATGATGGGCCGAATGGCCTCCTTCTATGCTGTATGATTCTATGATCTAAAAGACTTCACATCCAACAGTGCAGCACTCCCTCAGTACTGCAATGAAGTGCCAGCCTAAGTTATGTGCTCAAGTCTCTGGAGATGGGCTTGAACCCACAACCTTCTGTTCAGAGGCAAGACTGCGAACACCAAGTCAAGGCTCACACTCCAAAGAGTGCGCCAGCAATTGTCTGATATGTTCGAGGATCCGCCCTGTCAAAAGGTTGAGTTCTCACAAAACTTACCCTATTGCTCCATTGTGCGGAGTCTCCTCCCAAACTGATACAGCTTTCAAACCATTTATTTAGTGTGCAAGATTTCTGGCCTCATTACAGACATTTAGATGCATTGGGGTAAATTTCAACCCCCAAGAACTGGTGGATTGGGGGTGGGTGGGCAGTAAAAATACTCTGTTTTCGGAGCAGGACCGCATCCCGGCTCCAACGTGCCTACTTCCAGGTTTGACCCAGACGTGTCTGGATGCGTGTGCTCTTCTGACACCCAGAAGTCCCGTCGCACTTAAAGCCGGCGGGCCGATGATTAAAGGGTCAATTTAGGTACTAAAGTACTTAATGCAATTAACTTTTTGTGTATTGATTTGCACAAACCATTTTAACTTCTCCTGAATGTGTCTCCCGTGGCCTCTGAAACATGCCATGGAAACAGAGGCGAGTTGCAGCCGACCCTCATTTGCACCTTTAAACCAGTGATTGACGCATGTGAAGAAAAGGTGAGTTTTTGCAGCAGGGCACTCAGCTCTCTCAGGCAAACCTTTGGCTGGGAGTTCTTTGTGTTTAGACTGAGATTTCTTCGTACACACTCAGAATTCTTCTGTTCGGACATATCTACCTACATTTTGGACCCCCTGAAACTGACAACATCAGGATGGGGGGCACAATGGATTTATTCAGCAGTACATCTGAGGAGGAGGCACATCACCATCCGCACCAGGCACCGCGTGCAGTTCTGGGAGTTCCAGCTCCACAGGACAGAGGTGCACCACAAAGACCTGCAGAAGGGCAGAGAGGGGACCAACGGAGGGACCGAAGTTGCAGGAGGCACTACCCACATGAGAGGGTGTACAGGCAGATGTTCCAAACTGGGTAGCCAGATGGTGAAGGATAGAATACTAGAGCCTGGTCTTCAGTTGCTTCCAAGCCTTTCGTCACAGAGATCCATATTACCAGCTCCACACCCTAGACAAGCTCTCATATATATGGATACCAGAGAGTCCCCAATTGATATGCACCACCTGAATGCAATTTAACACCAATTGATATAAATCATACAATTAACAGCAGAGGCTGAGTTTTCTGGACCTCTCTGTGGAGCATTGTTTACGCAGGCTCAGATTGAGTCGCCAGGTGGTCGCAGACATCTGCACGCTCCTTCATGCAGAGCTGCTCCCGGCTGGGATGGTGGCCAGGCATTGCCTGTCGCACTCAAAGTAACCACTGCTCTCAATATCTTCACCCCCAGATCCTTCCTGGGAGTCACCAGGGTCTCTAAGTCATCTGCACGGAAGTGTATACAACTGGTGACGGATGGCCTGTTTGCCAGGGCATCCGACTATGCCGACTTCCCCCGCGATGACATCAGCCAGACTGAGAAGGCAGTGGGTTTCCACTCTCTGGCTGGCTTCCCACGGATACAGGGCGCAATTGATTGTACACACGTAGCAATCTGAGGACCCCTGCACATGAGCCAGGTCTGTTCATCAACAGAAAGGGATATCACTCCATCAATGCGCAGCTGGTTTGCGACCACCGGAGGAGGTTTCGGCAGGTGTGTGCCAGATTCCCTGGCAGCTGCCATGATTCCTTCATTTATCATGAGTCCAACATTCCAGCCCTCTTCCACACATAAGACAGACTTAAGGACTAACTTGTTGGAGACAAGGGATACCCCCTGCAGACGTGGCTCATGACACCTATGAGAAACCCCACCAGCGAGGCACAGCAGTGGTACGATAATAGTCACATCACCACCAGGTCTGTCATTGAACAAGCCATAGGAACACTGAAGATGCGCTCGGGTGCCTGGATCGATCTGTGGGAGACCTCCAGTACTCCCCAGTGCAGGTGTTCAGAATAATAGCCATGTGTTGCATCCTGCATAATATTGTTCACCAGAGAGGGTTACAGGTGGATGAGCACCAATGCACTCAAGGAGCATCTGCATCTGCCGGCAACATTGAAGAAGATGATGAGGAGGAGGAGGACGAGGAGGAGGAGGACAACGAAGATGGGCAACCCATTGGCAGAGCAGCGGCACACATGGCTGCTCGCGATCCCAGGGAGTCTAAAGATTCTCTTAAGGAAATCTGCAAACTGAAGATAATGAACTACACAGACCGCCTGGGACAACCCCCACCACCAACACCAGCCCCTCCACCCTCCGCTTGCACAAAATAGTCCTTCAACCACGCATACACCCATTGTAAACGTACCCAATGGGTGGCATCAAGTCTGGCCGTTCATGATGAAGCACATGAAGGGGTGCTTTCACAAAAGGGACTCAAGAATGGACAAGTCGTGACAGTGGTGGTGAGAATCATAATATTTAATGTGCATGTAATAAAAAACAAATATAAATTGAAAAACATGACATTGCGTCGCACACCCTTGGTGATTACAAATCCTTAGCCTTCCTCTTTCTAGCACTTCTATGTGGTGCATCCCCTGTGGCTTCAGCAGAGGTAGTGGCAGGTTGCTCAAGTCCCTGCTCTAAGAACATAAGAACATAAGAAATTGGAGCAGGAGTAGGCCAATCGGCCCCTCGAGCCTGCTCCGCCATTCAATAAGATCATGGCTGATCTGATCCCAACCACAAATCTAAAGAACACAAGAAGTCGGAGCAGGACCCGGCCACATAGCCCCTGGGCCGGGGCTCCACCTGCAACCGTGCAAGGGCAGACTCGGACATCGGGAGAGGAGGCAGTATTGAAGGTACTGACTGAAGAGGGGGGGGAATGGGTGAGACGTGGGAGCGCTTTGAGTGGAATCCCCACCTCCGTGTCCCCTTTCGTCATCATCCCTCTCCTGGGCCACGGCCACATCACTCCTACCACTCTGCTGGACAACAGCTTGGAGCAGATCTGTGATGCGTTCGAAAGCGATGGCAAAAATATCTGTCTGCCTGTTTATGCTGGCAGACATACTGGCATCCAAAGTTCGCACGGCTGTTGTCAAGGCCTGAATGGACTCATTCATGAGCCGTGCTTGAAGCTCAATGGAAGCTGCCATTCTCTCCGTCGCAGACATTCCCGCACTTACCTGTGCCACCAATCCACTAATGCTGAAGGTGGACTCCTCTATCCTCTCCGCTATTGTGGAGAGCGAGTGTGGCACATTTTCCGGTACCTCGCAAAGGTGCAGCTCTACCTCATTCTCAATGATGGCCCCCGAGGTTCAGCATCTGTATCCAGCTGAGCAGAGCTTGGAGATTAGTGCGCCCCCTGACACGGACTCTCCACAGCTGCCCATGCCACCAGTTTCTGCTCGTGCACACTTGTGAGTGGTGAATCACCAGGTGACAACTCAACTATCTGCCTACAGGACCCACCGAAGTGCCAGTATCTGCGCTGGTAGATGGCTGGATGTGATGTGATGGTGCACCCTCAGAGGAATTGAGCTCCTCTGAGGAATCGCTCTCTTCCATGGCGCGTGTCTCCTCATCAGTCCTTGAAGAGAACATAAAGCAACATTAAGGATCATCGCAGAAGTTAGTTTGCAATGAGCATACTGACGTGTGCAACAGGTCAATCATTGATAACATCAATTCATGTTGTGTGTGAAGGATGTTAAAGCTCTGTCACCAGACGTTTGCAGGTTGCCAATGTTGCCACCTCCGATGGCCAGGCATTCAATCGTGCGACTGATCTCCTCTTCCCCCTCTGCCAGGGGCACTATTTGTGGTGGTCTCCCTCCAGCCCTACTCCTCTCCCTTGCATTTTGTGCTCTCTTCTACAAGGGGAGAAAGAACAGATGTGTGAGTGAATGAAGGTGGCATGGTCACCCGATGGGCGCATTGCTTCGGGTGAGGCTGCCCATGAAGGAGATGTATCAGAGGTGACTATCAGACAGATTCATGACATTGCATCAGGATTGGGGTGAGTGGGAGTGGTGGGTTCACAAATGGGGAGGTGAGGAAGTGCACAGAAAGTGAAGGTAAGTTGATAAAGAGACTTAAGTGGGTGTGAGGAGCGATATGATGGAGTAGGTTTGGCAAGACAGACTGAGAGATGGGGTAATGTGCACCAGAGGATGTAGGTGAACTAGTAAATGTACTCACTTTTCCTGACCTGGTGAGGTCATTAAAGCACTTCCTGCACTGCACCCACAACCTTGCCACTGTGCGCCTGCTGCTCAGCTCCTCTGCCATCTCGAACCAGGCCTTATTGATCAGCCAGGAACAGTATGTCCCTCCTGCTCCTCACACCAGCAGTAGCAAATCAAGAGAAGAGTCATTAAAGCAGAGTGCTGCCTTACTCCTTTGATGCAGCATCTCTGCACATTCCTCCTTTCTCCCTCAAAATGCAAGGTTGCAATGGCCCTTTAAATACTCCAGTTCACAGCACGTCATTTGGGTGTGCAGTACACCCACTGCGCAGCTTGGAGACGCGAAACCCGAAAGTTACATTGAGGGCCTTCAATTGAGTCATGATTGCTTGAGCCAATGCACGGAAAATCTTTCCGGATTTCTCACGCGGCTATTCACCCCCGCCCCCCCGCCGCTGATATTAAAATTATGCCCAAAGAGAGGGGCAGAAGCAGGCTTTCGGGCATGTTGTTACACTATAAAGACTTGAAAATAAAGACTTGCATTTATAGAGCACCTGTCACAACCTCAGGATGTTCCAAAGTGCTTTACAGCCAATGAAGTACTTTTGAAATGTAATCACTGTTGTAATGTAGGAAAACAACTATTTAATTGGCACTGTTTGATTTCTTTCATTAATAAAACCAAAAGGTTGATACGCAAGATTAGGGCTCATGGGGTTGGGGTAACATATTAGCATGGATAGAGGATTGATTAATGGACAGAAAACAGAGTGTAGGGATAAACGGGTCATTTTCAGGTTGGCAGGATGTAACTAGTGGGTGCTGCAAGGATCGGTTCTTGGGCCTCAGCTATTTATAATCTATATCAATGACTTAGATGAAGGGACCGAGTATAATGTATCTAAGTTTGCTGATGATACAAAGCTAGGTGGGAAAGTAAGTTGTGAGGAGGATACAAAGAGTCTGCAAAAGGATATAGAAAGGTTAAGTGAGTTGGTAAGAAGGTGGCAGATGGAGTATAATGTGGGAAAATATGAGATAGGAAGAATAGAAACACAAAGATTTTTTAAATGGTGAGAAACTATTAAATGTTGGTTTCCAGAGAGACTTGGGTGTCCTGGTACAAGAAATACAAAAAGTTAGCATGCAGGTACAGCAGGCAATTAGGAAAGCAAATGGCATGTTGGCCTTTATTGCAAGGGGGTTGGAGTACAAGAGTAAGGAAGCCTTACTACAATTGTACAGGGCTTTGGTGAGACCTCACCTGGAGTACTGTATATAGTTTTGGTCTCCCTATCTAAGGAAGGATATACTTGCCTTCGTGACGGTGAAACAAAGGTTCACTAGATTAATTCCTGGGATGAGAGGGTTGAGTAGAATGGGCCTATCCTCTCTGGAGTTTAGAGGAATGAGAGGTGATCTCATTGAAACATATAAGATTATTAGGGGACTTGACAGGGTAGATGCTGAGAGATTGTTTCCCCTGGCTGGAGAGTCTAGAACTAGAGGGCATAGTCGCAGGACAAGGGGTCGGCCATTTAAGACTGAGATGAGGAGGAATTTCTTCACTCAGAGGGTTGTGAATCTTTGGAATTCTCCACCTCAGGGGGCTGTGGCTCCTGAGTCGTTGAGTATATTCAAGGCTAAGATAGATAGATTTTTGGACTCTAGGGGAATCAAGGGACATGGGGATAGGGCAGGAAAGTGGTGTTGAGGTTGAAGATCAGCCATGATCTTATTGAATGGTGGAGCAGGCTCGAGAGGCTGTATGGCCTACTCCTGCTCCTATTTCTTATGTCCTTATGCTCTTAAAACAATATTTTCTCCCCTCCGTAACTCACATTACAGTACAGCTCCACAGGGGTCAGCTGCTCTTAGATACCTCATTCAAGCTGCTACTCTCCATCTATGAGTCTTGACAGTGTGTGTTAACCATGGGGAACATCACAACGAAGCCTGATCCTGTCCTTATCTAATGTTCATTTTTCAGCAAGGGACACTGAATAGCAATCAGATAGAGGAATTTTGGCTGATTCTTTTCCCTCCCGGGCTCTGGAGCACAGTAGCTAAGTGTAACAGCCTTACTACTATCCCAGCTGAAGCATACTAACTCACCATGACCAATGATCGAACTTAGGACCTACCTAGTCGAAAGGGCTCCATACCATATGTGAGTCCTACACGTGAGTATTTAACAGCATTTCCGTCCATCGAGAATCAAATTAATTATACTTTCTGCCCTTTTGTTTTGTATGAAACAAATTTGCTTCAAAACTTCAACATAAATGATGTGGAAGTTCACATTACTTGGTAAGAATTCAAAATCTGACTGAATAACACAGCCTGGAATCACAAGAGAATTTAAGACTTGGAATAACATACTCAGCAAGATGAAGAAGAACAATCCAAAATATCACACAGCAATGTGTAATAATCATAGTGATCTCCCTTAGGTCAAAACTAATCATATTTCTGACACGATTGATTTGTGCTGAAAAACAAACTATTTCAGTTTAATATTGATTGGATAGTTAGGCACACAGAAAATAAGCTTGTATTGAATAAATATAACGAACCAAATTTCCTTAGGGCCAGAGATGGAATCCCGGGGCAAAAGCAGCAGGAGTGGACCATCTGAGGGTGGAAAATGGGGTAGGATCTAGAAACACTGGGTCTCTGCCCTGGTGACATCAATTGGGGGCGGGTGGTAGCTCTGTCCACCCTTAAATGGTCTGATATTTAAAAGGAGGTTGGGCTGGCGGGATGGCTTCACCTGCTAGAAAGATGCTGTGCCCAGGTAAATGGAGTGGTCCACTGGGGTGTCCAACCCCAGCTCCTGCCTTGGAACTACCCCAGAAGACTAAAGACAGCAGTAAACAGAGCATCACTTTTATAAAGGGGCTCGATTTCCACATTTTTTGGACTTCTCAGCCAGTTGTGCTGGCTTCTCTCCCCCCACCCCCCCTCCCCACCTCCACAGTGGTTGTCAGGCACCGCATCATCTAACACCGTCACCCCTCCCCCCACCCACCCCCCATTTCTAGCGGATGACCATACTGGCAGGAGCACCTGTCCAGTGTATTTGAATCAGTTGACCCCCGTCCTGGTGCCAGACACTCCAGTGGCATCAGCACACGGCAGAGAGTAGGATCAAGGATTTTAGCCCCAAGGTGTATACCCCGTTATGTTTTCGGTTACACTTATGGTCATGTCGATTGTTTAAAATCCTGGCTTTATCAGTTTCTGAACATCCAGTTACCCCCCCATCAATGACAAACTATGTTTTTAAGTTGCTATTTTATAAACATCTATGTATTTGCTTCCAGTGACTTCACTGCTGTTGCTATAACCATCAGTACAATTTTACTTATTCAGCACTTGGCACTTCATCATGTCCATTGTCTCCTCCATCCATTCTGTATGCTTTGATTCCCTTACATATGTGTTTTCCTTTGCTCATTTCTGATGCATCCCCTCAGTCCCCTGAATATGTGCTTATTATGCATGCATAAATAATATTAACTGCGTTACTCATATGAGTCCAGTGGTTCAGGATGTATTACATATGAATGGTTTAAAAAGTTCATTTGGCAGATTCGTAATGCAACTAGTCTCATTCCGGTATGATGAAACAATATCATCTGCTTTGACGGCAGGCATCACAACTAACTATGTACAAGGTTCCATCGTGGGTTGACTGATGCTTAAAAGAAGAGGCAACTAAGGCCAAACGAGATGACAGGAAAAGGAGGATGAGAACTCTTTTCTTTCTTTGTTTCCCTTCCTCGTTTAGGTAAACAAAGAAATGGGGTCACAAGCAACAGAACATGCAGCGTGTCACCTGAGAGAAAACATGATACCCAATTGGAAGTGAACATGAGCCGAGCTTAAGCTGAAAGCCAAGGTGCATAATTAATTTTCAATTGGCATTCTAGCCAGCAGTGACCACGTAAAGCTTGATGTATTGAATGCCTTTCTGTTCTGGCAGCAAGAAGCTATCACCGAGTTGAGGAGCAGGGATGTGTTGCTTCAAACAGAAACAGAAAAAGGCATTGGAAACAAGCTTGCCAAGACTTTTTTTTCTCCATGCTGATAACAAAGAAAGAGGTTTGCATTTTTTACTGCTTTTCCACATTTCTCAGAAACAGCTAGAAGCAAAATACGTTGAACTGCAGTGATGAGTTATGTAGGCAAATGTGTCAGTCATTCTATGTATAACGAGATCCCATAAACAACAATTAATTATTTTGGTGTTAATGGTTAAAGAATTTATTTTTAAACAAAATTTTAAAAATGTTAATCTACGTTGAATTTATGTCGGAAGGGAGGAGGGAATCAGTGCTAGTTTCTTATCAGTTAGTTTAATAACTTGACAACTATCACTCAACTCGCAAGCTTAAGGGATTGCGGTCCAGAAAAAAAAGTTACTGCATCACGTTCCTGCATATTACTGCATCACGTTCCTGCATATTAGCTGAGAAGCCTAGGTAGGGATCGAAATGTCCCACTGAACAACCCAGTCAGCTAAATCAAGAGGAGAAACAACAAAGTTAAAGATCTCCTTCAAAACTTGATCTCAGAAAATCCATTAACCTCAATGGCTTAAGAGCTTGGGCTTTCAAAGTCTTATTTAAGTAGGTAACTGCTCCCCTGGCTTTTCTATTTCAATTGTCCCCATCAACTGGTGTTGTCCCATTTAATCGCTAGGCAGAAAGGGGTCAAAGTCGGGTCTCAATAATCACAGACGAGTTTCACTATTGCTGATCATATCAAAGCTCGGTGAGTGAGCAGCTCCTGCTGCAACACCTTAAAGACAGCTATCTGAACATCAGTACAGCTTCAGAGCAAATCATCTAAAACCTCATACATGATCCAGAAAAGGACAGATTCTTTTGATGTACAGTGTGAATTTAGGTACACAGCTAGAATTTTCTGTTGAAGGTGTCTCACACTTATTGAGCTGAGTTCCTACAGCACATTTAGTAAGTTGTCGAAATGCATGTGTGAGGATGCAGGCATCACGTCGTAATAAATCTTTTTCCCAACACTGCATAGCTTTTCCTAGGGGAAGTATGCTTCTCACCTTTATCAATAACTTAGTGACATCCTGCCACTTGCCGATGACACCAAGTTCTACATGGTATTTAACTCCCTAACTAAAAGATAACCTGCAATTTTATCCGAGACCTAGATATGACCAAATTAGATAATGGGTAAGCAAATGATCTGTTATCTGAAGATTAGAAAGCCAAGTCAATCAACTGTCCTGTTACCCATCCACCTCCATAAGGGGTGCAATGTTTTTTCAGTTACAATTATTCAATCCTTCATCTAATCCATCAGTAATTTCAGTGTGTTATAGAGACCATATCGATCCAGTTATGGAATCTCTTTTGGAGGTTACAGATATACACAACTTCTTGATCCTGGGTACAGTATAGTCCAAACCATACAGATCTGTAAGGTTTAATAAGGGTGACCTAATCCAAGCCAGTGTCCACCCTCTACAACATGTAGTCTTTCAATACTCTGCAGGATTCTGGTCTCAGCTGTACCCCGAGAATTCTTAAAATTAAGCCAGATCTCCATGTTTTACATTTTTGCTTTTCTTTTCTTATCAATTTGTTGCTGTTCTTCCTTCTCTTCTGAAGCGAATGACTCCTTGATAAGTACAGCTCCATCTGCACCAGTGACTATTACTCAGCAGTGATCCTTGACAGTGAGAGTCAGAGGGCTATTCCTTCATGGTTAGTATCACAGCCCAATCCTGGCCTCACCTAACTTCCATACATCATAATGCTAGCAGGACTTGCCAGATAGTGATCGACAGCTGATCCCAAACTGATGTTCCCCTCCTAACACACGGCCATTGGTGTCAATTCTAGCTCCCCAACCACTGCATAAGTTCACATCAGCTAATTCAGCACAGGCGAGGGACATTGTACGTCTATCTGGTCCAATGACTCACTGAATAAACTTACTGAGCCATCAAGGGAGCCAGACTCCATGTTTATTCCAACAATAAAAAAATTGCTGTGCTCCCTCAACATTCTATAATCAATCCAAAAACTATCACAGAACACTCAGACAGTGCAATTTCTTAGAGTTCAGTCTCTGTAAGCCTATGTTCAAATTTAGCACTAAATGTCATATGTTGAACCAGGGATGTTGGAGCATATATTTTGCTATAGGAAAATGTGTCACTTGCCCTTTGGAAATCCTATACAATTTTCTTCAAGGTTTTCTGCTCTGCTAGCAACCAATAGTATCAAATTGAAAGATGTCTCGCCCAGATACAGCTGCTTCCAGTTACATCCTGTTGTTATGGTACCCAATAAATGAAAAAGGTCTCCACTCACATGATACTGCTTTTGTGGTTTAAAATATGACAGAACTAACCCAACACAGGCTGCTCAATTTATTTGCTTCAGAAGAGCTGTCACCAAGCTTATTTATTATTGTAGTAAGAATGTGCAAGATTACTTTTTAGCAGGATATTTTATCAGTGTAGTCCCTGTCTTTCTATCCATGCAGTTTGAATTAGTTAGGCAACCGTGAGTGGAATTGATCTCTTAGAAAAATAGAGTCTAGGCCTAAGGATTGGAATAAGTGAGCAAAATTGGGCCTCTGAGAAATTGAATTCTCTTCTGTTAAATAATTTATAAAATCCACTTGGATCTTTTTTTGATGAAGTAAATAAAAATGGAGTGCAATGATATTAGCATACTCTTGTGCGTTAGTATTAAGCCTGGTTCTGGCTTTAGTCATGATGGTGAAACAGTCAACAAATTAAACAGACCAATCGTCAATGCCCCACAGTGGCCTCATGTAAAATGCTCTTATGTGCAATTGAATCCATCAATAGTAAATAAATAATTGAAAAGAACAAACTTGATAGATAAAACCATCAACTTAAAAAGAGACACTAAATAATAATGAATTTGATGGTAAAGAACATAATGTACAGTCCTTATGAGGTGTGAGTATCATTCTCTTGTTGACAAATAGTTCAGAAACATTATAAGGAGTGGGTAATTCTGATTTTGGGCACAGGAAAACTTTAGCCTCAAGATTACTGTTACTGATATCAGTGGACAAATATTTAATATGTTATATAATGTTCCTCCACTGCTATTTACATGGAGGCAATAAACTGTTTATTTAAAAGACCTGAATGCATTAAGCATTTGTTCACTGGTCAGGGTAGTGACAATTTCTAGGCCATAGAGATAGCTGGAGGATACAAAATGTAGATGAAGACAATTTCCATGGATTTGAGGAAACCTGCTGAATTTCTTTCTGGAAAGTGAAAACTTACTTGTAGGAACTAATGAAAATCATTTTCAGCATCCTTTTGTGAGGAAGTGCTGCATTTGTTCCTTTGATGGATATCGCAGAATAGGAAGGATATCATTAATGATTAAGCTAATGCATCAAATGCCTCTGAAAGGGAAGGATACTTATTGTTCCCAAGTATGGGCAAAGTCTGTTCACTTTTAAATAAGAAAGTAGTTGCATAGGTAAATATCGCAGGTGGCATTTACCTATAGATTACCTCTATTGCCAAAAATAAGTTTTGTTGAATATTTGGCACAGAATTTTGCCAGGACCAGTCCCTACAAGACCAGCAAAAAACCTCCTGTTCCATGTGGTGGATGCAATGAAATCAATTTGAGTTTTCTCTACATAGGCATGCCTGTGATGGAGCCCTGTGGGGGCTCGATAGAAATACCTGTTCTTGTGATGGAACATACCAGTATAACTGTCCACATCAATGGTATTGCTGGGGCTCAGGGTCAATCAAATGATGTGCTTTTCTAACAGTTTATTTGAATAAGCATTCGTACTTGGGTAAGTACATGAAAGTCAATTGCAGCTAATCAACAGTGACAATTGACACCAACTTTGCCAACAAGCTGTACAGATTGCCAGGCAAACAAGCCGACTTATTCCCAAACTGATCACGTTGTTCATATTGGTATTTTTAAATTGTTATTAAAAAGCTATGCTTAAGTTTTACTTTGTTAATTGTCTATCACATATTTATAGTGCAATAAAGTATAAATACTTGCTAAGCATACTTTCCCTCCAGTCTTAGGGTCTGCCCAACAAATATCTAATAACTGCTAAAGAATCAAATTGAGCTAAAGAGTGATTCTCTGCAGAGGATTTGACTATATAACCTCTTCTGTTTTTCAGGTTGTTAAATTATTAGAAATTAGTCCCATTGATATTTTGTGCATTGTCATTACCAATTTTATTATTCCTGTGTCAACTTTTGTGGGGTTCTGAGCCTTCATTGAGCCAAAATATGAATCATGGAAAGAACAAAGGCCCCTCAATCTATTCTACCTGATCTATTTAATTGCCTTGAGGGTAAGTTCTTCCCCAATACTACTTAATTTCTGAGCAAAACTCTCGAATATTCATATACTCCACATGCCCGTTATTCAAACCCACAAGCCCATTGTTCAACCGTGACCTCTACAGGCAACAGTGAAACCACACCTCTCCCCATACAGGTCAACTGTATACATTTTACACATGATAAACGTCCAGTTGTCTGCATCTGCAAACTAAAAACAAGGGCTGCTCCCCACTCTGACAAGCTGCTGTTGCTGCTCCTGGTGACCAAATTGTTGCACAAGATCTGCATGAGAATTCGTGATCCCAAGAAACAAAGGTGAAATCAGGAACTCAGCCACATGTGTGTGTAACCATTCCCTATGGATTCACATAAATACATTAACTCCTAACAGCCACAGGTTTCAACTACAACTCTCTTTTCTATGTTATACTCAGAGTCAATGAGCATGCCTGCATTGCTCGGTGCTGTTTCAACCACCATAGCCTTACTTCACATGCCTGAAGCTTGGCCTTGGAAGAAAGAAAGAAATCTCCCTATACTGAGATGAGCTCAGTGGTACATAATGAAACAGTTTGATTCTGATTCCATGCACCAAATTATTTTAATAGAGAACAAGGTAACTATGGGTAACCACCATCAGAGATATAACAACATTTTGGGGCACTGCAGAATATTTCAAACAACCTTTTTACTTATCATATAATTTATCATCATTAAAAGCCTCTCATTTCTTAAATACTGCAAAATGACATCTCCTTGTGCTAATCTGTCCACTGCGCATTTCATACCAACCCAGGATGTCATTTTAAGGTCCCTGCCTTCCAATAAATTCAGCAAACTTTTGATGATATGCCAATCATATAACCCCAGAGATAACTGTGGATAATCATACAACTCCAGAGATAACTATTGTGAGAGAAGACATGGTTATATTTATCAACAATCCCACATAGCCAGAGGCCTCGCAGGCTCTAGTTTCTAATTTCAAACACATCCTACGTAGGAATTGGACTAAAAAATCTGAAGCCCTGCAACCCACTAAACTATGAATCCTGTTTGTAACACCAGACTTTACACTGAGTTCATCAGAATCCCGGTTGAAATTTTATTGCTTGGCACAATTACAGCAGCAGGCCAGGTCTCCTACTTGCCACTGCTTGCATATGTTTCAGCTGGGTCTTTTAGTCTAACATAGTGATGCGGATGCTTCTGTTTATTGCAAATACTGTGGGAGTTCTGGCAAATGTTTTTTAATGTTACCCACACATGAATAGTTTCACATCTCCCTCTGTACATTCAAATGAACATATAGCATCTATACTAAAAGGTTGAGTGTACACAAGAGATGCAATAGAGTTCTTGTACAATGCAATAATGAATACCTTCATGACTAGGGATTCTGTACTCATACTCATAGTGTAAATGTATTATGAAATTTAAGGATTTTGTAGACTAAGGACTGGTTTTAAAAATAAAACAGAACTCAAAATAATGCCCTTAAACTTCACTGGCTGTAAAGCATTTTGGGACGTCCTCAGGTTGAGAAAGGCACTATATAAATGCAAGTCTTTATTTCTTTCTTTCTTTAAACATAATTTCCAAAATATTTACCTTCCTGAACAGCCTGCTGCAGAGCACTTTAGTGTACCAAAAAAACTGTGAAAATGGCTTGCATGCTCAATTTCCCATCAAGGCCTTGAAATAACTCTGTAGGATATAAACAAAATAATGCTTGGCATGCTTCTACGAAATGCCTTGCCTGTTATTTTAACAGATGAGTTAATCCACAACAAGTTAAGGGCACTATTAAAATATCAGACAAAGGAATTTCAAGCAAACTTGTTGAGCATGCTAATATTCTACAGCTGAATTTCAAGATCATACTGAATGTCCAATCGCAGGAGAGAGGGAAAAAGCTTTGAGTCACACAAGTCCCAGAGAAACAGAATGAAATACTGGAACTAGAGTGAAGTCAAACCTTAGATATTGGAGCAAGAATGGAAAGGGGAGGAGAGAAAAAAAAGTTAAAATGTTTTAAAAACTCAATTTCCTTCTGCATTGTTCGCTCTCATGCCGTAACACAGGCATTAAACAGCGTAACGCACCTGCTAAAATAGCAGACAAAATAATGTCACACCAGTACGTTAAGTATTTAACCACTTATATCATCAACAGTCATTTCTAGACTCTCAGACAGTTCAGTCTCCTCAACTGAAAAGGCACCACATATATCATCAATTTCAATACTAGACTCATAATACAGCACAACCTAAATGAAAAAAATATTGATCCATCAATCTGGTACTAGTTTATACAATGGTTGTGGTCTCTGGTGCAGTCTAATAACACTATTGGGTCCACTGATTATTTGAATACTATATTGTATCATGACTAACATTGTATTCTCTTCTGCTCCCACTGATGGGGAACTCCAGTGGCAGTATGTTTGATAGCTAACTGGGCTGATCATGCATTTTAGCAATATTACAGAGAAGTAAAATGATAATGTTTAAAGTTGAATTTCTCCCTTCTTCTCCTCTTTTCCTGAAGACATTGGTCCTCTCTGTGGTACAGATTCATGGACACTGGACACTGGACACCCCCCCACCCAGTGTCTTCCTCAATTGGCCATTCTTCATGTCTGGAACCAGATAGTGAGCTGGATGTACAACCACAAGGACATCACAGCCAAGCACAGTACAGTACAGTCCTCACCTGACATCCACATGCACTCACCTCCAGGATACTGATCAGGATTGGGAACAGTGGCAAGGTTCCCTCTCACTGACCAGTGATAAGAGTGCTGAAGCCAATTGTGGTGCACCTGATATTGCCCTGGATGAGATCAACTAGCTCAACACAGCTAATGATTGAACATGGGACCTTACTGGTCTACATGGCCCAGCCACTCACTGCATTTGGCAGAGCCCTTAATACATGGGGGTAATTTTAACTTTTGGTGATAGTGTAAAATGGGCAATATCGGATTGGCCAGCTGTTATTAACCGCGCCCGATTTTCTTTTCCATTGACTTCAATTGAAAGGATAATCAGGTGGGTTATATGACTGATGGCAGATCCCATACCACCTGTTTTACACCATCATCAAAAGTTAAATTACCCCCAATTTCTATTAAAACATTAGTTTATGTGCTCACAACAAGATTCCTGGTATGATCTTAACTTCAACGTCGCCAGGCTGAAGATCAGGGGCATTAAAGGTAACTCAGTCAAGTCTTAGCCCAGGTCCAATGTAAATCTTTTTTAAATTAGAAAGATACTTGAGCTTTCCATATTTTTTATATATTAAGTTATAGACGTAAAATCTCTTGTATGCTGTGACCGTCCTTCTTGTGCTATTTTCATTTACCATACTGATATGATAAAGTTAAGATCACATAGACGGGCACAGATGGAGTAGGCACTCTTGTCTATCTAGAAAATATCAGAAATATAGTAAATATAGTAAAAAAAAGTCATTGAACTGGAACGTTAACTCTGTTTCTTTCTCCACAGATGATGCCTGACCTGCTGAGTGTTTGGAGCATTTTTTGTTTTTATTTCAGATTTCCAGCATCCGCAGCACTTTGCTTTTGTTTTAGGAAATATAGGAGTCATTTTTTATCCCTCTCCCCCCGCCCCCCACAGCCTGAGTGTCTGTGGGGTCAGGTCACTAGCATGCCCCTTGCCTTGGAAGGGACTTGTGCCCAAAAGCTGGATAGAAAAGCACATCACTTCTGCAGGCCTTGAGATGCATAGAGCAGAGGTAATGGGTGCTGGCCTGCAGGCCTGTGAGACCTAAAGCAGCAGTAATGGGCGCTGGCTGTGAGACCTTCTGATTACTGTCTAAAAATAGTAGTCAAAAGGTTCCCAGGCCTTTTGTAGGGCCAGAAGGCATTTTCCTTCTGGCCCTGCAAAATAACAACTTACTTGAGGTTTGAGGAGGTTGCTGGCAGGCCGTTGTCAGATCCTTCAATTGGAAGGGACTGGACACAGCCTCTAAGGTTCACTTTGAGTGGGTCTTCTGCCTTTTGTATCTCTGCCAGGTAAATGAGGAGGGAAATGCATTGACATCACACTCACCTAATTAGCATGGCATTTAAACGGATCTGCCTATTTCAGGCAAAAGCACTCTGCCCCACCCCCTATCTCGAGGAAACACTGTAAGTTCAAGCGAAGCACAATGATGGAACATAATAAGCCTCTGGGAAATAAGGATTCCTGGGGTGCAAAGCAGAGGAATATTGGCCTCATACGCTTTTATTGTATAATGCTCCTAACTGCTCTCCGGGGTTCCCTGCTGGAAAGTATGTGCACATGGACCTTGGGTGAATACACGCTCAGGTCCATTGTCTGGGCTCACATATGAGGTATCAGATGCACTTGATTGCAGGCTTGTACTCCAGCATGGAGCAGTGTATGGGCAGAGAAACAAAACTGTAAAATTTAAGTCTAATCCTCGGTGAAAATATCAATTAATTAACGATTCAGTTATTTTAAACACAATCCAATTGGACTGAAATGAATAATGAAAATATTTATAAAATATCATTCGTAACTTTAATACACTATCCTTCATTGAAATAGGGGCAATTAAAAGTAAGCAGCAAGACTCAACAAAAAGAATTCTTCCATATTCAACAATGAATGTAATATTCTGGCAGTCTCTCAGAATTTGCAGAAAGAATAGAAGTTAACACTTCTGAGGGGAAACATTTAGCGCATATTAAACACTAAGAAATGATTTCAATATTGATTTATGTTATGTATGTTGTAACAGTACATTAAAAATCAATATAAAGAGGAACAAATATATGTAATTCACATTTTAGCATTATTATGGAATTGAATCACAGCAGATCTAAATCTCTAAGGAAATAGAAACTAAAAATGGATGATCTTAAAAACCTCATTACAAGGAATATAATTGAGAAGCAGTGCATCTACTTTGAGATTCCTGTGCCATTTAGCACAGTTATCTCACACAAAGTGGTCCAAATAATGAATGGCTGTAGAATACTTTATCTGATGCAATAATGGGCAACGTTTCGAAGATTTCAGCCTGTTACAACTTCTGGTTTGAACTAAAAATAAAAAATGCGGAGAAGTTTGGTCAGCATCTCAAAGGCATAGGCTAATGTTTCAGATGTAACCCATTATCATTATTTCTGATGAGAAACTGTCCGAATGAAGGTGATACTCAAAATGTTGACCTATCATTTTATTCAGATGTTGATCTACCCAGTGTGTATTCCCAGTATGTTCTGTTGTAAGATTAGCATTATTTTCATTTTATTTCAATTGTTGGTTTGACTCTATATCCCAATAATTAGAGTAAATATTTATTTCATGACAGGTTCAGTAGTGCTGAAACATTAGCCTATGCCTTTGAGATGCTGACCAAACTTCTCCGCATTTTTTTACTTTTAGTTCAAACCAGAAGTTGTAACAGGCTGAAATCTTCGAAACGTTGCCCATTATTGCATCAGATAAAGTATTCTACAGCCATTCATTATTTGGACCACTTTGTGTGAGATAACTGTGCTAAATGGCACAGGAATCTCAAAGAACTTACTTGACGGTATCAGGTGCTCTTTGAGATCTATTATTGGTGAATCTTTTTGATGTGTTTCTTCAGATATTAATGATCTACCAGTCACTGCCCAGATCAACCAATATGTTGAACTGAACAATGGAAGAAAAAAGAAGGAAAGCAACACAAAAACACATGAGCAAAACACTTGTGGACCAGGTACCAGGCACAGCATCTTTTACACAAGTTAATTTAGAGCTGGAAAATTACCCACAGCATGTGGAAAGCTACACATGGCATCCCATCCACCATACTACCCAACTCATAACCAAGACTTAAGTTTTTTTTATTTGTTCATGGGATGTGGGCGTCGCTGGCGAGGCCAGCATTTATTGCCCATCCCTAATTGCCCTTGAGAAGGTGGTGGTGAGCCGCCTTCTTGAACCGCTGCAGTCCGTGTGGTGTCGGTTCTCCCACAGTGCTGTTAGGAAGGGAGTTCCAGGATTTTGACCCAGCGACAATGAAGGAACGGCGATATATTTCCAAGTCGGGATGGTGTGTGACTTGGAGGGGAACGTGCAGGTGGTGTTGTTCCCATGTGCCTGCTGCTCTTGTCCTTCTAGGTGGTAGAGGTCGCGGGTTTGGGAGGTGCTGTCGGAGAAGCCTTGGCGAGTTGCTGCAGTGCATCCTGTGGATAGTGCACACTGCAGCCACGGTGCGCCGGTGGTGAAGGGAGTGAATGTTCAGGGAACTTTCCAACTCCACACTATCCTGCCACCTGTTTCTAAATATCCAAGTCACCCTCCCCTAACCTGGGATCGGTCATGTTACTTAACTTCATCCATTAAGTAAAATGACCGATCCCATCTGGCTCCTATTCAGCCTGCAAACACCTGGCATTTGGTGTTATCCAGCTGTACATAATTGTTTGTTTATCTCTCTGTCTATAACTGTGAGAGTTTTTGAATCTAACATGCGTTCGTTATGAATGTAAACTCCGTAGTTTTAAAGTAAGATGCAATACAGAATTTTGTATTGTAACTAAATTCATTCTGTGAAAACTAAAATGGTTAATCCTTGCATTCTGGGACATACTCACAGAGGTGATAGAAGCCCATTAAGAGATGAAACACCTAATAAGGCAGGCCAGAGATCCTACCAAGGACCGAGACAGTATCAGAACCAACCACTGAGCTGATACTGTGATAATGATAACCTTGATAAATCAAAATGATTAGAAGAAATGAAAAGGTTAATGGAACAGAAAACATGAAAATGAAACAAAAAGATAGAGGCATTGGTTCTGAAAATCTATAGCAGTTCCAGCAGACTGCCATCTTAACTTCAACAGAATTACTCCAGGATGTCCAGAAACTAAGCCAGGTCCTAGCCTTGCACTCATTTCCAAGATGCCAGATCCTTTGCCAATCCCTTACGAGCGGAGTGGGGCAGTCCTGGAGGGGGGGGGGGGGTCTCCAAAAACCTGAGCCCCTGTCCTTCTTTGGGATTTGTTAAGGGATGGTCGTGTCTAACTAACTTGGTTGAATTTTTTGAGGAGGTAACAAGGAGGGTCGATGAGGGTAACGCATTTGATGGAGTGTACATGGATTTTAGCAAGGCTTTTGACAAGGTCCCACATGACAGACTGGTCAAAAAGTTAAAGCCCATGGGATCCAAGGGAAAGTGGCTAATCGGATCCAAAATTGGCTCAGTGGCAGGGGGCAAAGGGTAAGGGTTGATGGGTGTTTTTGCGACTGGAAGTGGGGTTCCGCAAGGCTCAGTACTAGGTCCCTTGCTTTTTGTGGCATATATTAATGATTTGGACTTGAATGTGGGGAGCTTGATCAAAAAGTTTGCAGATGATACAAAAATTGGACGTGTGGTTGATAGTGAGGAGGAAAGCTGTAAACTGCATGAAAATATCAATGGAGTCAGGTGGGCAGAAAAGTGGCAAATGGAATTCAGTCCAGAGAAATGTGAGGTAATGCATTTGGGGAGGACAAACATGGCAAGAGAGTACACAATGAATGGGAGGATACTGAGAGATGTAGAGGAACAAAGGGATCTTGGGGTGCATGTCCACAGATCCGGGAAGGTAGCAGGACAGGTAACCATAATTTGCACGCCTTTGGTTTGCTAAGGGTGCATCTGGGGTACCTCTCCAACCCCAGATGACGAGGCCAGAAAGTTCAGCCTAAGAGTCCTGAGCTAGATGTGGGGGTGGTATGATAGATCGGCCTTGGAGTCAATATTTATGTGCCCCCGTGGGGAAGTCTGACTTTAAACTTTAAAATAAATTCTTAGTCAGATTTTCCAGGGTCCAAGACCCACTCCTCTCCTGGATACTTTCCTTTATTAGCCGAGACATAGAATATAAGAGCTGGGAGGTTATGCTAGAACTGTATAAAACATTGGCTAGGCCACAGCTTGAGTACTGTGTACAGTTCTGGTCACCACATTACACGAAAGATGCGATTACACTAGAGAGGGTACAGAGGAGATTTATGAGGATGTTGCCAGGGCTGGAGAATTTTAGCTTTGAAGAAAGATTGGATCGGCTGGGGTTGTTTTCTTTGGAACAAAGAAGACTGAGGGGAGATTTAATTGAGGTATATAAAATTATTGCAGGGCTAGATAGAGTGGACCCATGTCCTTTATCAGAGGGGTCGGTGACCAGGGGGCATAGATTTAAAGTAATTGGTAGAAGGATTACAGGGGAGCTGAGGAGAAATTTTTTCACCCAGAGGGTCGTGGGGGTCTGGAACTCACTGTCTGAAAGCATGGTAGAGACAGAAACCCTCAACTCATTTAAAAAGTACTTTGATATGCACTTGAAGTGCCGAAACCTACAGAGCTATGGACCAAGTGCTGGAAAATGGGATTAAGCTGGATAGCTCTTTTTCGGCCGGCACGGACATGATGGACTGAATGACCTCCTTCTGTGCCGTAACTTTCGATGATTCTATGGCGCATGGTCAGTGAGATCAGGCAAACCTGCCAGCTAATAGTTGGATGTAAGGCCCAAGTGGGAGTCCAGGAGAGGAGTGGGTCTTGGACCCTGGAAAATCTGACTAAGAATTTATTTTGAAGTTTAAAGCCAGACTTCCCCACGGGGGCACCTAAATATTCACTCCGAGGCCAATCTATCATACCACCCCCACCTCTAGCCCAGACTCTAAGGCTGGACTTTCTGGCCTCGTCATCTGGGGTTGGAGAGCTACCCCAATGCACCCTCAGCGAGCCAAAGGCATGCAAATTATAGGTCTTCCCGCTGATCCCATGAACTCTGACAAAGTCAGCAGAGGAGGTCTGTGGAGGCGTATCTTGGCGCTCACACTGAGATGCACTGCCCTGCGTTTCGCAACGTTCAAGGATTTCCACATTCACCTGACGAAGGAGAAAGCCTCCGAAAGCTTGTGATTTTCAAATAAAATTGTTGGACTATAACCTGGTGTTGTAAGATTCTTTACATTTGTCAACCTCAGTCCATCACCGGCATCTCCACATCATAGGAAAGGTGTTAGCAGTAGAGAATTAATGCACATTATATTCATAGAATTGATTCAGATATCTTTGGACCCATTGAAGATTTTGACCCAAATAAGAATGACTGCCCAGACCCAGTTAAGTTTCTAACAAAAGACTAATGCTAATGAGGCCTTATTATAGCAAACTGAAAGTACCAATCACTGAGATCCAGATTATAGATGGATTACAGTATTCAACTACATCCTCTGCTCGTACAAAATTCAGAATAATGCCAGACAAAGTCAGAAAATCTTCGATCCAACCAACAATCCGGCTGATCTGAAGTATATAATGAAATGAAGGTTGAAACAATCCTTATGGACAATGGATCGAACCCAATAATGAGATTGGTCTAATTACTTTGCAATGGCTCGGATGAAAGATATAAAGTAGAACATTACTGACACAGTCAGTAGTTGAAAGAATCACAAGTTAATGTAACTAACAAATCTTTAATTGATTCCAACAAAAATTGTTATCTTGATGACGAGAACCATTGAAGTCAGATGTCATATGTTTGGCCACTAAAATCAGTTTTAGGAAACTTTTAAGAGAAGGTTCTCAGAAGATTTCATGTGACACTGGCACCAGTACTGGGACAGGAAGGAGCTGTACCATTGGGACGGGCTCCACCTGAGCTGGAATGGGACCAGTGTCCTAGTGGAAAGGATAAATAGAGCGCTGCATAAGGCTTTAAACTAGCAAGATGGGGGGAGGGATCTGGTAGCAATAACAAAAGCTTAAAGATGAAAGAAACAGGAGATGAGTGTAAAGGTCAGACCAGGGTAAGGAATAAAGATAATATAAACGGTTAAGGAACAAATAGTTATAAAACGGAAATATAAAGGACCGTTAAAAATAAAGTAAAAGGAACAACTATTAATGACAAATTAAACTGAACAGCAATGTACACAGTGTCCAAAACAAAGCAAGGGAACTGGAGGCAATAATCCATGGCAAGCAACCAGATGTAGTAGGAATAACTGCAACATGGCTCCATAAAGAACAGGACAGGCAACTAAATGTTGCAGATTACAACATCATCAGAAAGGATAGGGAAGCAAGAAGGGTGGTGGAGCAGCTGCACTAATTAGAGATAACATAATGGCAGTAGAAGAAAGGCACATAACTAACAGAAGGATAGGAACAGAATCCATATGGATTGAAATAAAAGGTAAGGAGGGATCTACTAATAGAGGTATACGACAGACCAACTAATAGTGGAAAGGAAGTGGAGGAAGAAATATTTAAGCAAACATGTGAAATGAGTAAAGGACATAGAATATTAAACATGGAAGATTTTAACTATCCCGCAAATAAAATGGCATGAAGAGGTAGATAGAGGAATACAGGGAATGGAGTTTTTACAATGTGTGCAGAACTCCTTTCTTGGCCAGTATGTAAAAATCCCAACAAGAGAGGAAGCACTGCTGGATCTAGTAATGGGAAATGAATCAGAACAGATAAGGGAAGTAAGCTTAGGGGAACATCTAGGCAATAGTGATCATAACATAATAAGGATTAAGGTAAAGATTGAGAACGATATAAGTAAGACAAAGACCAAAGTAATAAATTGGAAAAAAACTGAACTCGGGAAAATAAACTGGAAAAATTTACTGACAAACAAAGAAATAAAACAGCAGTGGGAAACATTTAATACAGTGATCAATAGAGCCCAGGAGAAATATATCCCACTCAAAAGCAAGAAAAAAAATAGCCAGTAATGAAACATCATGGATGAATAAAGAAATAAAGGCAAAATTGAAACTAAAGTAAAAGGCATACATTAAGTACATAGATAAGAAGGAGAGGATGACAAAGGGGAATATGAAGAGGTTAGGAAAGAAGTCAAAAAACAATTAGGAAGGCAAAGAGAAATGATGAAATTAAATTATTAAGGAATATAAAAGAAATAGTAAAGTAGTCTGCAGATACATAAATCACAAAAGCAAAATTAGGATAGGAATAGGGCCACTAAGGGATACTCTTGATAAACTCATAGGTAATGACAACGAAATGGCAGAAATATTAAATAATTACCTTGCCTCGGTATTTACCAGGGAGACTAAAATGGTGGGCATGACATTAGAATAAGAGATCAAAAAAGATATAAAGACATTTAAGACAGAAAGAGAGAGATAATTGATAAACTAATCAAATTTAGAGAGGATAAAACGCCGAGTCCAGATGGATTGTATCCACTCATATTAAAAGAAGTTAGGGAAGAGATAGCAGAGGCACTATTATATATATATAAAAATTCATTAGAAAAGGGAATAGTGCCAGAGGACTGGTGGACAGCTAATATGATTCCTATATTCAAAAAGAGAGATAAAACCAGTCCAAGGAACAATAGAGCAATTAGCTAAACATTGAATGTAGGAAAGATAATGGAATCCTTAATCAAAGATGTAATAGAAAAACATCTAGAAACTGAAAATATAATAAAGAATAGTCAGCATGGATTTCAAAAGGGAAGGTCATGCTTGACCAACCTTATTGAATTCTTTGAAGAAGTAACAGAAAGTGTAGACAAGGGCAATGCAGTAGATGTAATGTATTTGGATTTTCAAAAAGCCTTCGATAATATAGTGCATAGTAGACTCATGACTAAGGTCAGAGCATGTGGAGTCAGGGGACAAGTAGCAGAATGAATAGCGAGCTGGCTATATAACAGAAAACAGAGAGTAGAGGTTAAAGTATTTACTCAGACTGGCACAGTGTGGGAAGTGGTGTTCCACAAGGATTGGTGCTGGGACCACTGTTGTTCACCATTTACATAAATGATTTGGACTCGGGGATCAGAAGTACAATTTCAAAATTTGCGGACGACACCAAATTGGGGGGTATAGTTAATACTGAGGAGGACTGCCACAAAATATAGGAAGACATTAATAAACTTGCAGAATGGGCTTGTAATTGGAAAATGAATTCCAATATAGATAAGTGTGAGGTGGTACATTTTGGTAGGAAGAATAAGGAGGCCACATACTCCTTGGAAAATAAGAGTCTAAATGGAGTAGAGGAGCAAAGGGATCTGGGGGTGCAGATGCACATATCACTAAAAGTAGCAACGCAGGTTAATAACTAGGGACCATAAATATAAGATAGTCACTAATAAATCCAATAGGGTATTCAGGAGAAATCTCTTCACCCAGAGAGGGGTTAGAATGTGGAACTCGCTACCACAAGGAGTAGTTGAGGCGACTAGCATAGATGCATTTAAGGGGAAGCTAGATAAACAAATAAGGGAGAAAGAAATAGAAGGATATGCTGATGGGGTTAGATGCAGAAGGGTGGGAGGAGGCTCGCGTAGAGCACAAACACTGGCATGATCCCGTTAGGCCGAATGGCCTGTTTCTATACTGTTCATTTTATGTAATTCTATGTAAAGTTAGAATGTTGTGAAAGGTTTTTGAAGCAGGCCTGCAAAGTTTGAAATAGTTTTGAGTGAAACTTAGAAGATTAAGGGGCAGAGGTTCCACTTTGGGTGCAATCGGGAAATTGCGACCAAATTGTACTCAAAAATTGCACTGGTTAGGTTACAGTTCAAGTTTTCAATCAAAATCATTTGTACAATCACAAACATAAAATCTTCAATGAACCAATGCAATCGGGCAGTGTAATAGAATGTAATTGCTTATTTTGTTTTCTTTCCATTAAAAAGTATTCATTGATGTATTTCAGAGTGGTAACCTGGTCCATTTTTATTAATGGGTTTATCACAAAAAATAAGCTTTTTTAATAAGAGTGTTCCAGTCCTCTACTGTGAGTAAGCTGATTTAAAATGACTGAAAATGACTTAAAAAACTATACTGAACCATTTAATAGTTTCATTAGTGTACGTGTCAATTTCCTTGTTAATTTAAATATTTTTTGATATGAAACACTTTTAAAATGTGCCTACTAATTAATGCCTGAGTGCCTAAGAAAATCAATGCAATTTAAAGAGCCTTCCCTAACCAGCGCAATCGGTGAAATCTCACAACTTCAACCTGTGGGCGGTGCCTGATCCGGGCGAAATGAATCTTAAACTAGCGTAAAAGATTGTAGAAAGCACAAACGTAAGTGGTTTTGGGCATAACGCACTTACGTTTAAAAATCCCCGATCCTTTGCACCAGTTCAGCCAATTCCGCCTAGATTGCACTGATATTACTGATGTAAACAAGCGGAAACTCTACCACTAAGTGTTTCATTGAACAGAAATGAAATTGCAAATTCTATCACAACTATTAGTTTAATAGTTTAGCTTATTGAGCAAACAGCAAAATACAGTGGATTAGAACAGAGAAATAACTTATGAGAAAAGTTATTTAAGTTAGGACAAGATGAAGACAAATGAGGAAGAAACAATGACTACATATGATGACTTATCACAGGTATCCGCAGAAGTGAAGCCTGGGATTCCCAGAGGAAGTCAGAATTGCTCAATGTCACTGCAGCCAATCAACACTAAAAGGTTGTATATCTTATACTCATGTCACAGAGTGCAAAAGACAAGGCTGAAGCATTTGCAACCATTTTCAGCCAGAAGTGCCAAGTGGATGAACCATCTCGGCCTCCTCCCGATATCCCCACCATCACAGAAGCCAGTCTTCAGCCAATTCGATTCACTCCACGTGATATCAAGAAATGGCTGAGTGCACTGGGCCCCGACAGCATCCCAGCTGTAATGCTGAAGACTTGTGCTCCAGAACTAGCCGCGCCTCTAGCCAAACTGTTCCAGTACAGCTACAACATCTACCGACAATGTGGAAAATTGCCCAGGTATGTCCTGGCCACAAAAAGCAGCACAAATCCAATCTGGCCGATTACCACCCCATCAGCCTACTCTCAATCATCAGCAAAGTGATGGAAGGTGTCATCAACAGTGCTATCAAGCGGCACTTACTCACCAATAACCTGCTCACCGATGCTCAGTTTGGGGTCCGCCAGGACCACTCGGCTCCAGACATCATTGCAGCCTTGGTCCAAACATGGATAAAAGAGCTGAATTCCAGAGGTGAGGAGAGAGTGACTGCCCTTGACATCAAGGCAGCATTTGACCGAGTGTGGCACCAAGGAGCCCTAGCAAAACTGAAGTCAATGGGAATCAGGGGGAAAACTCTCCAGTGGCTGGAGTCATATCTAGCACAAAGGAAGATGGTAGTGGTTGTTGGAGGCCAATCATCTCAGCCCCAGGACACTGATGCAGGAGTTCCTCAGGGCAGTGTCCTAGGCCCAACCATCTTCAGCTGCTTCATCAATGACCTTCCCCCCAATATAAAGTCAGAAATGGGGATGTTCGCTATTGATTGCACAGTGTTCAGTTCCATTCGCAACCCCTCAGATAATGAAGCAGTCCGTGCCCGCATGCAGCAAGACCTGGACAACATCCAGGCTTGAGCTGATAAGTGGCATGTAACATTTGTGCCAGACAAGTACCAGGCAATGACCATCTCCAACAAGAGAGAGTCTAACCACCTCCCCTTGACATTCAACGGCATTAGCATCACCGAATCCCCCACCATTAACAACCTGGGGATCACCATTGACCAGAAACTTAACTGGACCAGCCACATAAATACTGTGGCTACAAGAGCAGGTCAGAGGCTGGGTATTCTGCGGCGAGTGACTCATCTCCTGACTCCCCAAAGCCTTTCCACCATCTGCAAGGCACAAGTCAGGAGTGTGATGGAATACTCTCCACTTGCTTGGATGAGTGCAGCTCCAACAACACTCAAGAAGCTCGACACCATCCAGGACAAAGCAGCCCGCTTGATTGGCACCCCCTTCACCACCCTAAACATTCATTCCCTTCACCACCGGCGCACAGTGGCTGCAGTGTGTACCATCCACAGGATGCACCGCAGCAACTCGCCAAGGCTTCTTTGACAGCACCTCCCAAACCCGCGACCTCTACCACCTAGACGGACAAGGGCAGCAGTCACATGGGAACAACACCACCTGCAATTTCCCCTCCAAGTCACACACCGTCCCGACTTGGAAATATATCGCCGTTCCTTCATCGTCGCTGGGTCAAAATCCTGGAACTCCCTTCCTAATAGCACTGTGGGAGAAGCTTCACCACACGGACTGCAGCGGTTCAAGAAGGCGGCTCACCACCACCTTCTCAAGGGCAATTCGGGATGGGCAATAAATGCTGGCCTTGCCAGCGATGCCCACATCCCATGAACGAATAAAAAAAAAGAGGGATACCCTTTATACTAGAATTTATCAGTGATATACTCAATACAGACTGTAAGCCTAAGCTGTGTCATAATCTTGGACATTGAATGTAACTTTGTTATACTGTTGCTAAGCAAAAGTCAGTTGATACTGCGATACACTTAAACTATTGTGTTGCTTATGATGAATTGGACTCTGTTGAATAGTAAATTTCCAGTTATTTTACCATAATCTTCTACATTTAACCTTGTAATGGTTTATTTGTATTATCATCGATATTATTATATAAAGTACTGTTAGTTACTGTTGCCCCAACAATCCTTAAGATGTGATCCTGGCACAGTCGCTGACCCTGGTAGAGTGTGCGGGTCAGCGGTACCTCATTTGCATGGGTCATTTGGGCACAAGCATCATTTCAGCTGCATCTCTGACGCCCGTCTGCCTTATTCAGCCAGAAAATCTGAATCTTGATGGCCGCTGGGATAGGGTTGCCTCGGCCCACCCTAGACCTTAGCCTGTGTGAGGTGATCGATCAAGATTTTTTTCACCAGCCGTGGGAAAGCCACTCAGGTAAGTTGAAAATCGTTTTAACTACCTAATATGTAAGAAATAAAGTACCTTAAGTACCTCAATGAGATATATTTGCTTCTTTAAATATCGTCCCACCGGCTTTAATTGCCAGTGGGACTTCTAGGTTCGGGAACGGCCCACACACCCAGATGCATCTTTGTGAGATGTGGAAGCCAGCGTGTTGGAGGCGGGTTCATTTCCTGCTCCTCATTTCCCTGAATGAGCACCCGTACTTCCAAATTAAAATCGAGCCCATAGAGTACAAAAGCAAGGAAGTGATGTTGAACCTTTATAAAACACTGACGTGACCACAACTGGAGTATTTTGTCCAATTCTGGGCACCGCACTTTAGGATGCGAAGGCCTCAGAGAGGGTGTACAAAAAATTTCGTAGAATTGTTCCAGGGATGAGGGACTTCAGTTACATGGATAGACTGGAGGAGCTGGGGTTGTTCTCCTTCCATCAGAGAAGATTGAGAGGAGATTTGATAGAAGTATTCAAAATCATGACTGGTTTAGATAAAGTAAATAAAGAGAAACTGTTCCCATTGGTGGAAGGGTCAAGAACCAGAGGACACAGATTTAAGGTGATTGGCAAAAGAACCAAAAACGACCTGAGGAAAATCTTTATTATGCAGCGAGTAGTTATGATCTGGAATGTGCTGCCTGAAAGGGTGGTGGAAGCAGATTAAATCATGGCTTTCAAAAAGGAATTGGATAAATATTTGAAGAGAAAAAATTTGCAGGGCTATGGGGAAAGAGCGGGGGAATAGGATTAACTGGATTGCTCTTACAAAGAGCAGGCACAGGCTTGATGGACAGAATGGCCTCATTCTGTGTTGTAACAATTCTATGATTCTATGATTATATGATTTTTTTCAGTACCAACATTTTCAGTTATGTGGAGAGATTAGAGAAGATGGGATTGTTCTCCTTAGAGCAGAGAAAGTTAACGGGAGATTTTATAGAGGTGCTCAAAATAATGAGGGGTTTTGACAGTGTAAAGGAGGAGAAATTGTTTCCACTGGCAGGTGGGTCGGCAACCAGAGGGCACAGATTTAAAATAATTGGTAAAAGAACCAAAGGGGAGATGGGGAGAATTTTTTTTACGCAACGAGTTGTTATGATCTGGAATTCACTGCCTGAAAAGGTGGTGAAAGAAGATTCAATAATAACTTTTGAAAGAAAATTGGATATATACTTGAAAAGGAAAAAATTGCAGGGCTATGGGGAAAGAGCAGGGGAGTGGAAATAACGGGATAGTTCTTTCAAAGAGCTGGCACAGGCATGATGGGCTGAATGGCCTCCTTCTGTGCGGTAAGATTCTATGATTCTATGACCATCCAGCAAACAAGATGAGTTAGCGGAGTGGACTCTAGGATTTTCACCCACACTGATGCAGGAATTAGGCTGAGAGTTAAATAAGTTTCTTATATTATTGCTCCAGAAATTGTATGGCCCCTGTGACTGGCATTTCCTTCATGTCACAGCACTAGAAAAATGATGGAACTTGTAAAAGATCATGTGATCCTATTTAACCATGACATCCTAAATAGAGAAATGGAAGTTTTATATATATATATATATATTTATTAATCCACTGTGATTTGATTGAAAGCGCAGCATTTGTGGAAATACTTATGTTAGTTTCTGTTGCTTTAGGGTTATTAGGTCTGACACAGCGAGATAAAGGCACACATTGGCAGTTGCTCCTAACAACCAGAAAACCAATTTGCGCTAACATGCTGCAGCTGGGAAATGGGCACTGGGCAGAGAACAGAAACTGTAGCATTTTTCACTTCACTAGAAGTAACTCTGATAAGATACAAGGGAATGGGTTTTTGAAAAATGAACAAGAGACAAATGATGAGAGATACACTGGAAACTTGATGTACCGTCTTATTTTGAATTTCAAACGAAGAAATTAATTCATCAATCAACGTGCTACAAAAGACTATATTCACTTAATGCTGGGACTGTGATCTGGTTCTTTTCATTATGCACACACACACACACCTTGTATGTGATCTATCTGGGGATTGCTGTCATACGCACTCAGAGAATGTGTTTCTATTATGATATGAATGGAGTCCCAACGCATTAATACAAAATTATCTGAGGATTGACTGTGAACAAAGTCTGTTTCAAGAATGAAGTGCAATGGATAAACCTGAGCTGGACATCTTGAAGCTCTCTCTGATGTGTGATGCATTTTAATTGCTTTCAAAGTCCACATTTTGGCAATGAGCAGGGAATTCTCTGCAGGGTTTACATTCAAAGTCATAATTAAGGTGACTGCTATGGTAACCGAGTTTTTCATGAATTGGAGAAGTTAGATTCCAAAGAGAGAAAAGGGTTATGTTTTAAAATATGTGTAACGTTCCTAATCAACTGAATATAATTTGTTTTCTTGTGAAAAGCAAATAAGCATTAAACGGATGAGTGCCTCATCAAGTTGACCTCAGTACTTGCTGGGAGGACAGGAAGATATGGAGACATTATACAGTATTATCAATTAGTAAAAATTTTATGGCCTGCCCTCACAACTCTGGCTCAGCTAATAATAGGATAATCTTGCCCCCAGAAAACATCCATTTCCCTGGACACGAAGGCCAGGAGAAAGGGGAAGAAACCTATTTTGCCTCTTTTATGTTGCCCCGTGATTTCTGAGGCTTCACTGAGGCGGGTGGAGCTGGTCCAGTGTCTCCGCTAGGTACAGGCCCTGTAGGTGCAGGCCTGTCGTTGCTATGGTAAATGAGAGAGGGGGTGTTTCTGGCCTCCAGTCTCATTTTCCTGGGCCATTGCTAGCTGGGAGCCCAGCACAGGGTTGCCCCGTGAAACACGGTGCTGCTGAATGCCTCCAGGTGTCTGTTGACCAGAGGGGATCGTTGGGGCAGACGGAAGACATCTCCCTAGTGTGTGTTCAGGTAATGAATGCTTTCCAGCTACTGATTTTCATCAGCAACCCCTATCTTACAGGCCTGACATACAGCTTTAGGCCTGAGACACTTGCAACTGCACTTAAATTTCCTGCTCTTTCTGCTACCCCTAGGCCCTCCCTGGGGCAGGCCACACTGGGGCTGCCCATGGGCCTGATGAAGACCAGTAGATTTCAGGTGCACTACTTCTGCCCAGCACCTATATAGAGGAGGTGGGGAGGGAGGGGCAGAAGAAATTGTCCCTTATAGATCTTACTGCATTTAAACTTCTGTATTCAAAGGACAACAAGCTGAGTATGGAGATGAAGCAGTGCATGAAACTTTGTCACTGGTATTCTTTGCAGACTTCTGGATTGATACAGAATGTTGTGTAGTTGTTGTAACTCTTATGTTTCTAGCACAAACATACAGGTATAGCTTAAATGCTAACTTTGTACTGTTACTCTGGTCAAGCTAATTGTTGAAAATGGTGAACTTTAACCTGGATTAGACTATTTTCATCAGACCACTGCTCTGCATGGCTTTGGATTGCATTGAGTCTGTGAAGAAAGATTAATGGTGATGTTGACTACTCACCAGCACTTTGTAATAACACTAGGGTCTTTTCAATTACAAACAGTGAGCGCCTTCTCTTGGTCGCTACATCTGAGCTACTGTGGAGTAAAGAAGCGATAAATCTCGACTGCTTCAGGTGGATCTTGATGCATTGGGGGATTGGTCGCATGCCTGACAAATGATGTTTAATTTAGAAAAGTGCAGGGTTCTGCATGTGGGAAGGGTGAATGCTGAACATACATACAGCCTTCAAGGAAAACCATTGATGCAGGTGGAGAAAGAAAGTGATCTGGGCGTTCTAGTGCATAGGTCCTTAAAGGTTCATGAGCGATGCCGTGAAGTAATAGTTGGAGTGAATAGGGTTTTGGGGTGCATTTATAGGACAATTGACTATTAGCCAAAGCATACTATTTTGTCCTTGTACAAGACCTTGGTCATGCCTCAGTTAGAATACTGCGTCCTGTTTTGGTACAACTTGCCAACAAGGGCTATAGTATTAAGTTATTGGGAAGATAGATTTATTAAAGACTGACATTGTTTAAGGGGATGTTGGGATATGCTTTTTTAGGAATCCCCACTTTTGTAACAGCTTTTCCAGCTAGCTTTATCACTTCTTTACCCCACAGTAGCTCAGATGTAACATCCAGGAGAAGGAGCCCACCGTTTGTAATTGAAAAGAGCCTAGTGCTATTACAATGTGCTGGTGAGCAGTCACCATCACCATCAATCTTTCTTAACAGAGTTGTGGCTTGCTCTTTACAATACTGTAGATAACACACTCCTATTTATCTCCCCACTATCCAATTCTGTCTATATCTGCCTGCAGTGATTCTGTTGCTGCTCGTGTCGTTGAAGGGGAGTTAAATACTCTGTAGAGGGTGGTATCTTCATCAAAGAGAACTGTATCACTTTTGATGCATCCTACTAAGTCAGAGATATCCAACCACTTGGAGCTGGGGGGATAGATATATGTATTGCAGCATGGGCTGCATTTCAATACACAAACAAACGACTCTTCAATACAAAGGAAATCCAAATACCCCTATATACCAAAAAATTCAAGCTCCCTGACACAAAAGCTTCAACTTTTAACTCGGGGTGGGAATCAGGGGCTAAAGCAGACGGCGAACTGTCCTCCCTCCCCCAGGAGTGTGAGGCCCTGGAGATTTTAAATCCTGGTCCTGATTTACATGCTCCGACAATGAGGCCCACCCGAAGCTGGTGGGAATTTCGTCAGCGGGTAGGAGTCAAAATTCAGGGGGGGAGGTGGATCAGGCCATCACCGGGTACCCACGGAAACAGTCTTCGGTAAGATAAGTAGGGATTGGGGGGGTGGAATTGGCAGGGGAGGCCCAAGGTATCCTTGTGGGGCCAGGAAGAGTATTCCTGCTCCTCCAGGCCCACAAGGAAAACTCACTTACCTGGGCCTCCTGTTAGGTTCCTGGGAAGTTTGAGGCCATGCGAGCCTTAGTTAGGCCTACGGTTAAATTGGCTTGCGCGTCCCAATGATGTCACCAGGACGCAGTTTCGCCATTGAAGTTAGGCCCCTAGTCCTCTGGGGCAGGCGGCCTTCCCATGCCTGAATTTAGGCAAGTTAAAATGGTGGGGGGGTGGCAACGCAGCGTGAGCCCCCCTGCCATCTTAACTGTTCGTGCTGAGCAGAGGAGATAAAATATGCCCTCAGGTATCTGAGCCCCATACACAAAATTCAGGTGCTGCATGGGTGATTGTAATGGGTCCAGGAAATTCCCACCTGTTTGTGGGCAGATACATATAAATGAAATCAAAATTACATTGCGCGTGCTATTTTCCTTCATTTTTACCGGTTTAGCACTGCTCCCATTACTCATTCATATAAACTGGGCATTTAGGGTTGCTTATATATTGAAGGAAGTTTGAATAGGCCATTAAATTACTGATTTGTCAAGCCATTTCTCTTGCTTTTTTCTCACCTGTTGTCACTGAGGTTTTCAGGTGTCTTCATTGGCATTTATTAGCTGCTGCATTTCTGTTCCCAAAGCTACAATAGAACCAAAATGCATTTTCCCATGGGGATTCCCCTACATCTCCGCTTATTGGGGGTATTTTTCATTCATTCTGGGGATATGGGTGGCGCTAGAAAGGTTGACATTTATTGGCCACCCTAGTTGCCCTAGAGGAGGTGATGGTGGGCCTTCTTCTTGAACTGCAGCAGTCCATGCATGTGAAGGTACTCCCACATGTGCTGTTGGGTAGGGAGTTCCAGGATTTTGACCCTGCGACGATGAAGCAACGGCGATATATGTCCAAGTTAGGATGATGTGTGACTAGATTAGAAGAGGAGGAGCAACGGAGGAATGCTAGACAGGTCAGGCTGCACCAGAGGTGCTCTGCACCCACCTAGCACTACCCCCACATCAGAATCTATAGACAGAGGCACACATACCTGCATTTGTCAGAAGAGCAGTGCCTGTGGAGTCTGCGATTTACAAAGGACAGATTTATGCCACGTTTTGACTAGACCCACAGCCGAATGTTCCATAGGTACAGTACTCTGATAAAGTCACTACACACTGAACTTCTATGCTTCAGGATAATTTCAGATTTCCACTGTGAATATTAGCAATATAAGTCAATCAGCTGTCCATAGATATTAAAGTAAGTGACAGCTGCCTTTTTTACTCAAGCACTCAATTTTAAATCCCCAGGGACAATTAACAACAGCAAGAGATGGCTATGTACTTTTACTGAGTAGCATAATTCCTGAGATCCAGGGGTTATAGATTGGATTCATGTGACTATGCATGCTCCCTTACATGTCACACTACCTACATGAATAGGAATGGATTCAATCTTCTAAATGTTGAACATGCTTCCTACCACCAGCTGTCATGATGCCTTCATTTTAAAGTAGTCCACTGCCTCACCAATATTACACCCTGAGATGGACTTGCTGGAGCCTGTACCACTATCAGTACTGCATGGGCATCCTAGGCCGACCAGTTTTTTGGCATCTTTGCAGCCATCAGAAGGTCTGGATGTGTTGGCATCCTGAGATACAATACCGTCATCAATGCCCTTAATGGTGGGCAGTGCATCACCATGGTCACTGATTGGCAAGACAGCAGACCTGATGGCTCCAACAAGATCATTGAAACCCCAACTCATGGCTGTTGCTAATTGATCCCCAAGTCTGTCAAAGCTGAGAGACATTGCCCATTCCATGTTGGAACTTCAAGGCTTCATGGCACCAGTCTGACTAATCTTAAGAAAAGCACCAACTGCACTTGGGACTTCTGGCATGAGGTGATACTCTGGAGATGTCCCTGGAGTTGCCAAACAATCCACGGTGGATTGCGGTGTTGTAAAATCATCATGTAAGACTGTGAACATAAAGACAGTAAGCTCCTCCACCTGAACTGCTATCTGCAGCACACTACCTGATATGGTCCCCAGTTTCAATACCAATGTTTGATTCTCAGAAAATATTCGTCTTGCTTCCCCTAGAAGAGTCATGATGTATTGGAGGACTGGGCTGTTCCGTACCTACTCCATTCCTCCTAGTCACATTTCCCCCCAGAAACTCATTGTTTCCAAAACATTCAGAAAGCTGCAGCAGGACTTTAAATCTTGCAGCAGCATGTGGTTTTCTGTCCACCAATAGGCAAGATCCCAATTTTTACACATCTGGAAGTTACATACAATTTACAGCACAGAAACAGGCCATTCTATCTGTGCCAGTATTTAAGCTCCACACAAGCCTCCTCCCACCTACTTCATTTAACCCAATCAGCAGATCCTTCTATTCCTTTCTCCCTCATGTGTTTATCTAGCTTCCCCTTAAATGCACCTATGGTAGTAACCTCAACTACTCCTTGTGGTAGCGAGTTCCACATTCTAACCAATCTCTGGGTAAAGAAATTTCTCCTGAATTCTTTATTGGATTTATTAGTGACTATCTTATATTTATGGCCCCTAGTTTTGGACTCCCCACAAGTGGGAACATTTTCTCTATGTCTACCCTATTGAATTCCTTCATAATTTTAAAGACCTCTGTTAGATCATCCCTCAGTCTTATCTTTTCTAGGGAAAAGAGCCCCAGCATGTTCAGTCTTTACTGATAGTCATAACCTCTGAGTTCTGGTATCATCCTTGTACATATTTTTTGCACCTTGTCCAGTTGTCCACAATATTAAAATGAGACTGACCCTGGAAACTCATATGTGATCAGTGGACTTCTGATTGTACCTGATCAGAAAATTTAGATTTATGCATCTAAAGACATCACTGCACAAGATTAAAGCTCCTTCTGCTTCTGGCATCCTCTTTCTATTCCTGTGTTAAAAGCATTGTGCTTGGCTGCCCTCTTTCTTTCACCAAGCCCCGCTATCCCTTCATCATTGACTTACATTGAATTTAAAATACAAATTAATTCATGGCCTCGTCCCATCCCACTGCTGTCATCTTCACTACCATCTTTTTCCCCTCCCAAGCCCTCCAATCTCTGGTTCTAACCTCTTGGACTTCTCCCCCTCTGTTCCACTTTTGGTGGCAGAGCCTTCAGCAACCTTGGTCCTACTCTTTGAAACTCTCTCCCCAAACCTATGTACCTCTCTACCTCTCTCTCCACCTTGAAAAGCCTCACAAAAAAACATATCTTCAATCAAGTTTTTAATCACCTCTCCTAACCATCCCTCAAAGGATTGGCACTCCCCTTTTCTCCTTCGTGAATTGCCTTGGGATGTTTTTCTACATAAAAAGTGCTATTTAACACAGGTCATTGGTGTTGATGGCATCTCATTTAAATCTTTCTAATTTTACTTGACTTCTGATAACCTAATCTTTTTACTTGTTTCCTATTAATCAACAAATGTTGATGTTCAGTTTATATTTTTAAGCTTTAATAATCTGAATACCTCACAAGCACCATTGTTATTGTTGTCCATTCTGTGGTAGATGACTGCTTAGTTTAGGCAGTTCAAAATTTTTATTTTATTTTGATACACACTTCCCCCCCCTAAATTTTTAAACCTGAAAGAGTCGCCTGCATAAAATGAGACTCGACTATAAATTGTGCTTCAAGTGTGACCAGAATTAAATGCAAGTATCGTCAGATCTCCAGTAATTGAAGTCTTAATACAGTAATCATGAGAACTGGGTATTCTCAAAGGAATAGCCCTTCATTCCTAATTACAAAGACAACTCCTTTTCAAAATGCTGTTAACTTTTGGCACGGCATCTTCCAATGATTGAAAATATGAGCAATTTATGTTTGACAACAGTTCTAGCTTTCATTAAACTTTGTTACCTAATAATAAAACAAATGACATTTAGAATCCATGACTTTCTTAGCTCAAAGGTTTGATCATTACTTAAACTGCAAATTAAACATGATGGTTTGGTCATTGTACCTTCTCATGGAGTCATTAGTGCAATCGTTCAATTGTTTTTAAACTTATTAATAGGTTTATTTGTGACAGGCCATGAATAGGCCTCAATTTTAACTTGGGGTGGGAGGGGGACAAGGGGTTAGAGGAGTTGGTGGATGGTGGATGGTGGAGTGGTGGGTGGCTGGGGTAAGTGACAAACTCGCATATCCAGGACGGGGAGAATTTAACTCCGGGCCTCATTTCCATATTCAGACTCGGACTCTTGCACGAATTCAGCATGAGACGTGGCTGCAGCCTACCACCGGGGACCCACAGGAACGGTCCCTGACAGACAGGTAAGTGGTTAGGGGTGGGGGTCCAGAGCGGATCGTGATGGGGGGAGAGGAGGAAGCTTGGGGCAAGGAAGACCAAAGGTTTCCTTGTGGGGACCAGGTGAACACTCTTGCACCTCCTGGCCCATAAGGAATTTTTTTTTACATTTAAAACTTACCTTACTAGGCCTCTTCTGCCCTTGATGCAGCTCCCCGCAGGGCTCACCTACTCCCCCACTCAGGCCTTGGGTAAAAATAGCAGATCAGGCCCTTCTGATGTCTTCAGAGCCCAATCTGCACATTTAAAAAGGACCCCACCAGCTTCGGACAGTTGTCCTTGTTAAAATAAAATCCACAGTCTCAGTAGAAAACTCAGCTGAGAAGGAGCTAGAATGCATCACTGTCAAAGGCAGTAATCTTGATTACTCCTTAATTCCATAACATGGATTTAAATCTATATCAGGTGTCTGTTCCCCCAGTGAGTTTATTCAGTAGTTGAACCCTTCAAATCCTTATTATGAAAAGGATATACAGGCATTGGAGAGGGTGCAAAAAAGACTTACTAGGATGATACCAGAACAGAGAGGATATCCTTATCAGGAAAGGCTGAACAGGCTGGGACTCTTTTCTCCAGGAAAAAGAAGGCTGAGGGGTGATCTGATAGATATCTATAAGATAATGAAAGGGTTTGATAGGGTAGACGTAGAGAAAATGTTTCCACTTGTGGGGGAGACCAAAACTAGAGATCAAAAATATAAGATAGTCACTAATAAATCCAGTAGAGAATTCAGGAGAAACTTCTTTACCCAAAGAGTGGTAAAAATGTGGAACGCATTACCACAAACAGTAGTTGAGGCAAATAGCATAGATGCGTGTGGGACATGTGGGAGAAAGGAATATAAGGGTATCCTGATAGGGATAGGTGAAGTAAGGAGGGAGGAGGCTCGTGTGGAGCATAAAGGCTGGCATAGATCAGTTGGGCAGAAAGGCCTGTTTCTGTGCTCTAGTTTCGATGTAACTCGATGTAAGGCCCCAGGTTCAACTTTCAGTCTGTGTTGAGTTAACTGAATTCAAACGGGTGGCAGAAATTGGCCCCAATTTGCCTGGTTAGGAAGGGGAAGGTCAGCCAGGGTTCTCGTCTTTGATCACTCTCCATAACCCCTGTTGGCAGTGCTTGTGTATTTACATTGGGCAAGGATCAGCTTGGGCTTGGCTGTGATTCCTTCCACCGTTAAATGACCTGCCAATACTTACTATTGAGGCTTGTCCATGAATAATGGCCATTTGGGCAAGTTATTGGAAGGTGTCAGCACTTGTAGAACTGTATCCTAAGAATCATAGAATCTTGAAGCACAGAAGGAGGCCATGCGGCCCATTGTGCCTGTGCTGGCTCTTTGAAAGAGCTATCCAATTAGTCTCACTCACCCACGTTTTCCTCCTAGCCATGTCAATTTTTCCTGTTCAAGTATATATCTAATTCCCTTTTGAAAATTACGATTGAATCTGCTTTCACCACCCTTTCAGGCTGTACATTGCACAACTCGCTGCGTAAAAATTTTTTCCTCATCTCCCCTCTGGTTCTTTTGCCAGTTCTCTTAAATCTGTGCCTCTGGTTACTGACTCTCCTACCAGTGGAAACAATTTCTCCCTGCCTACCCTATCAAAACCCCTCATAATTTCGAACACCACTTTAAATCTCCCCTCAGCAATCTCTGCTCTAAGGAGAACAATCGCAGTTTCTCTGATCTCTCCACATAACAGGAGCATGTTATTGGGGGGGGAGGGGGAGGAGAGGGTGGTGGAGTGGAGGGAGGGAGGAAGTGTTTAGTCATGATGCTCTGGCCATTAATCGTATATGTTCGTGTGAGTTTTTAGAAGTGGAGGGGAGAAAACTGGTAACACAGAAGAGTAAAGAAAAAGGCATTTTTCTCATGCCATGGATACAATAATCTTGCAGCCCAAGTTCCCACCAGTTCGAGGTAAGGGCCCTGAGTTTCTGCTAGATTGCGCTGACTTTTTCAGCGTAATCTGGCCGAATCAGCGCAAAGCCCACAGAATTTCGATTTACACTTGGCGTAATTTACGTCCGGCGTAATTCGAGTTTCTGTGATGTTTTGCGCTGGCTCAAAAAAAATCGTGCTGAATCTGGCTCCGCCCACAAAACTGGCCACGCCCCCCCGATCGAAACAATGAGGCTGGTGAGTTTCTGCCGATTGTGCCCGCCTGTGGCCATTCGAGGAAGGTTTTCAAAATAAGATAGCTTGCTCAGGCGCACAAGCACTAGCAGGCATATTTAATTTACTGAGATACTGACTAGTGTACACCAATGAAAGTAGTAAATGCTTCAGTAAAGTTTTTTAAAGTCATTTTCAGCAATTTAAAATCAGATTAGTCACAGATGGAGGACTAGACACTCTCACTAAAAATGCTTATTGTTTGTGATAAACCCACTTTCAGCAGTATTAATAAACTGAACCAGGTAATTACTCGTTGTGTCCGTCTTCACTGTAGAGGATACAAATAACATGCCAGAAATAATTGTGAATCAAGAGGTGAAAAGGAGGGAGGAACTTAAAACATTTACAATCACCAGGGAAAGGGTTCTGAAAAAAATATTAGAACTAAAAGCTGACAAGTCCCCAGATCCTGACGGACTTCATCCTAGGGTCTTAAAAGAAGTGGCTGCAGAGATAGTAGATGAATTGGTATTAATTTTCCAAAATTCCCTAGATCCTGGAAGGGTCCCATCAGATTGGAAAATAGCAAATGTAACTCCTCTGTTCAAGAAAGAAGGGAGACAGAAAGCAGGAAACTACAGGCCAGTTAGCTTAACATCTGTCATTGGGAAAATGCTAGAATCTATTATTAAGGAGGCTATGGCAGGGCACTTAGAAAATCTCCATGCAATCAGCCAGAGTCAACATGAAAGGGAAATCGAGTTTGACTAATTTATTAGAGTTCTTTGAGGAAATAACAAGCAGCGTGGATAAAGGGGATCCTGTGGATGTGGTGTACTTGGATTTCCAGAAGGCTTTTGACAAGGTGCCACATCAAAGGCTACTACACAAAATAAGAGCTCATGGTGTAGGTGGTAACATATTAGCATGGATAAAGGATTGGTTAGCTAACAGGAAACAGAGAAGAGGCATAAATGGGTCATTTTCAGGTTGGCAAGATGTAACGAGTGGAGTCCCACAGGGATCAGTGCTTGGGCCTCAACTATTTACAATCTATATCAATGACTTGGATGAAGGGACCGAATGTATGGTTGCTAAATTTGCTGATGACCACAAAGGTAGGTAGGAAAGTAAGTTGTGCAGAGGACATAAGGAGTCTGCAAAGGGATATAGATAGGGTAAGCGAGTGGGCAAAAATTTGGCAGATGGAGTATAATGTGGGAAAATGTGAACTTGTCCACTTTGGCAGGAGGAATAGCAAAGCAGTATATTATTTAAATGGAGAGAGATTGCAGAACTCTGAGGTACAGAGGGATCTGGGTGTCCTAGTACATGAATCACAAAAAGTTAGTATGCAGGTACAGCAAGTGATTAGGAAGGCAAATGGAATGTTGTCATTTATTGCAAGGGGAATGGAATATAAAAGTAGAGATGTTTTGCGACAGTTGTACAGGGCATTGGTGAGATCACATCTAGAATACTGTGTGCAGTTTTGGTCTCCTTATTTAAGAAAGGACATAATTGCTTTGGAGGCAGTTCAGAGAAGGTTCACTCGACTGATTCCTGGGATGAGGGGGTTATCTGTTGAGGAATGGTTGGACAAGTTGGGCCTGTATACATTGGAGTTTAGAGGAATGAGAGGTGATCTTATTGAAACATATAAGATCCTGAGGGGACTAGAAGGGGTAGATGCTGAGAGGATGTTTCCCCTTGTGGGAGAGACTAGAACTAGTTTGAAAATAAGGAGTCGAACAACACCAGGTTATAGTCCAACAGCTTTATTTGAAATCACAAGCTTTCGGAGCTTTGCTCCTTCGCAGGGTGACGAAGGAGGACAGCTCTGAAAGCTTGTGATTTCAAATAAAGCTGTTGGACTATAACCTGGTGTTGTTCGACTCCTTACATTTGTCCACCCCAGTCCATCACCGGCATCTCCACATCTTGAAAATAAGGGGTCTCCCATTTAAGATGCAGATGAGGAACATTTTTTTCTCTCAGAGGGTCGTGAGTCTGTGGAACTCCCTTCCCCAGAGAGCGGTGGAGGCAGGGTCATTGAATATTTTTAAGGCTGAATTAGATAGATTCCTGATTAACAAGGGAGTCAAAGGTTATAGTAGGTAAATGGGAAAGTAGGGTTGAGGTCACAATCAGATCAGCCATGATCTTATCAAATGGCAGAGCAGGCTCGAGGGGCCGAATGGCCTACTCCTGCTCTTAATTCGTATGTTGGTAAATACATCTTAAATATATCAATGAACATTTTTTATTAAAAAAAAAGCGATTACGCTCTATTAAGCTGCTGGATTGCTCTGATTTATGGAAGATTTTATGTTTGTGATTATGTTATTGCAGTTTCGCGGAAACTCGCAATGAAACCCAGCCAGGGTAATTATTGGGAGCAATTTACACCCAAATGCCGATTGCACGCAAAGCAGAAATTCAGGGCTAACATATTTTAATGTGCTGTAATTGTGGCCTGGTTAGACTAGTGACACACTGTGAGCACTCCATATTCCTCCAAGTGAAGGAGCAGCTCTGGGCTCATGCACCTTTGGACATGCAGAATTATGCATTGCATACATTGGTAATAATTCTCTGATTTTCAGTGGATGTTAGAGCACCAACAATGTGAAATTAGCATAACCGAGACCACACATCACACTGACCTACCTTTGCTTTATCTGTCGACCTTGGGTTAAATGTAAGAGGGAAAATCTTGCAGTCATACTGTGCCTTGATTTCTGTAACACTGTGTTAGCTCCTCAGATTACACTGGTGCTCATCCACTACCAGGCTACAGGTTTGCCGAAACCTGGGTGGAAGCAACACCATCAGGAACAGGGGACAGCGGTTGTCATGTGGGATTTTTACATTGCACTTCACAACCATAGTGCATTTTTGTGATAGCATTTGAGGTGTGTTGTCAGGAAACACACCTCAAATGCAAAGTGATTTGTTATCACTCAGGTCCACTCAGAAATCAGAATTTTCACTGCCTCGGAGACTATTCACGCCAAATTAAATTACTCAATTAATAAATTGCTCTACGTACTGTAAGTGTTGAAATTCACAGATTGTCTCCCTTGCCCTAACCAGATAGTCACTAAGGCTGATCTATTCCACATCTGATTCAATAGGACTGTGATATGATGTGACGTGAATAGAGATGCCTGTTTTGCTATGCTATCACCTTTCATCTCAAGGACCAGGAGGATGTCGAATATTTACTGTTGTACAAATGTACTATAGCATTAAATATACTCCTGAGTAAAGTGGCTGCACTGATAAAGACAAAATTGTCATATTTGCCAACCAGAGGCTACTTAGTAATGTTGATAGAACACCACTCAATAATATATAGAGTCTTACAGTAGTAATATATTGAATGGTTAAACTGTCATAGAAGGAGAGATAGATGATAATCTCAAATAACAATCCCAAAAATGAAGCATTCAAATAATAATATTATATAGTTGCAGTTGTTTCCTGCACTGTTGTATATGTTATGTTGTATACTTTAAGTACATCTTTAATGGCAGATGATTTAAAAATTAATGCACAACGACATAATAGAGGCTTAAAATGTGCTTATCTCATACCTAATGAGTAAGGCTTGGCAATCTATCTGGAAACACAAAAAAGATTAGTATGTTTAAAACTGCAAGTCACAGTATAGAGAGGTTAGTAGAGGAACACAGTATAGACAGGTTAGTAGAGGAACACGGTATAGACAGGTTAGTAGAGGAACACGGTATAGACAGGTTAGTAGAGGAACACAGTATAGATAGTTTAGTAGAGGAACACAGTATAGACAGGTTAGTAGAGGAACACAGTATAGAGAGTTTAGTAGAGGAACACAGTATAGACAGGTTAGTAGAGGAACACAGTATAGACAGGTTAGTAGAGGAACACGGTATAGACAGGTTAGTAGAGGAACACGGTATAGACAGGTTAGTAGAGGAACACGGTATAGACAGGTTAGTAGAGGAACACAGTATAGATAGTTTAGTAGAGGAACACAGTATAGACAGGTTAGTAGAGGAACACAGTATAGATAGTTTAGTAGAGGAACACAGTATAGACAGGTTAGTAGAGGAACACAGTATAGATAGTTTAGTAGAGGAACACAGTATAGACAGGTTAGTAGAGGAACACAGTATAGACAGGTTAGTAGAGGAACACAGTATAGTTAGTTTAGTAGAGGAACACAGTATAGACAGGTTAGTAGAGGAACACAGTATAGATAGTTTAGTAGAGGAACACAGTATAGACAGGTTAGTAGAGGAACACAGTATAGACAGGTTAGTAGAGGAACACAGTATAGATAGTTTAGTAGAGGAACACAGTAAAGATAGTTTAGTAGAGGAACACGGTATAGATAGTTTAGTAGAGGAACACGGTATAGATAGTTTAGTAGAGGAACACGGTATAGACAGGTTAGTAGAGGAACACAGTATAGATAGTTTAGTAGAGGAACACAGTATAGATAGTTTAGTAGAGGAACACGGTATAGACAGGTTAGTAGAGGAACACGGTATAGATAGTTTAGTAGAGGAACACAGTATAGACAGGTTAGTAGAGGAACACAGTATAGACAGGTTAGTAGAGGAACACAGTATAGACAGGTTAGTAGAGGAACACAGTATAGACAGGTTAGTAGAGGAACACAGTATAGACAGGTTAGTAGAGGAAGACAGTATAGATAGTTTAGTAGAGGAACACGGTATAGACAGGTTAGTAGAGGAACACAGTATAGACAGGTTAGTAGAGGAACACAGTATAGATAGTTTAGTAGAGGAACACGGTATAGACAGGTTAGTAGAGGAACACAGTATAGACAGGTTAGTAGAGGAACACAGTATAGATAGTTTAGTAGAGGAACACAGTATAGACAGGTTAGTAGAGGAACACAGTATAGATAGTTTAGTAGAGGAACACAGTATAGACAGGTTAGTAGAGGAACACAGTATAGATAGTTTAGTAGAGGAACACAGTATAGACAGGTTAGTAGAGGAACACAGTATAGATAGTTTAGTAGAGGAACACAGTAAAGACAGGTTAGTAGAGGAACACAGTATAGATAGTTTAGTAGAGGAACACAGTATAGACAGGTTAGTAGAGGAACACAGTATAGACAGGTTAGTAGAGGAACACAGTATAGATAGTTTAGTAGAGGAACACAGTATAGACAGGTTAGTAGAGGAACACAGTATAGACAGGTTAGTAGAGGAACACAGTATAGATAGTTTAGTAGAGGAACACAGTATAGACAGGTTAGTAGAGGAACACAGTGTAGATAGTTTAGTAGAGGAACACAGTATAGACAGGTTAGTAGAGGAACACAGTATAGACAGGTTAGTAGAGGAACACAGTATAGATAGTTTAGTAGAGGAACACAGTATAGACAGGTTAGTAGAGGAACACAGTATAGATAGTTTAGTAGAGGAACACAGTAAAGACAGGTTAGTAGAGGAACACAGTAAAGACAGGTTAGTAGAGGAACACAGTATAGATAGTTTAGTAGAGGAACACAGTATAGATAGTTTAGTAGAGGAACACAGTATAGATAGTTTAGTAGAGGAACACAGTATAGACAGGTTAGTAGAGGAACACAGTATAGATAGTTTAGTAGAGAAACACGGTATAGACAGGTTAGTAGAGGAACACAGTATAGACAGGTTAGTAGAGGAACACAGTATAGATAGTTTAGTAGAGGAACACAGTATAGATAGTTTAGTAGAGGAACACAGTATAGACAGGTTAGTAGAGGAACACAGTATAGATAGTTTAGTAGAGGAACACAGTATAGATAGTTTAGTAGAGGAACACAGTATAGACAGGTTAGTAGAGGAACACAGTATAGACAGGTTAGTAGAGGAACACGGTATAGACAGGTTAGTAGAGGAACACGGTATAGACAGGTTAGTAGAGGAACACGGTATAGACAGGTTAGTAGAGGAACACAGTATAGACAGGTTAGTAGAGGAACACGGTATAGATAGTTTAGTAGAGGAACACAGTAAAGACAGGTTAGTAGAGGAACACAGTATAGATAGTTTAGTAGAGGAACACGGTATAGACAGGTTAGTAGAGGAACACAGTATAGACAGGTTAGTAGAGGAACACGGTATAGATAGTTTAGTAGAGGAACACAGTAAAGACAGGTTAGTAGAGGAACACAGTATAGATAGTTTAGTAGAGGAACACAGTAAAGACAGGTTAGTAGAGGAACACAGTATAGATAGTTTAGTAGAGGAACACAGTATAGACAGGTTAGTAGAGGAACACAGTATAGATAGTTTAGTAGAGGAACACGGTATAGACAGGTTAGTAGAGGAACACAGTATAGACAGGTTAGTAGAGGAACATGGTATAGACAGGTTAGTAGAGGAACACAGTATAGATAGTTTAGTAGAGGAACACGGTATAGACAGGTTAGTAGAGGAACACAGTATAGATAGTTTAGTAGAGAAACACGGTATAGACAGGTTAGTAGAGGAACACAGTATAGATAGTTTAGTAGAGGAACACAGTATAGATAGTTTAGTAGAGGAACACGGTATAGACAGGTTAGTAGAGGAACACAGTATAGATAGTTTAGTAGTGGAACACAGTATAGACAGGTTAGTAGAGGAACACATTATAGATAGTTTAGTAGAGGAACACAGTATAGACAGGTTAGTAGAGGAACACAGTATAGACAGGTTAGTAGAGGAACACAGTATAGACAGGTTAGTAGAGGAACACGGTATAGACAGGTTAGTAGAGGAACACGATATAGACAGGTTAGTAGAGGAACACGGTATAGATAGTTTAGTAGAGGAACACAGTAAAGACAGGTTAGTAGAGGAACACAGTATAGATAGTTTAGTAGAGGAACACAGTATAGACAGGTTAGTAGAGGAACACAGTATAGACAGGTTAGTAGAGGAACACAGTATAGATAGTTTAGTAGAGGAACACAGTATAGACAGGTTAGTAGAGGAACACAGTATAGACAGGTTAGTAGAGGAACACGGTATAGACAGGTTAGTAGAGGAACACGGTATAGACAGGTTAGTAGAGGAACACCGTATAGACAGGTTAGTAGAGGAACACAGTATAGACAGGTTAGTAGAGGAACACGGTATAGACAGGTTAGTAGAGGAACACGGTATAGACAGGTTAGTAGAGGAACACCGTATAGACAGGTTAGTAGAGGAACACGGTATAGACAGGTTAGTAGAGGAACACGGTATAGACAGGTTAGTAGAGGAACACGGTATAGACAGGTTAGTAGAGGAACACAGTATAGACAGGTTAGTAGAGGAACACAGTATAGACAGGTTAGTAGAGGAACACAGTATTGACAGGTTAGTAGAGGAACACGGTATAGACAGGTTAGTAGAGGAACACGGTATAGACAGGTTAGTAGAGGAACACAGTAAAGACAGGTTAGTAGAGGAACACAGTATTGACAGGTTAGTAGAGGAACACAGTATAGACAGGTTAGTAGAGGAACACGGTATAGACAGGTTAGTAGAGGAACACGGTATAGACAGGTTAGTAGAGGAACACAGTATAGACAGGTTAGTAGAGGAACACGGTATAGATAGTTTAGTAGAGGAACACAGTAAAGACAGGTTAGTAGAGGAACACAGTATAGATAGTTTAGTAGAGGAACACAGTAAAGACAGGTTAGTAGAGGAACACAGTATAGATAGTTTAGTAGAGGAACACGGTATAGACAGGTTAGTAGAGGAACACAGTATAGACAGGTTAGTAGAGGAACACGGTATAGATAGTTTAGTAGAGGAACACAGTAAAGACAGGTTAGTAGAGGAACACAGTATAGATAGTTTAGTAGAGGAACACAGTATAGACAGGTTTGTAGAGGAACACAGTATAGATAGTTTAGTAGAGGAACACAGTATAGATAGTTTAGTAGAGGAACACAGTATAGATAGTTTAGTAGAGGAACACGGTATAGACAGGTTAGTAGAGGAACACAGTATTGACAGGTTAGTAGAGGAACACAGTATAGACAGGTTAGTAGAGGAACATGGTATAGACAGGTTAGTAGAGGAACACGGTATAGACAGGTTAGTAGAGGAACATGGTATAGATAGTTTAGTAGAGGAACACGGTATAGACAGGTTAGTCGAGGAACACAGTATAGATAGTTTAGTAGTGGAACACAGTATAGACAGGTTAGTAGAGGAACACGGTATAGATAGTTTAGTAGAGGAACACGGTATAGACAGGTTAGTAGAGGAACACAGTATAGATAGTTTAGTAGAGGAACACGGTATAGACAGGTTAGTAGAGGAACACAGTATAGACAGGTTAGTAGAGGAACATGGTATAGATAGTTTAGTAGAGGAACACGGTATAGACAGGTTAGTAGAGGAACACAGTATAGATAGTTTAGTAGTGGAACACAGTATAGACAGGTTAGTAGAGGAACACGGTATAGACAGGTTACTAGAGGAACACAGTATAGACAGGTTAGTAGAGGAACACGGTATAGACAGGTTAGTAGAGGAACACGGTAAAGACAGGTTAGTAGAGGAACACAGTATAGATAGTTTAGTAGAGGAACACAGTATAGACAGGTTAGTAGAGGAACACAGTATAGATAGTTTAGTAGAGGAACACGGTATAGACAGGTTAGTAGAGGAACACAGTATTGACAGGTTAGTAGAGGAACACAGTATAGACAGGTTAGTAGAGGAACATGGTATAGACAGGTTAGTAGAGGAACACGGTATAGACAGGTTAGTAGAGGAACACGGTATAGATAGTTTAGTAGAGGAACACGGTATAGATAGTTTAGTAGAGGAACACAGTATAGACAGGTTAGTAGAGGAACACAGTATAGATAGTTTAGTAGAGGAACACGGTATAGACAGGTTAGTAGAGGAACACAGTTTAGATAGTTTAGTAGAGGAACACAGTATAGACAGGTTAGTAGAGGAACACAGTATAGACAGGTTAGTAGAGGAACACGGTATAGACAGGTTAGTAGAGGAACACGGTAAAGACAGGTTAGTAGAGGAACACAGTATAGATAGTTTAGTAGAGGAACACAGTATAGACAGGTTAGTAGAGGAACACAGTATAGATAGTTTAGTAGAGGAACACGGTATAGACAGGTTAGTAGAGGAACACAGTATTGACAGGTTAGTAGAGGAACACAGTATAGACAGGTTAGTAGAGGAACATGGTATAGACAGGTTAGTAGAGGAACACGGTATAGACAGGTTAGTAGAGGAACACAGTATAGATAGTTTAGTAGAGGAACACGGTATAGACAGGTTAGTAGAGGAACACAGTATAGATAGTTTAGTAGAGGAACACAGTATAGACAGGTTAGTAGAGGAACACAGTATAGACAGGTTAGTAGAGGAACATGGTATAGATAGTTTAGTAGAGGAACACGGTATAGACAGGTTAGTAGAGGAACACAGTATAGATAGTTTAGTAGTGGAACACAGTAAAGACAGGTTAGTAGAGGAACACAGTATTGACAGGTTAGTAGAGGAACACAGTATAGACAGGTTAGTAGAGGAACACGGTATAGATAGTTTAGTAGAGGAACACAGTATAGACAGGTTAGTAGAGGAACACAGTATTGACAGGTTAGTAGAGGAACACAGTATAGACAGGTTAGTAGAGGAACACGGTATAGACAGGTTAGTAGAGGAACACAGTATAGACAGGTTAGTAGAGGAACACGGTATAGACAGGTTAGTAGAGGAACACAGTATAGACAGGTTAGTAGAGGAACACGGTATAGACAGGTTAGTAGAGGAACACGGTATAGATAGTTTAGTAGAGGAACACGGTATAGATAGTTTAGTAGAGGAACACAGTATAGACAGGTTAGTAGAGGAACACAGTATAGACAGGTTAGTAGAGGAACACGGTATAGACAGGTTAGTAGAGGAACACGGTATAGACAGGTTAGTAGAGGAACACAGTATAGACAGGTTAGTAGAGGAACACAGTATAGACAGGTTAGTAGAGGAACACGGTATAGACAGTTTAGTAGAGGAACACAGTATAGACAGGTTAGTAGAGGAACACGGTATAGACAGGTTAGTAGAGGAACACAGTATAGACAGGTTAGTAGAGGAACACAGTATTGACAGGTTAGTAGAGGAACACAGTATAGATAGTTTAGTAGAGGAACACAGTATAGATAGTTTAGTAGAGGAACACAGTATAGACAGGTTAGTAGAGGAACACAGTATAGATAGTTTAGTAGAGGAACACAGTATAGATAGTTTAGTAGAGGAACACAGTATAGACAGGTTAGTAGAGGAACACAGTATAGATAGTTTAGTAGAGGAACACAGTATAGACAGGTTAGTAGAGGAACACAGTATAGATAGTTTAGTAGAGGAACACAGTATAGACAGGTTAGTAGAGGAACACAGTATAGATAGTTTAGTAGAGGAACACAGTATAGATAGTTTAGTAGAGGAACACAGTATAGACAGGTTAGTAGAGGAACACAGTATAGATAGTTTAGTAGAGGAACACAGTATAGATAGTTCAGTAGAGGAACACAGTATAGACAGGTTAGTAGAGGAACACGGTATAGACAGGTTAGTAGAGGAACACAGTATCGATAGTTTAGTAGAGGAACACAGTATAGACAGGTTAGTAGAGAAAAATTAAACATGCAAGTTAAGGTCATAACACTCAAGGAAGATGGCTGGTTGCCAGAAGCTACTAATATAGATGAGTTGGTTAAATTAAATCCTCTTCCATGACAGCTGCTTGCCACTGCGCTATATATATATATATATATACACACACACTGGCTAATTTCCTTAGCAGACAGTCAGGTAAGTTCGAGGTGGTACTGGTTTTCTTTTTTAATACTTGTTTCTTAACTGTGAATTGTGAAGTAAATTGAAAGGTATTTCCTATTGGTGGGACGTTTCTCTATATATTGGAAATGACCAACTTTCTTTCCCCTCTTTTTAAGTGTGCCACAAAAATTTACATGCATGGTCTAGTGACAGCTGAAGTGTGTCTAAAACATATGAAAGCTTTATATACATATATATATATATATATATATATATATATACTCTCAAATGATGGTGAAAGATTTCCTCCATGTGCTTTGTATAACAAAATCAGAAACCTGTTCTTTCGAAGTAGGTTGCCAATTTTGTTGCACACAGTGCACAGGAAAAATCTTCCCTCATTATCATTGCTTCATCTGAGTGCTGCTGTCTTTTGGTCACTAATTTCCAGGTATAATCGAGTTCCATCAATTTGTATAGAAATATCATAAATATAACAGACGTATTCCTGGATTGTTTTATATTGGATGCATAATTCATGTGTAGCACAGCTCGTGACTAAGGATATGGTACAAAGCCTTTCTTTATCATGGGAATTTATTGATCGGTAAAGATAAAACAAAAGATGCAGTGAAAGAATTTTTTGTGGATCCGCCTGGCACACAAAATGTAACTACTGCAAAAATACCCAACTACAGAGTGTGTGGCCTGTACCATTGGACCATAGAAATTTACAGAACTGAAAGAGGCCATTCGGCACATCACGTCTTCATGCTGGCTCTTTGCTCGAGCAACTTTGATTCATGATCTTAAATTTAGAGCATAAACACACACACAACTACCACCTTGGGAAATTTTTAGTGTGCTTAATTGAATAGTAAATCTTCTACTAATAGCAGACCGATGACTGTACTCTGAGGACTTCCACTTAGACTGGTAATCAAATGTTCCTTTTCACATCATTGGAGAACTGTGTAGTGTAAGCAATGCAGGTAATATTTGTCTGTATATCTATATTGGATCTTCATTTTCATTGGTATGAAATATTGATGAAAGGATCAAAAATAATGATGATATAGGAAAAATATTAATGTCATTGACGGACTATGGAGTTCCATTCCTTAATCACTTGATAAATATTTAGGTTAAACACTTTCTTAATTCAACTAATTCATTACCCCATTAAATACAGTATCAGGAGGTTCATACAAGTTTCAACTGAAACTACACAGTCGCTCGTTATCATAAACTGCTACGTTCTGCTCATCAAGAAATTTAAATGTTATTTTTAATTCTGTAAAATAAAAAAGAAGCATGCAGAACACAGAAATGTGTGTTTATAGCTCTGACCCATGTCTGTATAACATCTTTTGAAAATAAAACAACAGTGGAGGACAGAGTGAGTGAGTAACAACACCATTCATTCAGCATATGGATGTGCTTTTCAGTGTAACTCATTTTCGAAGGGGTTTCCTTTGCTGATAACTGAATGAGAATATTTAAGGTCTCTAGATTATTAGAAACTAAATAGGGGGCAAATTGAACCTAACCTGCCCATCAGGAAACTGGCGGGATTGGGTGCAACGTTGGTGTCAATTTTTATTTAATAACGCTCTTGTGAAGCACCTTGGGACATTTTACTACGTTAAAGGCACTATATAAATGCAAGTTGTTGTTGTTTTACACCCCACCTGATTTTTTTTCACCTTGAAGTAATATTGCCTGGGGTGTAAAACCAGCGTTCCACCCGATCCTGTGGGTTTCCCACCCGGCGAGATCAGTTAAAATTACCCACTAATACTCAGATTGAAGAGTTGAGAATATTAGCACACTAAAAAGAAAAGGCAAAAATTCTGATTTTCTGTGAATCCTGTAGAATCAACGGCCTAAATTTTAACAATGAGGCGGGACCTCAGTGGGGGGGGTAAATAAGTGGGTGGGAAACCCGGAAAATTTTTTTGTGCGTTCCCGAGTGATCACGACTCAATTGAAACCACGTAATTCAACTTCTGGGTTTTGTGTCCTCAAGCTGCACAGCGGGCGGACTGCGCACCCAAATAACGCGTTTAAAGCCCGTTATTTAAAGGGCCACTCCAACAATGCATTTTGAAGGAGAAAGGAGGAAAAATCACAGCAAAGCCTGCACCCAGGTGCTCAGACGCCACCCTGGAGACACTACTGGGTGCTATCAGAAACAGGAGGGAGGTGCGATACCCTCCTGACAGGAAGAAGAAACTTGGTTCTTTCACCAAGAAGGCATGGCTGGAGGTGACAGAACAGGTAAGCAGCAGGAGTACAGTGTCCCGGTTATGGCTGCAATGCAGGAAGAGATTTAATGACCAGGTCAGGAAAAGTGTGTACAGTTACGGATTGACCTACATTCTGTGGTGAATATCACCCCCCTCCCCGCCCCACTCACACTGCCCTGCAAAGCCCACTCCATCACATCACTCCTCGCACCCACTTAAGACTCAGTGTCAAGTTACCTTCACTTTCTGTGCACTTCTTCAGCTCCCCATTTGTGCACCCACCTCTCCCACTCATCCCAACCCTGATGCAATGTGATCAATCTGTCTGATAGTTACCCATTGATGCATCTCATTGATTGTCAGCTGGACCCAGAGCAATGCATCCATTGGGTGACCCCGTCACCCTCACTCACTCATTTTCACCTTGTAGGAGAAGAGAGCGCAAAATGCAAGGGAGAGGGTGAGGACTGGAGGGGGCCTCCACAAATCGTGGCTCTCTCAGAGGTGGAGGAGGAGGCTTTGGAGATAAGTCGTACAGCGGAATGACTGGCACCCTGCAAACATCTGACGACAGAACTTTAACATCCCTCACACACAACATGGATGATGTTATCAATGATTGACCTGTTACACACCTCAGTATGCTCATTGCAACATTACTTCTGCGATGATTCTTAATATTGCTGTATGTTCTCTTCCAGGGGTGTCATGGATTGAAGATGTAGACAAGGGCGATTCCTCAGAGGAGCTCCTGGCCTCTGAGGGCGCCCCGTCACATCTTAGCGAGCCATGCAACAGCGCAGATACTCACACCTCGGTGGGTCTTATTAGAGGTAGTTGGGTTGTCACCTGGTGAGTCACCACACAGAAGTGAACACGAGCAGACACTGGTGGCAGGGGCAGCAGTGGAGAGATCGTGTCAGTGGGCACACTCCTCTCCAAGCTCTGCTCAGCTTGGCACAGACACTGAACCCCGGGGTGCTATCCTTGAAAAGGAGAATGATAGAGGTACAGACGCACATTTGCGACGTTCTGGAAGACTTGTCAGTCTCCACATTGACGGAGTGGCTGGAGGAGTCCACCTCCAGCATTAGTGGACCGGTGGCGCAGGTAAGCGGGGAAATGTCTGCAATGGAGAGAATGGCAGCCTCCATTGAGCTTCAAGCAAGGCTCACAAATGAGTCCATTCAGGCCCTGGCAATGGCCATGCGGACTCAGGGTGAACAAAATTCTGCCACCATAAACAAGCAGACAGATACATTGGCACTGGCCTTACAAGGCATCACACGTGTCCTCCAAACTGTTGTCCAGCAGAGTGGTAGGAGCGATGTGACCTTCGCCCAGGAGAGGGATGATGGCGAAAGGGGACATGGAAGTGGGGACGCCACACAAAGCGACCCCACGTCTCACCCGTTGCCCCCCACCCCCCTCAACCAGTACCCGCAATGCCACCTCCTCTCCAGATGACTGAGTCTGCCCCTGCACAGTCTTTGGAGGGGCCCTAATGGATTCCAAAACCCAGGGGTCAAAGGCCGAAAGCACCTAAGCAGTCCAGGCATGAATCTTAGCAACCTGCCACTACCCCTGCTGCAGCCACAGGGGATGCACCATGTAGAAGCAGTAGAAAGAGAAAGTCAAAGGTTTTGTAATCACCAAGGGAATGCACAAGGGTGTCTGACAGACTGTTATGTTTTTCATTTATATTTGTTTATTGTTAAATTCTCATTAAATGTTATGATTCTCACCATCACTGCCAGGTCTTATCCATTCTCGAGTCCCTTTTGTGAAAGCGCCCCTTCATGTGCTTCATCATGAACGGCGAGAATTGATGCCACCCATTGGGTACGTTTACAGTGGGTGTACGTGTGGTTGTAGGACTGGTTTGTGAAACCTCGGGGGGTGGGAGGGTGGGGGTGTTGGTGGTCATTCCAGGTGGTCTGAGTACTTGACTATCGTTACTTTGCAGATCTGCCTATGAGAATCTATTAAATATGAGTGACTCCCTGGCATCACGAGCAGCCAGGTGAGACGCTGCTGCCGATGGTTCGCTCATCGTCCTCCTCCTCCTCCTTCTCCTCGTCATCTTCTTCAATGTTGATGGCAGGTGCGGCTGCTTCTTGAGCACATGGGACCTCATCCACCAATAACCCTCTCTGTTGAGCGATGTTGTGCAGGACACAACACACGACTATAATTCTACCCACCCTCCCTGGTGAGTACTGAAGGGATCCCCCAGATAGATCCAGGCACCTGAAGCACATCTTCAGCATTCCTATGGCTTGTTCAATGACAGACCTAGTGACCATGTGACTGTCGTTGCACCGCTGGTGAGGCTCGTTGGTGGGGTTTCTCACAGCTGTCATGTGCCACATCTACAGGGGGTACCCCTTGTCTCCAAGGAGTCAGTTCTTAAATCTATCTTTTGTGTGGAAGAGGGCCGGGATGTTGGATTTGCGCAGAAATAGGAATCATGGCAGCTGCCAGGGAATTTGGCACACGTCTGCAGAAACCTTTTCCGGTGGTTGCAAAAAAGCTGCGCATTGATGGAGTGATATCCCTTTCGGTTGATGAACAGGCCTGGCTCATATGCAGGCCCTCGGATTGCTACGTGTGCGCAATCAATTGCGCCATGTACCCATGAGAAGCCGGCCAGAGAGTGGAAACCCACTGCCCTCTCACTCTGGCTGATGTCGTTGTGGGGGAAGTTGATGTAGTCAGATGCCCTGGCAAACAGGCCATCTGTGACCCGCCGTATACACTTATGTGCAGATGATTGAGAGATCCTGGTGACCTCTCTGGTGGCACCCTGGGAGGATCCGGAGGTGAAGAAGTTGAGGGCAGTGGTCACTTTAACTGCAACGGGCAATGCGTAGCCATCAGGGCCCATCAAGGAGCAGCTCTGCATGAAGGAGCCTGCAGATGTCTGCGACCACCTGGCAACTCAATCTGACCCTTTGTAGGCATTGCTCCTCAGAGAGGTTCAGGAAGCTCAGCCTCTGCCTGTAGACCCTCTCACATGGGTAGTGCCTCCTGCGACGCCGGCCCCTCCGTTGGTCCCCTCTCTACTCTCTGCAGGTCCTTGTGGCGCATCTCTGTATTGTGGAGCTGCAACTCCCAGAACTGCAGGCCGTGCCTGCCACGGATGCTGATGTGCCTCCTCCTCAGATGAACTGCTGAATACATCCATTGCGCCCCCCATTCCGATTGCGTCAGTTTGAGGGGGTCCAAACTGTAGGTGAATATGTGTGAACACAAGAATTCTAAATGTGAACAAAGAAATCTCAGTCTAAACACAAAGAACTCCCAGCCAAAGGTTTGTCTGGGAGAACTGATTGCCCTGCTGCAAAAACTCACCTTTTATTCACATCTGTCAATCACTGGTTTAAATGTCCAAATGGCTGCCGGCTGCAACTTGTCTCCATTCCCTTGGCATGTTTCAGAGGCCACTGGAAACACGTTCAGGTAGAGATAAAATCGTTTGTCTGCCTCAATAAACAAAAATTTAATTTGGTTAACTATTTCAACTATCTTAATTGCCTCTTTAAATGTAGCCGGCGGGATTTCGAGATTTCAGAAGCACGCGCGCACTCAGCTGCATCTGGGTGAAACTTGGAATTCGGCAGGTTGGAGCTAAGATTTGTTCCCGCTCCAAACTTTAAATTTTTTTACTGCCTCCCCGTATCCATATGGCAGCGTGAATGGGGAGGGGCATGGAGACAGGCAAGTAACAAGTGCTGAGTGCACAGGATACAGCAAAGGCTATGGGCCCCGACAACATCCGACTGTAGTGCTGAAGACTTGGGCTCCAGAACTAGCCACGCCTCTAGCCAAACTGTTCCAGTACAGCTACAACACTGGCATCTACCCGACAATGTGGAAAATTGCCCAGGTATGTCCTGTCCACAAAAAGCAGGACAAATCCAATCTGGCCAATTACCTTCCCATCAGACTACTCTCAATCATCAAAGTGATGGAAGGTGTCATCGACAGTGCTATCAAGCGGCACTTACTCACCAATAATCTGCTCACCGATGCTCAGTTTGGGTTCCGCCAGGACCACTCGGCTCCAGACCTCATTACAGCCTTGGTCCAAACTTGCACAAAAGAGCTGAATTCCAGAGGTGAAGTGAGAATGACTGCCCTTGACATCAAGGCAGCATTTGACCGAGTGTGGCACCAAGGAGCCCTAGTAAAATTGAAGTCAATGGGAATCAGGGGGAAAACTATCCAGTGGCTGGAGTCATACCTAGCACAAAGGAAGATGGTAGCGGTTGTTGGAGGCCAATCATCTCAGCCCCAGGACATTGCTGCAGGAGTTCCTCAGGGCAGAGTCCTAGGCCCAACCATCTTCAGCTGCTTCATCGATGACTTAACCTCCATCATAAGATCAGAAATGGGGATGTTCGCTGATGACTGCACAGTGTTCAGTTCCATTCGTAATCCCTCAAATAATGAAGCAGTCCGTTCCCACATGCAGCAAGACCTGGACAACATCCAGGCTTGGGCTGTTGAGTGGCAAGTAACATTCGCGCCAGACAAGTGCCAAGCAATGACCATCTCTAACAAGAGAGAGTCTAACCACCTCCCCTTGACATTCAACTGCATTACCATCACTGAAACCCCCATCAACATCCTGGGGTCACCATTGACCAGAAACTTAACTGGACCAGCCATATAAATACTGTGGCTACAAGAGCAGGTCAGAGGCTGGGTATTCTGTGGCAAGTAACTCACCTCCTGACTCCCCAAAGCCTTTCCACCATCTACGAGGCACAAGTCAGGAGTGTAATGAAATACTCTCCACTTGCCTGGATGAGTGCAGCTCCAACAACACTCAAAAGCTCAACACCATCTAGGACAAAGCAGCCCTCTTGATTGGCACCCTGTCCACTACCCTAAACATTCACTCCCTTCACCACCGGCGCACTGTGACTGCAGTGTGTACCATCCACAGGATGCACTGCAGCAACTCGCCAAGGCTTCTTCGACAGCACCTCCCAAACCCATGACCTCTACCACCTAGAAGGACAAGGGCAGCAGGCACATGGGAATAACACCACCTGCACGTTCCCCTCCAAGTCACACACCATCCTGACATGGAAATATATTGCTGTTCCTTCATCGTCGCTGGGTCAAAATTCTGGAACTCCCGACCTAACAGCACTGTGGGAGAACCTTCACCACAAGGACTGCAGCGGTTCAAGAAGGCGGCTCATCACCAACTTCTCAAGGGCAATTCGGGATGGGCAATATATGCTGGCCTTGCCAGCGATGCCCACATCCCATGAACGAATAAAAAAAAAGAACTGAACAACAACTGGGATTTATATAATGCTACTGGACAATGTGTCAAGGCAATTTAGATTGAGGAGGAAAACTGGTAGATGCTGAACTGGTGGGAAAAATATAGGTCAACTGGAATTTTAAGATGTTTTATGAATGCAGAAGAACATGGTAAAGTGAAGATATCGAAGGAAAGTTGTGGAAAGCCTCGGCATAGAAGTTGAAAGAGTGGCCTGCAATGCTGGGGTGGAGGAAATGGGGAACAAAGAGTGACCAGAACCAATCTGCTGTGTATTTGCAGCATTTTCCCTCTTTATTTTAAGGAATATAGCTTATTACATGTGCAAGTTCAAAGCTTTGTTTGAAGATACTTTAGCTAATGTTTGATATGAAATGAAAATACTGTGATGGGAGTTGAAAGAGTTGGATGTATTTATCAAGTCTTAAGTGTGAAGACACAGTTCTAGCATTGAATTAGCTTGTCAGGGCATGAACAGTAGCTCTTAAAAAAAGCCTCACTACTTACATGGGAGGGGGACGGGCGAATGAATAGTAATGACACCTTCAAGGAAAGACTAAAGGAACTAATTACTGAGAACAGAAACTTAATTAAAATGAAGCTAAACAGAAAGAATTTTCCAACTGTAGTGAAAGTCCAAAAATCCAAGGTTAGATTCTCCAGTTTTTGAAATATCGGAAGGGTAAGATGTCTTGTGTGAAGAAACAGTTGTACTGATTATCCACTTTTATTTCCTTAATTCAATCATATGAATCGACTAAAAAATTGCTGCAAGGTTTGAATTTGTAATTTGCTGTGCTGGTTTAGAAATTAGCTTTCAAGTAAAGTTCACAAGGGTTACACTGATAGCTAACGAATAGCTAATGATAGTTAAGGAATCCGCAGGACGACGCTGAATTTATTAATGAGACCAGGATTAAAGAATATATGATATGGACTGTTAATTCTATCATTTAGTCTGAGCCCACATGCAGCAGGACCTGGACAACATCCAGGCTTGGGCTCACAAGTGGCAAGTAACATTCGCGCCAGACAAATGCCAGGCAATGACCATCTCCAACAAGAGAGAGTCCAACAACCTCCCTTTGACATTCAACGGCATTACCATCGCCGAATCCCCCACCATCAACATCCTGGGGCTACATGCATGCGAAACAGCTGAAGCAACACGCTATGGACAGAGCTAAGCGATTCCACAACCAACGGATCAGATCAAAGCTCTGCAGTCCTGCCACATCCAGTCGTGAATGGTGGTGGACAATTAAACAACTAACGGGAGGAGGAGGCTCTGCAAACATCCCCATCCTCAATGATGGCGGAGTCCAGCACGTGAGTGCAAAAGACAAGGCTGAAGCGTTTGCAACCATCTTCAGCCAGAAGTGCCGAGTGGATGATCCATCTCGGCCTCCTCCCGATATCCCCACAATCACAGAAGCCAGTCTTCAGCCAATTCGATTCACTCCATGTGATATCAAGAAACGGCTGAGGGCACTGGATACAGCAAAGGCTATGGGCCCCGACAACATCCCAGCTGCAGTGCTGAAGACTTCTGCTCCAGAACGAGCTGTGCCTCTAGCCAAGCTGTTCCAGTACAGCTACAACACTGGCATCTACCCGACAATGTGGAAAATTGCCCAGGTATGTCCTGTCCACAAAAAGCAGGACAAATCCAATCCGGCCAATTATCACCCCATCAGTCTACTCTCAATCATCAGCAAAGTGATGGAAGGTGTCGTCGACAGTGCTATCAAGCGGCACTTACTCACCAATAACCTGCTCACCGATGCTCAGTTTGGGTTCCGCCAGGACCACTCGGCTCCAGACCTCATTACAGCCTTGGTCCAAACATGAACAAAAGAGCTGAATTCCGGAGATGAGGTGAGAGTGACTGCCCTTGACATCAAGGCAGCATTTGACCAAGTGTGGCACCAAGGAGCACTAGTAAAATTGAAGTCAATAGGAATCAGGGGGAAAACTCTCCATTGGCTGGAGTCATACCTAGCACAAAGGAAGATGGTAGTGGTTGTTGGAGGCCAATCATCTCAGCCTCAGGACATTGCTGCAGGAGTTCCTCAGGGCAGTGTCCTAGGCCCAGCCATCTTCAGCTGCTTCATCAATGACCTTCCCTCCATCATAAGGTCAGAAATGGGGATGTTCGCTGATGATTGCACAGTGTTCAGTTCCATTCACAACCCCTCAAATAATGAAGCAGTCCGAGCCCGCATGCAGCAAGACCTGGACAACCTGAATAAGTGGCAAGTAACATTCGCGCCAGACAAGTGCCAGGCAATGACCATCTCCAACAAGAGAGCGTTTAACCACCTCCCCTTGACATTCAACGACATTTCCATCGCCGAATCCCCCACCATCAACATCCTGGGGGTCACCATTGACCAGAAACTTAACTGGACCAGCCATATAAATACTGTGGCTACGAGAGCAGGTCAGAGGCTGGGTATTCTGTGGCGAGTGACTCACCTCCTGACTCCCCAAAGCCTTTCCACCATCGACAAGGCACAAGTCAGGAGTGTGATGGAATACTCTCCACTTGCTTCCATGAGTGCAGCTCCAACAACACTCAGGAAGCTCGACACCATTCAAGATAAAGCAGCCCGCTTGATTGGCACCCCATCCACCACCCTAAACATTCATTCCCTTCACCACCGGCGCACCGTGGCTACAGTGTGTACCATCCACAGGATGCACTGCAGCAACTCGCCAAGGATTCTTCGACAGCACCTCCCAAACCCGCGACCTCTACCACCAAGAAGGACAAGAGCAGCAGGCACATGGGAACAACACCACCTGCACGTTCCCCTCCAAATCACACACCATCCCGACTTGGAAATATATCGCCATTCCTTCATCGTCGCTGGGTCAAAATCCTGGAACTCCCTTCCTAACAGCACTGTGGGAGAACCGTCACAACATGGGCAACAGCGGTTCAAGAAGGCGGCTCACCACTACCTTCTCAAGGGCAATTAGGGATGGGCAATAAATGCCAGCCTCGCCAGCGACGCCCACATCCCATGAACGAATAAAAAAAAAATTTATATTAATTAGTGTTAATTGTATTCAGGTGGTGGATATCGATTGGGAACACTCTTGTATCCTTTTTAGAGGAGATCTCAGTTCGGTGGGGGGGGGTGGGTGTGTGTAAGGGGGATCTCTGTGAATAAAGGCTTGGAAGCAACCAAATACCAGGCTCTAGTATTTGCTCCTTCACCACATGGTTATCCAATTTTAACATGGTCTCCATTTCGTTCCTACTGGACATTGGTTACAGTTCAGCAGTGCCTTCAATTCATGAATGACATAGGAATCGTTCCACCGTTGACGGCCGTGCCTTCAGTTGCCTCGGCCCTATGCTCTGGAATTCCCTCCCAAAACTTCTCCGCCTCTCTACCTCTCTCTCCTCCTTTAAGCTCCTTAAAACTTACCTCTCTGACCAAACTTTTGGAAGCCTGTCCTAATATCTCCTTAAGTGGCTCAAACAAATTTTGTTTGATAATTGCTTCTGTGAAGCGCCTTGGGATGTTTTACCACGTTAAAGGCGCTATATAAATATAAGTTGTTGTTGAATCAAGGAGGCATTCTAAGGGGTAGAAATTTGTGGCGGGCAGTAGCGCAAAACGAGTGATATTGCTTCGGCCACCAGTTATATGCCACTGTTGCCTTAAATAGAACAGCATATCGGGCGGGGGGAGGTGGGGGGGGGGGGGGAAGTATAACGGGCAGGTGGGGCGTATAATGGGCAGGGGGTGTATAATGGACGGTGGGTGTATAATGGACGGTGGGGGTATAACGGGCGGGGGGTATAACGGGCGGGGGGTATAACGGGCGGGGGTGTATAACGGGTGGGGGTGTATAACGGGCGGGGGGTATAACTCACTCACTCACTCACCTGACGAAGGAGGTAAGGTCCGAAAGCTTGTGATTTTCAAATAAAACTTTTGGACTATAACCTGGTGTTGTAAGATTCCTTACATTTGTCCACCCCAGTCCATCACCGGCATCTCCACATCATGGCTACTTGACATAAGCATGAACAGCAGACTGCCTTTTAGAACATAAGAACATAAGAAATAGGAGCAGGAGTGGGCCAATCGGCCCCTCGAGCCTGCTCCGCCATTCAATAAGATCATGGCTAATCTGATCCGAATCTCAAATCTAAATTCATGTCCAATTTCCTGCCCGCTCCCCGTAACCCCTAATTCCCTTTACTTCTAGGAAACTGTCTATTTCTGTTTTAAATTTATTTAATGATGTACCTTCCACAGCTTCCTGGGGCAGCAAATTCCACAGACCTACTACCATCTGAGTGAAGAAATTTCTCCTCATCTCAGTTTTGAAAGAACAGCCCCTTATTCTAAGATTATGCCCCCTTGTTCTAGTTTCACCCATCCTTGGGAACATCCTTACCGCATCCACCCGATCAAGCCCCTTCACAATCTTATATGTTTCAATAAGATCGCCTCTCATTCTTCTGAACTCCAATGAGTAGAGTCCCAATCTATTCAACCTCTCCTCATATGTCCGCCCCCTCATCCCCGGGATTAACCGAGTGAACCTTCTTTGTACTGCCTCAAGAGCAAGTATGTCTTTTCTTAAGTATGGACACCAAAACTGTATGTAGTATTCCAGGTGCGGTCTCACCAATACCTTATATAACTGCAGCAATACCTCCCTGTTTTTATATTCTATCCCCCTAGCAATAAAAGCCAACATTCCGTTGGCCTTCTTGATCACCTGCTGCACCTGCAAACTAACTTTTTGATTTTCTTGCACTAGGACCCCCAGATCCCTTTGTACTGCAGTACTTTCCAGTTTCTCGCCATTAAGATAATAACTTGCTCTCTGATTTTTCCTGCCAAAGTGCATAACCTCACATTTTCCAATATTGTATTGCATCTGCCAAATCTCCGCCCACTCACCCAGCCTGTCTATATCCTCTTGTAGGTTTTTTATGTCCTCCTCACTCTCCACTTTCCCTCCCATCTTTGTATCATCTGCAAACTTTGATATGTTGCACTCGGTCCCCTCCTCCAAATCGTTAATATAGATTGTAAAGAGTTGGGGACCCAGCACCGACCCCTGCGGAACACCACTGGCCACTGGTTGCCAGTCCGAGAATGAACCATTTATCCCAACTCTCTGCTTCCTGTTAGATAACCAATCCTCCACCCATGCCAGAATATTACCCCCAATCCTGTGATTCTTTATCTTGAGCAATAATCTTTTATGTGGCACCTTGTCGAATGCCTTCTGGAAGTCTAAATACACTACGTCCACTGGTTCCCCTTCATCCACCCTGTACGTTATGTCCTCAAAGAACTCAAGCAAATTTGTCAGACATGACTTCCCCTTCGTAAAGCCATGCTGACTTTGTCCTATTAAATTATGTTTATCCAAATGTTCCGCTACTGTCTCCTTAATAATAGATTCCAAAATTTTACCCACCACAGATGTTAGGCTAACTGGTCTATAATTTCCAGCCTTCTGCCTACTACCCTTTTTAAATAAGGGTGTTACATTAACAGTTTTCCAATCTGCCGGGACCTTTGCCGAGTCCAGAGAATTTTGGAAAATTATTACCAAAGCATCCACAATCCCTACTGCCACTTCCCTCAAGACCCTAGGATGTAAGCCATCAGGTCCAGGGGATTTATTCGCCTTGAGTCCCATTATTTTACTGAGTTTTGTGACTGATGTCACCCGCAGCAGCCTGGAAACAGCCTGAGGCAGAAATAATTAAGGGCTGTGGTTACTTTGACTGCACAGGCCAGCTGAGAGAGCAGGTTGCAGGTCTTGCTGTAAGAGGCTGCACAAGTCTGTGACAACCTCCCTGGAGAAGCTCAGCCTCCTGATGCACTGTTCCTCAGCAAACTGAAGGTAGGTGACCCTGGGCCTATAGACCCTCTGGGTCAGGTAAGATACCTGCAAACAGCCCTACTCATGTATGATCGGCTCAGACTCCGAACTGCAGTGCCCTGAGGTTTCCTGACCTACTGTTCCCGTTCCTCCAAACACAGTACAATGGGCAGGGTGTCTCCCATCTTGAGCCCTCAGCTCCTTGAAGGTTCTGAAGCAGAAAAAAGCTGATAATGAGCAAGCTCCAACGGGAAAACATGTGAAGAAATCCAGCCTGGTGAATTGTATACAGATACGAATGATCTTAGTTCTTTCAGGTGAGTGCCCCTTCAAATAACACTTGCAATTGTCATTTCATGTCTGTAGTGGGCAGGTCCAAGCACTGCGCGCCACGTTCAGTTTTGCCGGTGAAAATAGCATCAGAGTCCTACTGACATCATAGGACTGTGATTTAAATAGTTCAACGAGACTTCCGCTTGCTTCAGGCTCGTGCCTGGGCCGCCCTTGTGAAGGCCCCGAGCAAAATGAAGGCAGGTGGAAATGAAGTGGTGGTAAGTGCAGCATTGCGATTTTCGTGTTACTACCGCCCTGTTCCCACCAGTCAGCGCACGTTCAAATCAAACCTACTGATGCTGTAAGAGCTGCTCCACATCTTTCCCAATTTTTTTAACTGCCGTATTTCTTTTTAACTAAACGTAACTTAAACATTAATATAAAAATTTCATAGAACAGCTCAACAATGTATCACATTTCTTAGCATTTAATTCTTTGATGTGCTAAATCCAAATTTCTTTTTCATGCTACGCTAATCCTAGATTCACAAGCCTTGTCTTATTTTATCTCTTATAAAATCACCCCAGGCTATTGCCTTCATCTACTATTTCAACACAGAACTATGGGCAATTACATTTTTGAAACCTCTTCCCTTTCATTTGATAAATGTCCTTTCCTTCTTAGAAACAGATATAAACCTGTTTGTCATCACCTGTTATTGATTTAGAAAAATATGATGTACAGTTTAATGCATTTGTTATCAATAAATGGAAAACACACAAAAAAAATCTTTTCAGTGAAATGTCTATTTGACAAATACTGCAAGATTCTATCCGAAGCACATTTTGTAATGTGGTGAAAAATGTTAGCCCTGTATTAAAAAACAGAGACTAAATCAATAATTCTGTTTTGTATTTGGGAATTAAGTCTAGTATTTCAGCTTTTCCAACTGATCCACTCAGAATCTTTTCATTGGATATCCACAACAGGTACAGCAGGCAATGATAAATCCAGTTTGCTTGACAGAATCCCTTTCTTTACAAATAAAAATATTAATCCAAATGGAGTTTTGAATTTCAATGTTAAAGCAATCTGTCATTTAAGATGTACAACAATGGTGTTTGCAAATGATGCACATTAACAGAGCTAAAAAAAAAATCAGCTTCAGCCTCAGATCAGAATATATGGATTTTACCATTTGAGAAAATCATATCACATATAGGCTGTAGGGCATTAGACAATGTTGGGCTGTCTTAAGTATGGACCATATCAGTTTGCAGGTCACAGCTCTGCATTTGATTGTCTACTCTTGCTGGATGACAGCTGGAAGGGGGTGGGATGTTTGAATATATATTCCTTTTCTATTCTTATATTTCAGTTCCAACATGATTTAGCAGAGGGAATGAAATTGGATTCCATTTCTCTGGCATTCTAGTAGAAAGAGATGAATTTAATTCGATGGTGGTTTAATGAGAGTAGGTTTAGTGATGAGGTGGTAGTCTGCAAGGACTATTCCTGACCAAACACTGGCTTGTTTCTCTACTTTTTCATTTTAAATTCAGATTAGAATTTGGACCAGTCGCATTTCATTTTTCCCAATACAAATGACAATCTCAAATGTGTACTTTGCTTTTAAAATCCTTCAATAGCTGAACAATATGTGTTTTGACTTTATAGAATCCTTATTTTTTTAGCGTATTGAGTGTAATTTTTTAACTATGAAAATGCAGTTATTTTTAATGCAAATCACTGATGAAAATGTTTTTAAGCAAAACGTTTTAAGGATGCGAACATGTTTTCCAGAGAATGTATTTTCCAACGTGTGATGACAAGTAAAAATCAAAATACCATTGTAGTATAAATTCCAATTTGAGAGGAAGATTTCACAACCTTTACCTTTCAAATAATTTCTATTTACTTTGATTCTAGCCTATACAATCTTACAATGTCTTACATAGAATGTACAGCATGGAAACAGGCCATTCGACTTTTTAAAAATTATCTATAGCTCTTCCTTGCATTGCAGTTAATAGCACATCATTACAGGTCCCTGACCACTACTTGCCTAGGCTTATAGTTTGTCTTTTTCAACACCATATTGATCACTCTTGAGGTATTGTATTTCTGAGTATGCTGTAATTTCTCAGATCATTACCTCTAAAATGCAGTTGCTTGACTAGAATTTTCAGGTTATCTGCTGGAAAGTTTTTTTCTCAAACTGTCAAAAGTACGGAGAGGTCCTACAATGCACCACACGTACAGTAATAGTCCAATTATATCAGAAGCTTTGTGTTGATATGAAGCAGTTTTGAATGTGTATCAGCACAAAACCAGAAGTATAAAATACAGTCAGGCTGGCGATTGGACTGCAAAATACATTGAATCGTAGAATGGTTACAGCAGAGAAGGAGGCCATTCATCCCATTGAGCCTGTGCCGGCTCTTTGTAAGAGCAATCCACTTAGTTCCATCCCCCACTCTTTCCCCATAGCCCTGCAAATTTTTACCCTTCAAATATTTATCCAATTCCTTTTTAATAGCCACGATTGAGTCTGCTTCCACCACCCTTTCAGGCAACCGTAACTGCTCGTTGCATAAAAAAGCTTTTCCTCATGTCGCCTTTGGTTCTTTTACCAATCACCTTAAATCTGTCTTCTCTGGTTCTCAACCCTTCCGCCAATGGGAACAGTTTCTCTTTATTTACTTTATCTAAACCCGCCATGATTTTGAACACTTGTATCGAATCTCCTCTTAACCTTCTCTGCTCTAAGAAGAACAACCCCAGCTTCTCCAGTCTGTCCATGTAACTGAAATCCCTCAACCCTGGAACCATTCTAGTAAATCTCTCCTGTACCCTCTCTAAGACCTTCATATTCTTCCTAAAGTGCAGTACCCAGAACTGGACACAATACTCCAGTAGTGGCCCAATCAGTGTTTTGTAAAGGTTCAACATAACTTCCTTGCTTTTGTACCTTATGCCTCTATTTATAAAGCCCAGGATCCCGTATTATTTTTTAACTGCTTTCTCAACCTGTCCTGCCACCTTCAACGATTTGTGCACATATACCTCCAGATCTCTCTGTTCCTGCACCCCCTTTAGAATTGTACCATTTAGTTTGTATTGCCTGTCCCCATTCTTCCTGCCGAAATGTATCACTTCGCACTTCTCTGCGTTAAATTTCATCTGCCATGCGTCCGCCCATTCCACCAGCCTGTCTATGTCCTCATGAAGTTTATTACTATCCTCCTCACTGTTTACTACACTTCCATGTGTCATCTGCAAATTTTGAAATTGTGCCCTGTACACCCAAGTTCACGTCACTAATAAATATAAAAAAAAAGCAGTGCCACTTCGTAGTGAGAGTTGAGAGATCATGTCCAGAAGGTAACCACCCACTGTTTGGCCTCGAAATTCGGCCTCCTAAGCCTCCAATATGACGGGCAGAAAGTGCACGCTCATTATGAGCTAGAAGTGTGCCAGCCACCATATTGGTAAAGACCAAAAAATCGGAGTGCAGGACCAGACCTAAAAGAGCCGTTAGGCCCTTTGCATACGCAAAAAATGGCGCGCTTGGATTCCTAGGCCTTTGAGTTCCCACAGACCCTTAATTGTGCAATGAGGATGCCCTGAAAATCATGAAATGCCCATACATAACGAGTTCAATGGAGCTATATTTGTAATTCGCAGTGAGCTTCTGCTAAACGACAGCAATTTATGGCTTGACTATTTGCTTTTAATTGATTGTTAGTTATTATCTTGCAAAGTATTTCCGCCAGGGGGCTAATTTTATTATGTTTTAATTAGCACGACAGAAAAGATATTTGCTGTACATCTGGTGGTATCATTGGCACCGTTGCATATGGTGTCAGGAACATTCAGGGTTTCTTCAGTGACGTATCAAATCAAACACAAAAGAGCAGCTCCACTCACCACCGGCCTATGCAATGACTGTGTCAATTTCAAAAGATAAGATAATCCTTTAGAACTGATTCGATTAGCAAACAATTCTGTTAAATCTTTTATCATGCTTTATGTGTTTTAAGATGCTCGAGCACTATTGCTGCAAAACTGCCCCTAACGTTAGTTTTCATCAACAATCAGATTACTTCTGCTGGGCTGTGTGTTAGAGATTCTGTCAATTAGAATGACAGCTCCAGAGGCATATCGAAGGTACACGGCACGACAGGTGAGCACAGTCATGTCGTGCTGTTTAACAGCTATGATTTCCAGAATATTTAGCAGCGCTGATCAAAATTTGATTATCTATAGGTTTAATATAATTTAAACAAATCTATTAATGGAGCCATATGTACAAATTAGTCACTTCCAGAAAATGGTAGCCCTCTTTAGTTTTGTTCTAAAACTGTTTAAGTGGTGTTAGCAATGTTTGTAAGATTATGAAATAGTCATCTATGTGCTTGAAATCATATTTTAAAATCAAAAATATTTTGGTAAGATTAAATGAGTGTTACTCATTAAATTGGTGCAGTATATGTTGGGATGACTGAAACGGACAGTAAACTATTAAAATGTGAACATTCAGACTTTAACTTTCTTCACAATATTTTTAGTGTGAAAAGTCAGCACAATCTAATAACATTTAATGACATGGTCCCTCGTATTCAAATCCCTCCATAGCTTCGCCCCTCTCTCCTTCAGCCCTACTGAGAATACCTACGAGGTGCCCCTCTAATGAAATGCATATGTAGTAAGCTTTCAGTAGCTCAATAAGATGCCTCCATAACAAAATGGCAGTATGGTAAACCAAGGGTTAATATAAGTGGCCCATTTTGCTAGCTAGAATTAGAACAATGAGCTTTTCAAATGAGTTTATCCTTGATCATTCGTTTATGTTATTAATTTCCTGTATGAAAATGTATGCTTTATTATGAATCAAGCAAAGCGATATGATAAGCTGAATTGTTATTAATTTCCTGTATGAAAATGTATGCTTTATTATGAATCAAGCATAGCGATATGATAAGCTGAATTCTGGGGTAAGCAGGTGTAGGGAGTGTTGTTTTGCAGCTACCTAATGAATGGATCCTTATTTCGGACAAGGTCGAAAAACATCCCAGGCCTGAGATAAGTGAGACTCCTTTTCCTGTGACCTACGTATGAACAGGTATCACCTGTGAGTGGTCGGTCATTATGTCAGTTAGTATGGCTTGCCCAGACTCAGCTTATGATTGGTTTTAACCCCTTGCTACTCATGTCCCTCCCCACTCTGAAAATGTATAATTGTGTGAACTTTGACTGTGTAAATTGCCTGTTCTATGAGATTGACCAGACTCTGTCAAGAGTTGAAATCAATTCTATAGATCGGGCCAGCTGCAGCTAATAAATTGTGTTAAAACTTTCAAGTGTATTCGCTTTCAGTTTTTGCTGAACCAGACTAAGAGTAAAGAATCCGGTATCGTCACTACAACCCTCCGAGATCTCTGCGTTCCTCCAATTCTGGCCTCTTGAGCATCCCCCACTACATTCGCCCCACCATTGGCCGTCGTGCCTTCAACCATCTAGGCCGTAAGCTCTGGAATTCCTTCCCCAAACCTCTTCGCCTCTCCACCTCTCTCTCCTCCTTTAGGATGCTGCTTAAAACCATCTCTTTGACCAAGCATTTGTTCACCTGTCCTAATGTCTCCATCTTTGGCTCGGTAGCAATTTTCATCTGATTACGCTCCTGTGAAGCGCTTTGGGATGTTTCACTACGTTAAAGTCGCTATATAAATGCTTGTCGTTGTTAATAATCTTTTAAAGATATATTTAACGGGCTTGGTAAATACATTGTATCTCAACAGTGATAGGTAACAGCTGTTCCATGAATGTAAAAAAGCCATCAGTCAGTCAGTGCAGGCATGAGTGAGTTATGATGGGTATGCACATCCATTCTAAAATGGCTAGAACTCAGCATCATTGCTGAAATATTTGGTTTATTCTGTGGCTGCGCTGTTCCTGTTAGATCCTCAAGGGTATCTTCTGAAACACTAAGTGCTGCTATTGAACATTAAATATTAACATGATTGATTCAGCGTTTCTGAAGCTCACACATGTGAAATATTAATCCTGTGAAATAGCAAGTTAAAATGACATCCATTGAATAAAGTTATCTGATGGGTTTGAAATATTGCTGAGAAATAGCATCAGCAGGAATGGTATTATATCTTGTCATGTTAATTTGAGGCTGAGATTTGAGTACAGACACTTGAGAACTACGATTCAAGGCTAAACATACCAACAAAGCTGGTGCTACATTTTTTCATGTATTTTTTCTGTTTTCTGTTCTGCCATTCAAAGGCTTTTATTCTCCAGGCATGATAAATTAAGCAAAAGCAAAATATTGTGGATGCTCGAAATCAGAAATAAAAACAGAAAATGCTGGAAGCACTCAGCAGGTCAGGGAGCATCTGTGGAGAGAGAAACAGAGATAATGGGCCCGATATTAGGAGGGTGGTGGGTTGGCAGTGGGGGGTCGACCCACGCGCCCAGTGAAATCAAGGTGCTCCACATGCAATTGCAGCTTGATTGAAGGTACTTACCTTTGCTTCCGGGTTTTGCGCTGGAAAGCTGCGCAGCGGGCGGACTGCACATGCGCATCATAGGCTGTCAGCTGGAGGAGCCCTATTTAAAGGGGCAGTCCTCCATTGACTGATGCTGCAGAAAATAGGCAAAATTACAGCATGGAGCAGCCCAGGGGGAAGGCTGATCCCAGGTTTAATGATGCCTCACTCCAGGTCTTATTGGATGGGGCGAGGAGGAGGGGGAGGACAGAGATCTTCTCCCCGGTGGGCGGGAGGAAGTGGCCTGTCTCTGCCATCAAGAAGGCCTGGCTTGAGGTGGCAGAGGAGATCACCTGCACCACCAACATATCGCGCACCTGCATACAGTGCAGGAGGCGCTTCAATGACCTAAGTAGGTCAGCCGAAGTGAGTGCACTTACTCATTCCCCTACACTCCGTCTGCCACATCACCGCCCCCACCCCACATTTCCTTCTGCACTGCCAACACTACTCTGTCACATCACCCCTCACACCCACTCAAACCTCATCCTCATCTTACCTGCACTGACTCACCTCGCCAGTACTCATCCCGCCACTACCACTCAACCCATTCCTCATACAATCTCATGGCTCTATCTCATACTCACCCTCTCATGCATCTCTTTCACGGTCAGCCTCACTCAACCTGCCACTACCTGTGCTGCAGCCACAGGGCATGCATCACATACGTGCAGTAGGAAGCGTAAGGCAAACGTGTCGTGAGCATGAAGGGGATGCACAAGGGTGTTTGAGGGTTTGTCATGGTTTTTACTTATATTTCATTTCTGATCAACTAACATTACATATTATATTGTCACCACTACTGCCACGTCTTTGCGAATCTTGTCTGGTTTATGCAATAATGCCCTTTCCTGAGGATCACTATGAAGACCCACAACTGATGCCACCCATTGTGTCACTGCAGAGTGGGTGTAGGTGTATTTGCAGGGCTCTTTTGTGCAGACGACTGGGAGACGTCGGCGATGTCCCCGGTGGCACCCTGGAAGGATGCGGAGAAGTTGTTGAGGGCAGTGGTGAGTTTGACAGCGACAGGTAAGAAGATGGTGCTCGGGCCAGCCGGGAGCAGCTCGGCATGAAGGAGGCTGCAGATGTCCACGACTACATGTCGAGTGACTCTGAGCCTCCGTGTGCACTGCTGCTTGGAGAGGTCCAGGACGCTGAGCCTCGGTCTGTAGACCCTGTGGCGAGGGTAGTGCCTTCTGTGACGCATCTCTCTCTGCGGTTGCCCTCCCTCCTGCTGTGCAGGTGGATGTGTCACAGCACTGTTTTGTGGAGCTCCACGTGTCAAAGGTGGACGGCGTGGCTGGCGAGGCTGGTGATGCTGTTCGCCCTCCGAGGAGGTCATGACTGTCGCTACGGCAGCCCCCATCCAGAAGATGTACATTTGAGGGGATCTGTGAGGTAGGTAAATGTGTCTGGACACCGGGGTAAGTGTGCAAGTTTGTGAATTTGATTGTCAGGAGGAGGGTGGTGGAGGCCAAACTTTGTCCAAAGTGACAGAGTGGCCTCCTGCAATGAGTGAGGGTCTCCCCCTCCCCAACCTGTCAAATGGACCTTTGCAGCTGCCACAGGCTGATGGCTACAACACGTCCATTTCAACTAGGATTGTTTCCCCCAGTACGGGAAACAGTCCCAGTTGACTTGAAAATCCCACCCCTCCTAAAATATCAAGTCAATCAGGTCTGTAAATGACCTGAAGTACCTAGTTAATTACTTTAAGTGGGATCCCGCTCTGTTTCTCCCTTCAGAGATGCTGCTTGGCCTGCTGAGTGTTTCCAGCATTTTCTGTTATTAATAATGAGAAATTAAGGACACTTGCACAACTTTTCATTTCAGTGCTGTGATTTGACCATCAGGACATGCATATCAATAACAATTTACATTTATAAAGCCCCTTTAAAATAAATTAAAATCCCCAAATGTTTCCTAAATAGGCCGAAGGAAAACAGATGGGAAGCCAGGAAGGGAGAGATATGGAGGAGTGACCAAAAGCCTGGTGAAAGAGAGGGGTCTTGAGGAGGTTTGTAAAGGTAGAGAGACAATAGGGCCAAGTTTAACTCGCTCACCATATCGTAAGTGGGGCTGAAGTTGGCATTGGGTCACTTACCGTATGCTGGCGCTCGGTCGCTGCCATCTCTTGCTCACTCATGCTGAGCCAGAAGGTACACAATCTCTGTTGTTTTCAGCTCTGAAATGAGCTTCAAACTTCAGCCTCCTGCACATCTCCTCATCCTCTGCTCTGCTCCACCTTTAGCTTTCTTAGTCCCATTCTCTGCAGCTGCCTTCTTAAAGCCCTCTGTCGTGTTACTTCTCTCACTTCAACCACATTCTTGGTTATCTCTGCTAATGTTTTTACTACTTTTCTGTGAAGCACTTTTGGACCGTTACTACTTTAAAGGCACTATATTGTAGTGGTGAGACCGCACCTGGAATACTGCATACAGTTTTGGTCTCCATACTTAAGAAAAGACATACTTGCTCTCGAGGCAGTACAAAGAAGGTTCACTCGGTTAATCCTGGGGATGAGGGGGTGGACATATGAGGAGAGGTTGAGTAGATTGGGACTCTACTCATTGGAGTTCAGGAGAATGAGAGGTGATCTTATTGAAACATATAAGATTGTGAAGGGGCTTGATCGGGTGGATGCGGTAAGGATGTTCCCAAGGATGGGTGAAACTAGAACTAGGGGGCATAATCTTAGAATAAGGGGCTGCTCTTTCAAAACTGAGATGAGGAGAAACTTCTTCACTCAGAGGGTAGTCGGTCTGTGGAATTTGCTGCCCCAGGAAGCTGTGGAAGCTACATTATTAAATAAATTTAAAACAGAAATCGACAGTTTCCTAGAAGTAATGGGAATTAGGGGTTACGGGGAGCGGGCAGGAAATTGGACATGAATTTAGATTTGAGGTTAGGATCAGATCAGCCATGATCTTATTGAATGGCGGAGCAGGCTCGAGGGGCCGATTGGCCTACTCCTGCTCCTATTTCTTATGTTCTTATATAAACTTTAAAAAAAGAAAGGAAGACATGCATTTATATAGCACCTTTCGCGACCAAAGTGCTTTACAGCCAACAAAGTACTTTTATAGTCACAGTTGTAATGTAGGAAATGCGCAGCACAGCAAGGTCCCACAAACAGCGATGTGTTTGTGGCCAGATAATCTTTTTTTTTAATGATGTTGGTTGAGGGGTAAATATTGTCCAGGACACTGGGGAGAACACCCCTGCTCTTCTTTGAATAGTGCCATGGGATCAAGCAGACGGGGCCTCGGTTTAATGTCTCATCCGAAAGACGGCATCTCCGACAATACAGCACTCCCTCAGTACTGCACTGAAGTGTCAGCCTGGATTATATGCTCAAATTTCTGCAGTGGGAAATAGTTGTTGATGTGTTGAACTTGAATACTTGAATTGGGGTGTGGAAGAGCTGTTCTGGTCAATGTGTGTAGCAGCATCATAAATGCATTCAAAAAGAACATGAATTCATCTTCCATGCTTTTGTAACAGTGTTTGAACAGTAAAATCTAGAACTTGCACATTTAAGTTCCGGGCCTGTCTGTCACATAACTCAGCCTGAATTAGCTGGGATGGGACATGGATTGTTCCCAGACTGACCTCAAGGTTGATCAGCACACTTTTGTATCAGGGAAAGTACAAACTAAAACCACACATCTTTCCCAAATTCAGACGCATCAGCAATTGCTATTAAAAAACGATGACACTCATGGAGAAGTTTGTGAAGTGGATCACTGGTTAAGTTGAGAAAGCAGGTTAGGGCACAGACAAAATTGTCAAGGAAATTCAAAACTGAGAGGAACGTATGTTGAAATATTTAAAATGATTAGGTTAAATTCGATAGCAAATTGAAATTCAGTGATTGGAGCTTAAAGCTCGTGCAAATGTTTAGACCCTGGCATCAAATAGGATTCCAGTTATGGGCCAATATAAATTTTTACTTACATAATGAAAAATCTCTGATTATAGCGTGCCATTTGTTTTTTTCCCAAGACCAGATGTTGCCGTGCTGCTGTGAATGTCACCCGCTGTCGCTCTGTCGAACTCATTGGTCCATGTAACAAATGCTTTTGGCAAGCTTGTAAAAAATGCAACAAAGCCCAAAGCCTAATGTGCCACTTTTTCCATTGTTAGCCTGATAGTAAATTTCAAAACAATTACAAACATATAACTATGACAGGATTGAATTACGAAGAATTTTCATTACCACCATCCCTGACTACTGGCATTTATGAAAATAAGAACTCATTATGAATAATACTTTATCGTTTGACAGTTACCAGCTGCTTGGATTTCAATGATCATGGATTTCTCTTTGAATTAGCTATGGTAGAGTGTCTTTTCTACAAACAACTAAACGTTACTGATAAAAAGACAGGAAGTACCCGGCCAGATAATTTGTGTTTCCTTTCTCCAAAGGACTGCATATTTATCTCAAGTGCTGCTTCATTGCCAGTATTCAACATTAGCTTGTTACAGAAATGCAAGGGGAAAGATATTTTAATTCCTTTAGCCTAATTAAGATCTCTTAAACACCCCTCTGGTATCTACAATAAGTTACACAATTCTCAATAGACCACAAAATAAAAAACAGCTAGTAATATGCGATGAATTGCGATTGTAAATGTATAAATTTCCTAGTTAACTTAATTGGGTCAGGCTTATAAAGGTAGGAAAATTAGCGCTATGTTTTCGTGTCAGGTTTAGCAATAATCGCCACTGATCATATTTCATACTCAGACACATCTATATATACATATATACATACATATACATACACACACACATACACACAAGACCGAATGGTCAATGGTAACTTGACCAAACCAGTGTTCCAACCAGAGAGCCACTCTTAAAGGGAACATGATTTAGAGAATCGGGGGTTAAATTGGATACGGTCCGAAACTGGGTGTCGGTATCGCGATCCACGATTAACCCGTGCTCGTTGATTCCGTCGCAGGCAGGACACACATTGGTACAGCCTCAGCACTTACCTGAAAGCAGCGTTCCAAATCAACATTGTCATTGATTGACATTCGCACTTTTCATCAGCAGGGGGAGCCCCAATCTCTTAAAGGCAGGCTGCCTCTCTATCAGCCTACCAAAATCTCTTAAAGGTAGCCAGTACCTGTTAGTTGCTAAAAATAACAGTCTGCTGTCTGCACGGATTCTGAATGGAGATCAGACATTGCACATGTAAAACACAGATGCAGGTCCCATTCCTATGTTTATAAACTGATGAGTTATGTTAAAACATTGAATAAAGATTGCACACTACTAAATCCCACATTCTCCAATCTGCATGCCAGAGCTCACCAATCTACCGATCTGAGTTTGTACCAGGCCTGCAACAGTGCATGAACCAAGGTTCTCCGCTGATACACTAGAGGCCTTGATGCAAGAGATGGACAGAAAGAAGGACATCCTATATCCACAGTGGGGGGGTGGGGGATGGTGGCAAGAGGCCATCCCGCCATATGCCTAAAAGACAGTGGGAAGCAGCAGGGGACACAGTCAATGCCAGGCGCACAGCATCATGAACATGAATGTAGTACAGGAAGAAGTTCAATGCTTTGACACGAGTGGTCAAGGTGAGTGAGGTCAAACTGTAAAGTGGCATCTCCTACCAACTACACCACTAGCCGCATCCGCTGCTCCACACACTAAACCCCCCATCACCCACATACCAACACACTCTTTCTGTCACAAATCAACTCTGCCAATCAGATACCTCCTCTCACCCTTACACATTACCACTGTTGCAAACCGCCCACCCACAACTCACAGGCCACACACAACTCACTGGCAGCTACTCAACCATGACGGGCACATCACCCAGACACACATCCCACTTTCTTGCAGGAGAAGGTGGCGCATAACAGGAGACAGCAAGTGGCAGTGGCATTTAGCCCCTCGATCCTGTTCCTCCATTCAATAAGATCATGGTTGACCTGTGACCTAACTCCATATACCCGCCTTAGCCCCATATCTCTTAATGCCCTTGGTTCACAGAAATCTATCAATCTCAGGTTTAACATTCACAAGTGAGCTAGCATCAACTCCCGTTTGCAGAAGAACATTCCAAATTTCTCCCATCCTTTGCATGTAGAAGCTTTTCCTAACTTCACTCCTGCACGTCCTGGCTCTAAATGTTAGGCTATGTCCCCTAGTCCTAGTATTCAAGTATAGGAAACCTCCAAAAACAGGTACAAATGCATCAGCTGCCAGAAGCAATAATCCATCAACTAACCTGTAAATCCTGCATGGTCCCTTTAAATAGCACTGGTGGAGGTTCTCCAGGCACTCTAAGACATGTTTAGATGATCTTGGTTAAGACAGTTCATTGAGTGGAGCGTTAAGTCCCAAAATGGTGTCCGTCACTTTAAATCAGCATTGCACACTGATTGTACGCATTTTCTCCTTACTTTATAGGCTGCCAGCATTCGTTATTTGTGCATGCGCTAAACCCTTTATCAAGGTGGCGTCCGCCCCACGTCGCGCTGCATGCACATCCAAGACGCCATCTTGGATGTTTGGGAGGCCGCATAGCGCCGAAACAATGGGCGCTGGAAGGCCCAATTTAGCCCCCTCGGAGTCAGAGTATTATAGTCCTATTTTCAACCTGCCCTTTGATTCCACTTCATCCTGGAGTGTGAGAGTATTATAAGCGACCACAAAACATGTTTTATTCACATAATCGTGACAACTAGCAATGGTTTCTACCTGGTATCTTTTTTTTACGCTAAACAGTGTATGGAAATGGGGAGGGATTTGGCTGTTGGACTAGGCTCAAGGAGGACATGACAGTATGGTTGGCTAACGAAATGGCAACTGTTGAACTATGATCAGCCAGGCAGTTGCCAGACCACATTACTGTTATAAAATAGTGTACTTACATTGCAGATGGGAAGGGATGAATAGTAGTCAACCAAGTTTTGTGAAAATCCCAGAGGAAGTACAGGGCATTGGATAGTTCGGATCCATTTGGCTCACAGTTAATACTTTGAGTGTGTAACCCTTTGTGAAAACTATAAGCTTCAGCAGTGTCAATCCATAGCAGAACCTAATGTTGAACTGAGGTCAAAATATGGGCACTGAAATTCTCAGGGGTTTGGGAGACCAGCAGAACCTCTGGAGAAATGGTACAGATGGCTGCAAAAGGCCATTTATGCTGTTTTGTTGGGGGTTCTGCCGGCCTCCCACCAGAGTTACGTAGAGAGCTCAGAAGTTTTGTGGATTTTCCAGGCCCTTGTATATGTGTTTTAAGTCCTCCCAAGATCCCCACCATCATAGATGCCAGTGTCCAGCAGATTTGTTCACTCTGTGTGGCATTAAGAAGGGGCTGACTATGCTGAACACAGTGAAGACAATGGGCCCTAATAACATCCAGCTGTAATACTGAAGATCTGCACATCTTCATTTGGATAAATATACCATTCCTTCGTCATTACTGGGTCAAAATCCTCAAATTCCCTTCCTAACACCATTGCGGGAGCACCATCAGCACAAGGAGAAGCTCGATCACCATGTTCTCAAGGCAACAAGGAATGAACAAGAAACGTATTTCAAAAAGGGCAATCAGGGTCTGACTTGTATCCCTATCCATATCACATCTGTGGTCATTTGCAAAGATATCATAAAAAGTCTTCTCTTAAGCTATTGTAATTGTTCGTCCTGAGCCCTCAAGAGGTGACTAATACAAGTGAATGACAAAAATATTGAAAGTTTTTGTTTCTAGTATTCCTAGTTGGAATCTTTTGAAATTTGAATTTAGATTTGTGCCAACAATTTTCCATATTTCATCCATGTTTGAGAGACACAAGGCATTAAATTGGGCCACATAGTACCTGTTTTGCAGGAAGCATGATTAGGCTTCTGATTAGCACTGCCTGTCATATCGGGTAAGGACAAACAAGAGGCATCCTTTACCGACGCCTGAAGCAGACATTAGGTCATTAAACAAGGGGCCTAATGCCTGTTTCAGGTCCCTTCTGCAACATTGGTTTGCCTTGAGGCAGCCAGCACCAGTGCCAGGACTGGATGTCTCAGGGAAAACCAAACGGAAGCATCGCCTAAATAACAAAAGGGTGAGTACTCACCACAATCAGCATCCCAATTGCCGCCGCTACCGGTCCTGAGGTCCAGGCCCCCCCAATTCCCCGATCCCGAGATCCAGGTCATCTGATCCCAACCCATCCACCCTGGTCCCGAGAACCAGGTCACCTGACCCCCGACCCCTCCGTCCCGGTCCCAAAATCTAGGCCTCCCCGATTCCTCGATCCCTCCTCTGAGGCCCCAATCCCTTACCCCTGTGCCCCAATCCCAAATTCAAGTCCCCAATCGCGACTCACCCAGCCCCCGAACCAGACTCGACCCCCCCCCCGATCCTGACTCGACCCCCCCCCCCCTCCACCCCGATCCCAAACTTAAGCACCTACCAAACTTGGACTACCTACCTCCTCTCGCAGCACCGTCTTCATTATGATGAGGTCCGAGGCCCAATATTCAGGGCTCCTCAGACCTCACCATTTGTACGCGGGGAGTTAATGCTGCAACGGTGAGGGGCGCCATAAAGTGGGTGCTAACCAATTTAACCCTCATAAACCCGTGAATTATGCTGAGCCATTCTGTCATACCAAAATGTTTCTATCAAATTCTTCTGTACACTATGTTAACCAAGCTGTTAAACATACATAAGGTAATGTCACTCAAGGATATGTTGACTTATCGAAGGAATACAATTAGGCAGACAAAAAAACAGGCTTGTAGTATCCTTAGAGGCGGAAATGCACATTTAGCGATTCAATTTGCGATGGAGAAGGACACATATTTTGGGACTGTCCTGATGTCAACCAAATCAAGAAAACACAAAGTTTTGCATTGGCCTTGAATTTTTATTTAAATATATCACTTTTCTATACTGTGCACTTGGGACTCAACTCTCAGAAGGCCTCATAAATGTTAAGCTAAATCTTGTAACATTCTAGCTTTCATGTTCAATTAATGCTGAGGGCACTATTACAACTCAATCCATTTAAAATTCCAGTGGGAGGTTGCTACTGTTATTTGATTGGCCTATGGAGAGACTAGAGAAATTTTAACTAATTCACAATCATTTCATGCCTCATACACGTTAGGTGGAATATTTCATTTGCATGCTCGGAATATTAAATGGAGAATCAACAGCACTGTGAAAGCGGGCAGGGGATGCTACTAGAATTGTACAGCTCTTTATTTTTCTGACTAAGGGTATATTGTACAAAAGTGCAGACAAGGATTGAGGGAAAAAAAGTCAACAGCAAGAAACACAAACAAACATAGCACAACAACATCTACAGTGAATGTAGTTGCTATAAAGAGAGAAAAAAAATGGCCTCATATAGTGATGTGAAAAAGACAGCTGAGATCAGCAGTCCCATAAGTGCTACAGTGGGAGGGTCTCCTGTTCTCCCATCTCTACCTCTCCTATCTTCTGAAAGGATATGTATTTTGATTGGAGAGAATGGTATTATGGAGAATTTACCTGGTGCAAGTACTTTGAAAATGAAAGAGCTTGACTCACAAAGTCACTGGATGAGGGAGGCTATTCTGGCCATCCTATTTGATGAATTCAGGAAGATTTCAGACCAGTGTCCTGGAGGCAAGGAAAGATAATTTCTTGGCCCAGAAATTACTCACCTTGGGCGCCGCTCCGTAATGGCGTCCATCCCAACCTCTGTCGAATCCATCGGAGGAAGTTCGCGAATGCGCACATACACAGTAAAACCCCAAAATCACGAACTTGCTCCAATTGGTTCACTGGCTTTTTGACAGTTACAAATTAAAGGGCCACCTACGCTACAATCAATACAATCAGGAAACAATCGTAAACTTACCCATCTGCCCAGCTGGAACAAAGATACTTATGTCACAAGAAGGTACACTTGAAAATACCAGCCCTACATTACTTTTTAAAAGCACGATGACTGTTAATGACTGCAAAACAACAAAAAATTAAATTTTAAAAATGTGGAATGTCAAATTATTCTTATTTCAACATTTTTTGATCATTAAAAAAATTTATTCAAAAAAAGTTAACTTTTAATTTCTGTATGTTTCAGTACGTTATAAATCATTTTCTTGCCTTTTTATCAGGTATGTTATTATGATAAATTTTTATTTAGACTAACATAGGGAATAACACTTTAAATGAATGAGTATTAATTGCCTGTTTGTGGGTGGGGCTTGCATTCCCACCATCTTTGCACGCGCACATGGCCTGCTCTGATCTCGGAGCACACCACTGGAGAAAATTCAACAAATAGATGTCGTGGCCTACATTCGTACTTTTTATCCGCAGGATGTGCGGAGAGCCTTGCCACGCTGGTCGGAGCAAGTTTCCTGCCCAATGTTCCAGCAATGGGCTGGTGGATTCCACACTAGCCGGGCAGGGAGAGGGGTATATATAATGAAGTGTAAGTCAACTCCCATAAAAGTAAGATGCTCAGACAGCTTAAGCGAGCGATTGACGCCACTGGACCTGAGAAGGTATTTATGAGAAACCTGAATCCGTAATATCAACATTGAGACATGCCTGGAAGGTGGAAACAGGTTTGAGTCTGCAGTTGCCCATTACTGTCACAGGTTGTGCCAGCCTTCTAGTGCTTGTTAGCTGTAGGTGTTGCAGCAAATGGCACAGTCCTATATCCTGCTCTCTGCTGACCCGGAATCTGTGAAGGCAGTTCCCCACAGTCATTGCCAGGTAGACAGGTAGGACCTGCAGATATGGTTGTGGCATCTTGGCAGCTGTGGCCAATGAGGCTATGCTGGCTGTTGATCATCCTGGAATCCCTTCTTTCATGCAGTAGCACATAAAGTGTTAACATATTGTGATTGGGGTTCTTACAAAGAACCAACCAGCATCAAGCCTTCACATAGCATACTTGTGCCATTAGGTCTGCTGTCACAGAATTGAAGCCTCCCCATATACCAGTCTTCTAGCACAGTGAGGTATGTGCACCTCTGCCTGTAGATGTTAGGGTGAGGTTACTGCCAGGTAGGCACAGAACACCTCTCGTGCAGCCTTCCCTGCCTGGCATTATTCCATTGTATTTACTCTTCATACTTCAAAGAGCTCAGATACAGAGGGGATTCCCATTCTGCCACTTTTGAACTATATGGGAAAAAAAAGAAACGGTCGAACAAATGCCACAAAAGGTCTTGAAAACTTAAGTGAGTTCTGGGTTTTTTGCCTCCACTATACTACCCAGAAGTCCATTTCGTGTGTTGACCACTCTGCACGAAACAGAAAAGTGGTCTGTAAATTGACCACTAAATCTCACGAGGCCGTTTAAACTTATTTCCATATATGGCTCATTCCCTAACAACCCTGGGAATCTGCTGTATGTGGGCATGAATATCACTCAAAATTATGTTACATCACCTTCATTCAAACATTAGAATGAGTGCACACCAATTTCCTGCCACATTTCAATGCTGAAAGCTCTCTGATGCGCAAAGTAGATGGAGATCTTGAGTTTGGATCTCCGCCCAAATTTCAGATCTGATTTGTGCAATTTAGACCCGTTTATCAGCTGATTGGAAAATATAACTTTGACAGTCCAAAAACATAGAGATGGCCACAAAGTCGAGGGTAGTATTAGTGGCACTTAACTGTTTCTTAAATGATTCTGGGTTTTTTTCCTCCACTATATTATTCAGAAGTCCATTTCATGTGTTGACCACTCTGCATGAAACAAGCCTTTCCTTACATCAGTCCTAAAGTCCTCTTTCTGTAATTTGAAACTGTGGTTTCTTGTCCAACTGTTATGAATTCATTCGAAGATGCTTTACTGGTATATATTTTCCACACCAGTTCATATCTTATATACGTCGATGAGTTCTCCTCTGAGTCGCTTCTTTTCAAGGCTGGAAATTCCAAGTTTTTTACTGTCTTTCCTTATAACTGAGTCCTTTGACACTAAGGGTTCATCTCATGGCTCTTCTCTGTACAGTCTCCAAGGCTTTACTGGCAACCTTGTGTCTCAGTCACCACAATTGAACACAGTACTCAAAGGTACGGTCTGACTAGAGTGCTGTTTGGCTTAAGTATGACTTCCTTTGACTTATACTCTACTGTTTTGATCATCATGTCAGCATTCTATTTGCCTTGTTAATTCCTGTTCTTCAGTAACTGGACATGATGAACTCCAAACTCCTTGGGGTAGACCATGACATTGTGCGATAGTGTAAAACGGGTGATAGCGATTTGGCAGCCAGTTTTACATCTCTCCCTATTTTTATTCCCATTGATATCTACCCCCTTTTGTTCTTTCCCTCTCCCCTTTCCCCTTGCCTTTGTGTTCTTTCCCGGCCTCCTTTTGCTTAAAAGCTGTTCATCTCTAACATCTTCCAGTTCTGATGAAAAGTCTTTGACCTGAAACGTTAACTTTGTTTCTCTCTCCACAGATATTGCCTGATCTGCTGAGTGTATCCAGCATTTCCATCATTTATTCCATGTTAAACATCAAGTCGACCAATTCTGCTAGATTTCTTCCAACATCACCATAGCATTAAGGTTGTGGGTTCAAGTCCCACTCCAGAGATGAGGGTACAAAAATCTAGGCTGTACTGAGGGAGTGGTGCATTATCGGAGGTATCGTCTTTTGGAGGAGACGTTAAACCAAGGTCCCATCTGCCCTCTCAGGTGGACACAAAAGATCCGATGGCACTATTTCGAAGAAGGGTAGGGGAGTTCTCCCCGGTGTTCAATCAACATCACTAAAACAGATTTTCTGGTCATTATCATATTGCTGTTTGTGGGACCTTGTGAGCAAATTGGCTGCCGTGTTTCCTACATTACAACAGTGACTACACTTCAAAGTACTTCATTGGCTGAAAGCGCTTTGGGACATCCTGAAAGACATTATACAAATGCAAGATCTTTCTTTTTCACTGAGTATGTTATATTACCCATTTCTTTCTGTACATATACAGGCAAATTTCACTAGTATGTCTTCTTATTTTCTGACACCTTAACAATCAATTTTATTGGGTTCTCCCCATTTGATATAGCGAATAAATGCATCATGTGTTGTGGTACTGAGCTATACAGAGCAGGAGAGTCCGAAATTTAATTCCTAGTCTTTGCTGAACTAGCTGACCTCAGGCGGGATGGCATTAGAATACTAGTAAATGGCTTCAATGTTTCTGGGCAAGGAAGGTGAAAAAGAAATCAAACAGGCTTCTTGCTCTACTCACTGTCTAGTGATAGCTATGGGAAAGTGCTCATGTTTGGACATCGGGTGAGGACAGGATTGATCTCGGCAGTGATGCCCCTATGGATCCAATTGCTCTGACACCATCTAAGCTCACATATAAAGAATAGCCACTTGGGTACAGTAGTGAAGGGCTACTGTTGCCTGCGTAACCACAGCATCGTCAATCATTCTCTTCAGGAGTGGAGGAGAGAAAATCTGGACAAAGAAGTCAAATTTTCAATATTTCAATGTTCACATTCTATTTTTACAGTAGACTCACTGATGTTCCTTTAGCAGAAGCCTAAAATGAAGAACTCCTGGGGAGACATAAAAAAGGTACAAAAAGGACAATATAACAATTATGAATTGCTTTAAGTGGAGAACAACAAGTGACTCTCAAAGGGGAACTGTCATCTTGAAAATGTGCTGTAAAAACATTCAATGCCTTGAGATTTAAAGCTTTGTTCTGTTGAGGTTCAACGGTAAAATGTCAACTCCAAAGGTTCTATTTCATCTCTAATTTTCTTTGGCTCTAATCTTTTCTTTTATCATGAATTATTAAAGCAGAGTATGGTGGATGAGCAAGGGAATGTAGACACGGGAGTGCATTTTCTATGGTACATTTGTCAGCTTGCAATCAGACTGCAAGTGCGAAATTCAACACAATACAACTGCTGAGTGTGTAGATCGGTAACTCAAAATTCAGAAGCAATCCTGCAGGAGTTTAGAGATTTTTTTAAAAATCAAATGAATTTTTGATGGGAGGGCAGAGGCTCATCATTGTGCATTGGAAGATTGCAGTAACAATGTGTAGGTCAAGGCTGCAGGTGAGACACGCCTGAACTGATTAGATTCAGCTCTTTCGTCGTAGTTATGGCCCATTGCTAACAGATCTGTAATTTCCATTGACGTAATAGATACTTGAAAGATATTAGTTCCAGAATTTTCTTTGGTTTTGAGGGTAAATGCACTACCTTGTGTACTACTGAGCCATATATTGTAGGAAGGTCCCAAGTCTGACTACTGGGCTGTGCTCAGTTGTCTGATCTCAGCTGATGCAGTTGTAAGGGCATTACAATTGGCATCCATGGGCTAGGGAGGTGGAAGCTCAGACGGGTTTTCTGTTTCTGATCATTACGAAGTGACCACAGCTTGAAGGTGGACAGGCTTAAACATGAGGTGAGGGCAGGAGCCAGGCTTGTGTGGCAGCAGGATCCAGGCTTTGGTGAGATGTCCTCTATGAAGGATAGCTCACCAACATTCAACGATGGCATGCACCCAAGGCTGTTGAAAGAAGTTAGGAAGGAGATGGCAGAGACCATCATTCTTAAATGTGAAAATTGCACCATGGAACTGGAGAATAACCAATATAACACACTGGTCATGAAGGGGCAGAAGGATTAGTCAAGTAACTATAGATCAATTAGTCTAACATCAGATGTACAAAAACTCTTAGGATCCATAATTCGAGAAAAAGAGTAATGCGCACTTGGAAATATGTGAGTTAATCAATAAGGTGTCTCACAGGACGCTTGATAGAAAAATTCAGGCACATGACATAAGAGGAAATGTAGCAGCATGGTAGAAAGTTGTTAACAGACAGAAAACAAAGAGAGTGTTACTCAGACTGGAGAAAAGTTGGAAAAGGGGTCAGTGCTGGATTCACTTTTGTAGTTCCCTCTCTCTCTCACACGCACATATATATACACATACACATATATGATTTGGACTTGGGCATAGGGAGCACGATCTTAAAGTTTGCCTGTGATACTAAAGTAGGGAATAAACAATTAGGTAGATAAAGCCACAAAATAGGCCAACAGCATTTTGGGTTTTGTATATAGGGACATTGGGGTGAATTTTTGCAGAGGTTCACCCACTTATCCACTGTAATTTCAGAGGAAGGGCTTGAAAAACGGCGTTAATACCATTTAGGTCATTTTTCCAGGACTGTCATGGCTCTTCTGCCAAAGTTACAGTGGACAAGCGGGAGAACCCCTGAGGAAACTCAGAGTAAAAAAATTAATGTTGAATTTGTACAGAACATCGGCTAGGCGTCAATTAAAGTATTGCGTGTAGTTTTGAGTGGCCCATTATAAAACAGGACACTAAAGCCATAGAATGAGTCCAGTGTAGAATCACCAGGATGAATGCCAGGGATGGGAAACTATAGTTATGAAGAGAGATTTGAGATACTGTGATTATTTCCACTGGAGCAGAAATGCTAATCGGAATTTAGTGGAGATTTTTAAAATTATGAAGGGTTTTAAGAAAGCAAATAGAGAAAAACTATTTCCGCTAGTTGGGATTGAGTGACAAAGGGTTATCAACTTAAAACTGTCACTAAAGGGGGAAGGAAAGAGGTTAGGAAAAAATTATATCTGCAGAGAATTGTTGAAGCATGGACTTCTTTGCCACAGACAGTAGTTGAGCCAGAGATCATTACATCTTTTAAGGGAAAACGGATAAGTATTTGAAGCAGAAGAAGATACAGGGTTATGGGGAGAGCACAGGGCAGTGGGATTAGTTTTGGATTACATTAGAAAAGAGGCGGTCCAGATACAATGATTGAATGGTCTCCCTCTGTGCTGTAAATGTCTATTGTTCTATTATGTTCACACATGAAGAATAGCCACTTGGATAAGATGCTGGAGGGCTACCATTGTCTTTGAAACCATGGTCCTGATTTTAATGGAGGGAGGGCGGGAACAGTGGGTGCGAGCCGTGAAGCGGGTGGCGCACCCGGACATAACTGATGGGTCATCGGCACCCGATCTGCATATTTAAAGAGGACCTGGCTGCTTTCCTGCTCACCTGCTCAAAAGAGCAGGTTAACATCTGGACATGGCGGGAAGGCAGGGGGATCGGAGGCGGTAAGTTTCAGCCCTCATTTTAACTGCCCCTCCCCCCCCACTCCCCTGCCAGGCGGTGGGAGTTAAAATTGTGGCCCAAAGCTCAGCAAGGAGGGGAGAGAACCGTGGGACAAAAGCAAATAAAATTAAGTTATACTGATATTTCTGTGGAATAGCCCAACATAATGGGCCGGAAATTGCTCCGACCGGCGTGGCAAAGTCCACAGCAGCCCCTACGAATAAGTTTACGAATGTTTCCTGATTGTATTGATTGTAGCGTAGGTGGCTCTTTAATTCGTAACTTTCAAAACGCCAGTGAACCAATTGGAGCAAGTTCACGATTTCGGGGTTTTACTTCGCGAACTTGCTCCGACGGATTCACCGGTGGTTGGAGAGGACGCCATTACGGAGCGGCGTCCTCAGGTAAGCAATTTCTGGCCCATCGTCGTACATTCTAAAATGATCTGTGAAGAGGTTGCCATGATTTAAATAAGTGACAGTGATAAAGTATTGTGTGATGTACTTTAAGGAGAATAGGCCTTTTTTCAACTCCCCCAATAGACCACAGGATCGAGTCTGATAGAACGTTAATATACATCATACTGAGAGCAAGCTTGCTTTTCCTGGATTGCAAACAAATCCTACCACTTCATAAATGACACCTTCACACAAAGGCCTGTGGCCTTTTCCCTCATGTTTGCTCAGTGTGAAAATAATGGGTGTAATTTTAGCACCATATATGTACTGAATTTTACTAGATTCTAAAGCCTTTTGTTTTTCCTTTTTAAGCTAAGGGAAATTATTCTAATGGCTAATCACAAGATATGACATGAATTACATGTTTGGAGGTCTCCCTAGGATTACATTCTTTTGTATTTTAATTACATGGGCCATTAGAATACAGTCGGATGATGCACTTTTTTGTGCTTCAATTCATTTTCTCCCACAAAAGAGATATAATTGGACATAAATTACAAGATCACTTGGCCATTAGACATAGTTATTGTAGCAAATAGACTAAAGGTTCTGAAAGAGTACATACAAGTTGCAGTAGTTTTTAAGTATAAACATCTTCTTGACTGATTTGTCCAGAAAACGTCTTTCACTTACTGTCCTGCAATGAAACCAAAACAGAGGGCCTGGGTGGTGCATTGAGTTAAAGCACTTTAACTGAGAGAATCTGAGCTTAAATCCAGCCTTGGGTTGAAATCTCCAGGGTTGAAATTTCTTTCCTCTGATGGCTGTAATGGTTTTAAGTGAAATTAGTACGTGTAGTCTCAAACCAGTTCCTATTGGGGATTGACAGCACAAAACTACCCACATTTCTGCATTAATCTGCATTAAATTGTCAATCTCACTCAGCGAGGTTACAAGAAAAAAAATACAGAAGTCGTTAGCCTCCAGAGAACGGGTAGCTGACCAGCCATGGCGGAAGGTGGCTATCTCAGATAGTCTATCTCATTCAATGCCACGAGTGAGCAAGGATGATTCGTCTGTGCCTCATGATATTTCTTTCCCATAGAAAAGTGAAATAAAATTAAATGAGAACCCGTATTGTGTCAGTTGGCAGCAGACTCTCTAGTGTGAATGGCAGAAGAAATATCCAGGAATTAGATCAGTTAAAGTAATAGTTGTGGATGTATTTTCTAAAAAAAACACCTTTTTTTTAGCAATGTTCTTCACCATTGTTGTAGCAGCTCTAACCAGCTCATACATTTTTTTTTAAAAAGAGTTCAGTAAGTTGAGAGATGCCAATTTTGGTGAATGGAAAACTTTCACCCAGGTCAGGTGTAGTACAGTTAGATGCAAATGAAAGCCTCCTCTGCTCTGCTCCAATGACATGCCTCAGGCAGTGAGAAACTGAAAGAGAGAAAGATAGAGAGAGACAGAAAAAATGGAAGAAAAATAGAAAGACAAAGGGAGATAAAAAAGAATTACAAAATGGGGGCTAGCAAAGAGGTAGTTACAGGGAGAAAAGAGAGAGAGACTTTTAAAAATGTTATTGTTTGCGCCAATGGAGATCATCCAGCAGTTAAGAAATGCAAAATGTGTAAAAGAAAACCTGAGTAAGTTATATGCAATTTCTGACAACAGGTTTCCTCTGTTGGACACTAAACAAAAATATGAAGTAATGTAACAGCATGTAACCTTTTATCTTATGCAGAGTTAATGTGGAGATGTGCCTAATATTTTCTGACAGGAAATCAGTTTAATTGTTGCAAATGAGAAACCCTGAACATTAAAATGATAAAAATAGCAGTCATATTTCATTCTGGAAACGGTGATCAAGATTAGAAAATGCTGTCTAGTGGGATTTTTGATTAACAACCTTGAGGGATCACCTTATATGATGTGCCGGAAAGCATCATTAAAGTAATGCAGTATCCATATGATCAGCAAAGGATCTGACTGTATGGGGAGATCTGGCTGCAACAACACAACATTGCACTATACTGTAAGGATCTGCAAACTTGGATTTTAAAAAAAAGACTTTTAGTTCTTAAAGAGTTGTTTTCAAAAATCTACATACAGTTAGACGTATTTGATTTTAATTGACCTACATAGAAAAAAATTGTAGTTCTTCTTTTTGCAGAATTTAGTTATACAGTTTTTCAGACCATCTGCCAGGTACGATAGGAATTTCCTGGAATGGCGCGATCTGCGACCTATGCTATAAATTATGATGCTTCGTGCCCTGATCTTCCCGTTGCAAACATACCACAGAATTTACTGGACTAGTACACCGCAGTGAGCATAATGGTGAATCAAGGACCTCAGAAACAACGTAGCAATGGCTTACCCCACCTACATCAATTACTCAGATCAATATTGGCATGACCTGAGTCATAGAATTCTGAATTTCAAATCTTTTCACGATACTGAACTTGATCACTTGCAGAGAATTGTTTTCAGTTATGGACCCACTCAGCTGCTTATTTAGAAGATAATATTAGTAATTTAAGCCATCTAAAAAATGTGTGATAAAACAAAAGGGGAGCAAAATTGGATCTTGTTTTGACCATTTCCCGGGCACAAAATGGTGAAAAAAGGATCAATTTCAGGGGCTATGTCTCGCACCCCATATGTCCAACATCATATTGGCTCAAGTGATATTAAGGCATCTCTGGCTGCCACCTTAAACAGGTGTTAGGCCCTTGCATATGCTAATGCATGGCCTAATGTCTGTTTAAGGACCCCTCTACGAAATTGGTCAGAAACAGAGTGGAGCATGCTCACCTTAGTTTTTTCAATTTCTTCTGTGGCCTAACCAGCAGTTGTTAAAGGGACTGCTGGATGCCGCCAAAATAAAGCTAAGACTTTACTTTGGAGCCAGTCAGAGCAGGGGTCCTCCTTCTGCCTTCGCAGCACTACGGTGGGCTGCTGCCAGCCCATGCATGCACCTGCCTCCTTTCCATTTGCCTCCCCTGCCTTCTAGGACCTACCTGAGGGCCACTGCCGGAGTCACATTCAGCCCAAATTATTCCAGAGGAAACTGGCGAACTGCCTCAGGAGACCCAACTGGCACCCGCAGCTTACCGGATTTATTCAGATGAGGCCCGAGGCCGAAATTCAAATCCTCCAGCTTCTGGTGCACACTGCGAGTGCGTCAGCAATTTCAGGCCTGAAAATGGGCCTAAATAAATTCATCTCCCACTCCTACTTTCATCAATGGCATTATTAGGCACTTCAGTGCCCTGCACTGTGCACACAATACACACTAAATCTAACACACAATGATGAAGAAGAACTGTTTTGATGGGATTTAGCTAAGAATTAAAAATATCAAGAGCAGTGATTTTATTTTACTTTAATCAATTATTGTGAACTCATGAATTTAAATACATTCACCTGTGCCGTTACTTTTCAGTCCAAGTATCTGCACTGAGAAAACTCGCGTAAATCCAGGAAATTTGCGTACGCCATTGATTTAACTGGGTGGGGGGGGGGGCGAAGCTATGACGATCAATTTTGCAGTTTCAGTAAGAGTATAGGCAGAACAGCGCAAAAGTCCCAGGAATTTATGGCACAGCATAACTCAATTGCCCCATAATTTCCTGTGACTTTTATGGTGTAAAATGAATCCAATGCCACAGTCTCCAGGACATTTTGGGCTACAGAGTAGTCAGCAAGCTGTAGGCTGACCTGAGTCTAACCTGCCCCAAGGTCCAGTGACAACAGAGCTCTGTGAATGCGTGCTTTGATAAATGTACTGAACTCAAATCCTTAGGTTAATTTTTAATGTTGGGACAACATCATGGGAGTCTCAGCCCTCACTTAATATTTGAAATATTGAATAATAAGTTTAATGAGTTTCATTTGACTGCTTGAGCACTTTACAAATGTGCCTGGAATTATTTTGAAGGGGTCTCATCCTGCTTGACTTTAGTGCACTCAAGCATCAGTTCAGGACCTGACACCCAAGCATACTGACACCTTTGTGTTGATGTGCACCCAAAACCTGAGGAAAAACTGCAATATAATTACACATTAAATTTCCAGAATGAGCTCAACAGGGGAAAGAACCTAACACAAACCTTCAATGTCAAATTGAAAGCCTCTTAAATGAATAAAGTAAACCACTAGGCTCTAGTTGGATTGGAGGAGATTATGAGGAGAAAGTTAATTAATATATATTCCCTTGTGGAATAAAGATTAGCAAAGCTGAAACTTAACTCACAGCTGAATTTTTGAAAACAAAACACTGAAGTCATTGGATAAAATCTTCACCTATGTCTCCATGAGAAATGCCAAATAGTATCTTCATCACCACATGTATTTCCATAAAGTACCTGATTAAGATTTATTCATTCATTGTGCTGAGCTCTGTTTCCTGTTGGCCCTTTGCCATTATGAGGCTAACTGCATTTATCTTTAATGTATCATCTCAACAAATGACTGATCAAGGATGCAGGTGTTATTTTAAGCACTTGTCGGGTTCTAAATCATCAGGGAGAGGGAGGGATGCAATGAAGGAAAGAAAGAAAGACTTGCATTTCAATAGCAATTTTCAAGAACTCAGGCCTTCCCAAAGCTGCTTTACTGCCAATGAAGTACTTTTGAAGTGTAGTCAATGTTGGAATGTAGGAAACGCGGCAGCCAATTTGCACACAGCAAGCTCCCACAAACAGCAATGAAATAAATGACCAGCTCATCTGTTTTAGGTGTTGGTTGAGGGATTAATATTGGCCAGGACACCAGGGAGAACTCCCCTGGTCCTCTTTGAATAATGCCATGTGATCTTTTAACTCCACCTCTGAGGGCAGACAGGGCCTCGGTTTAACGTCTCATCTGAAAGGCAGCACCTCCGACAGTGCAGCACTCCCTCAGTACTGCACTGAAGTGTCAGCCCAGATTATGTGATCACAGCCCAGATATTAGCGGGGAGGTGGGATGGCAGCGTTGGGTGGGAGGGCGATTCGATGGGTGCATAACCCGCCCAATAAAATCCGTCCGTTCCCTGCGCGATCGCGAGCAAATTGGAGGCACTTAACGTGGCTTCCGGGTTTGGCGTCCGAAACCTGCGCATTGGGCGGACTGCACACCCGCATCACAGGCTGTTAGCTGGAGGAGCTCTATTTAAAGGGGTAGTCCTCCAATGGCTGCTCCTGGAGCAAAAACCCAAACAGCACAATAGAGCAGCACAGGGGAAAGGCTGCTTCTAGATTTAGTGATGCCTCATTCCAGGTGTTACTGGATGGGGTGAGGAGGAGGAGGGATGTGTTCTACCCGGTGGACGGGAGGAAGTGGCCTGGCTCTGCCACCAAGAGGGCCTGGCTCGAGGTGGCAGAGGAGGTCACCACCAACAGCAACATCTCCCGCACCTGGATCCAGTGCAGGAAGCGCTTCAATGACCTAACTAGGTCAGCCAAAGTGAGCACACTTACTCATTCTCCTACATTCCATCTTCCACATCACCGCCCCCACCCCCCAACTCATTCTGCACTGCCAACACTATTCCTCATCACATCACATCACCTCACTCCTCAAACCCACTCAAAGCTTATCTTCAACTTACCTGCACTTCCTCACCTCCCCATTACTCACCCCACCACTACCACTCACCCCAATCCTCATACAATGTCATGGCTCTGTCTCATACTCACCCTCTCATGCATCTCGTTCACGGTCAGCTGCACCTAAATCAATGCATTCAGCGGTTGGCCACTTCACCATCACTCACTCACGCCTTTCTACTTTCTCCCCTTATAGAAGAGAGCCCAGAATGCGTGGGAGAGGGTAAGGACCGAAGGGGGGCTGCAAGAGGTAGTCGTGCTCACAGACGTGGAGCAGGAGGAGCTGGAGCTGAGCTGCACCCTTTAGTGCCTGCCCATCGGGGATACTGAGACTGGCACCTGACAAACATCTGGTGACAGAACTTTAACATTCAACACACACAATATCAATTGATGTTAACATGCCTTGCCATCTTCAGCACCTCAACATCTGTCATCATGCTTAATATTGCCTTCTGTTCTCTTACAGGACCTTCAGTGACCACTGTGAGGGCAGAGGGCAATTCCTCAGAGGACCAGCCGGCCTCTGAGGGTGCACCGTCACATCTGAGCGAGCCATCCACCAGCGCAGAAACTCACACCTCAGTGGGTCCTAGTCCTCAGTTAGTTGGGGTTGCACATGGTGAGTTACCACCCACGTGAGCATGAGCAGACACTGGTGGCAGGGGCAGCTGTGGAGAGTCCGCATCGGTGGGAGCACTCTTCTCCTGGCTCTGCTCGGCTGGACACAGGTGCTGAACTCTGGGGGCCATCCTTTAAAAGGAGAATGATCGAGGGGCAGCAGCACATTTGCGAGGTCTGAAAAAAATGCCACGCGCACTCTCCACAATCGGGCAGAGGATGGAAGAGTCCAACTCCTGCATGAGTGGAATGGTGGCACAGGAAAGGGAGGGCATCTCTGAGATACTGTCACAGGGACGTGAGGGCATCTCTGAGATAGTGTTGCGGGTAAGTGCGGGAATGTCTGCAATGGAGGGAAGTCTAGCCTCTATGGAGCTTCAAGCACGGCTCACCAATGAGTCCATTCAAACCCTGACAATGGCTGTTCGGACTCAGGGTGAACAACATTCTGCCTTAAACAGGCAGGCTGATATTCTAGCACTGGCCTTACAAGGCCTCACACATGTCCTCCAAACTGTCGTCCAGCAGAGTGGTAGGAGTGGTGTGGGCCTGGCCCACACCACTGATGGCGAAAGGGGACATGAAAGTGGGGACACCACTCATAGCGCCCCCACATCTCACCCATTGCCCCCCCTCTCAACCAGTACCCACAATGCTGCCTCCTCTCCAGGTGGCTGAGTCTGCCCCTGCACAGGTGCAGGTGGAGCAGTCTATGGAGGGGCCCTCAAGGGTACTGAAACCCAGAGGACGTAGGCCCAAAGCATCTAATCGGTCAGGGCATGAACAAGAGCAACCTGTCACTGCCTCTGCTGCAGCCACAGGGGATGCACCACGTAGAAGTAGAAGGAAGATAAAGGCGAAGGTTTTGTGAGCACAAAGGGGATGCACAGGGGTGTTTGACGGTTGGTCATGTTTTTTATTTATATTTGCTTTTTGTTAAATGCACATTAAATATTATTATTGTCACCACTACTGCCACGTCTTGGCCATTCTTGACTGGCTTCTGTAATAAGGCCCTTTCATAAGGTTCACCATGAACGCCCACACTTGATGCCAACCATTGGGCCACCCTACAGTGGGCGAATGTGTAATTGCAGAACTGTTTTGTGGGGGGGGTTCTGCTGGTGTGGCTGCTGCTTGATCCAAGTGGTGAGGACTGGAGTCTTCACATTGTCTGATGTTTGAAGAACCGTTCACATAACAGTGACTCCCTGGCCTCACGAGCAGCCAAGTGAGGCGCTGTCCTGCCCATGGGTTGCTCTTCCTCCTCTTTCTCCTCCTCCACCTCCTCAATGTGGTTGGCAAATTGAATGGGGCCTCATCAAGCAGCACCCCTCTCTGTTATGTCATGTTGTGTAGGGCACAACACACGACTATAATGCATCCCACTCTGTCTGGTGCGTATTGAAACGCTCCCCCAGAACGATCCAGGCACCAGAAGCGCATCTTGAGCAGCCTTATGCTCAATTGTAGATCCTGGTAGCGATGTGGCTGTCATTATATCGACGCTGTTGCTCGGTGATGGGGCTCCTCAGGGGTGTCATAAGCCACGTGTGCAGGGAGTATCCCTTGTCCCCGTGAGGCCAGTCCTTCCAGGTGTTCGGTGCATGGAAAAGGGGCGGGATGTTGGACTCCTGGAAGATGAAGGAATCATGCCAGGGTATCTGAAGAAATACTTGAAGGAATCTCTTGCGGTGGTCACAAATGAGCTGAGTGTTGATGGAGTGATAGCCCTTCCTGTTGATGAACAGCCCTGGCTCATGTGGAGGTGCTCGTATTGCTATATGGGTACAATCGATTGCACCCTGCACCCGTGGGAAGCCAGCCACAGAGTGGAATCCCACTGCCCTCTCCGTCTGGCTGAGGTCGTCCATGGGGAAGTTGACGTAGTGCGAGGCCCCGCAAAACAAGCCATTGGTGACCTGCCTTATGCATTTGTGTGCAGACGACTGAAAGACCCCGGCGATGTCCCCAGTGGCACCCTGGAATGATCCGGAGGCGAAGAAGTTGAGGGCAGTGATGACTTTGACAGCGACAGGTAAGGAGATGCTGCTCGGCCCAGCCAGGAGCAACTCGGCATGAAGGAGGCTGCAGATGTCTGTGACTACCTGGCGACTCACTCTGAGCCTCCATATGCACTGCTCCTCAGAGAGGTCCAGGAAGCTGAGCCTCGGTCTGTAGACCCTGTGGCGAGGGTAGTGCCTCCTGCGACGTCGCTCTCTCTGTTGTTGCTCTTGTGCAGGTGCCTGTGGCACAGCACTGTGTCGTGGAGCTCCATGTGGTGGAGGTGGACACCGTGCCTGGCGAGGCTGGTGATGTTGCTCGCCCTCGGATGAAATGATGAATGCAGCCATGGCGCCCCCCATCCTGACGGTGTGAGTTTGAGGGGGTCCGCAAAGTAGGTAAATGTGTTTGCACAGCAGAGTTTTGGGTGAAAAGTAAGAATTTTGAGTGGAAACACAAAGGTCTTGCAGCCAAAACTTTGTCTGAAGTGACAGAGTGCCCTGCTACAATAAATGAGGTTTTCTCCCCACCTGTCAAATAATCTTTTGCATCTCCCACTGGCTGCTGGCTGAAACACATTTGTTGCAACAGGGAGTGTTTCCCACAGCACGGGAAACACGCTGAGGATCCTTCAAAATTGCACCCCTGCCAAAATGTCTACTCAATCAGGTATCTCAAGTACTTCAAGTACGTAAATCATCATCCCACCGGTTGTAATTGCCAGTGGGACTCCCACATTCGGGGGGGCACGCGCGCTCCCAAACACGTCATTGGGAAACCCGGAAGCCAGCGGGTTGGAGCTCCGGATTTCTACGATTTTAGGATTCCCCCCCACCCCCAACGCACCCGCTCCGCCATCTGAAAATCAGCCCCTACATCTCTGGAGTGGGACTTTGAACCCACAACCCTTTGACTCAGAGATGGAGTGCTATCGCTGAGCTACAGCTTACACTGAGTACATTGACAGAGAGGTAAGAAATGGGTTCACATCTTCAATCTTCAATATCCTGAATTACTGATCCTAGGTGTGGCGCTTTTCTGACCAGAGACAAGGGGTTTTCCGCTGGGAGAAAGGGAGGAAAAGGTGCAGAGAAAGTGATCATGGGCCAATCTTTGGTACTTCCTAGCAGTTTCTTTCAGAGCAGCACAGGTCAAGGTAGCCTACCTGACCTCTTGGTTAACAAAGTGAACTTTGCAGGTCGATCCAAGGAAATTAAAGAGGAGAAATGCATTATAGTAGTAAGAGAATTCCAGAGTGGATGGGTGAGATGACTGAAAGCTCTGTCACCACTGGTGTAGTAGGGGGTGGGGTCAGGACCGATACTCTAGTCTGGAATTGGAATAGTAATGGGTCCGAGTGGGGATGTAGGGATGGAGGAGATTGAAGAGGTAGGGCAAAGCGGACCATAGAGGTATTTGTACTTTCGTATGAGGAATTCAAAATCAATTTGTTTGGAGATGGGGATCCAATGGAGATCGGAAAGAATAATAAGCAGGGTAGAATGTGGGAGGAGTTATGGATGAGTTGAAGTCTATGTAGGATGAAGCTCAGGAGGCCGGCAAGGAGAGTGTTGGAGAAATTCGGTCTGGAAAGGACAATGGTATGGAGGTGGGTATCAGTGGCAGAGATGTGAAATAGGGATTGGATATGGGCAATATTATGGAAGCGGAAATAGGCAGCCTTGTAAATGAACTGGATGTAGAGTTTGAAGCTCAGTTCAGGATTGATCAGGACAATAAGGTTTACATTACCAAGTTCAGTCTGAGTAACCAATACGGGAGAGGATAGGACCAGGCGCTAAGTTATAAAGTTCCTGACGAGAACTGTTAGGAACGCTAGCATGAAAGGTTTTATTAAAGAATCCATTTTATGTTCAGGACTCCATTTTATGGTTAAAGGACAGTTTTTGCATAATCTGTTGAAATGGGTGCTATTTGTAGATTGTCACAAGACAGCTCAAATCACCAAGGCCCCGACTGTCATCATCACACAGAATTACATAGAATGTACAGCACAGAAACAGGCCATTCAGCCCAACAGGTCCATGCCTATGTTAATGCTCCACATGGGCCTCCTCCCTCCCTACTTCACCTAACTCTATCAGTATATCCTTTGATTAGTTTCTCCTTCATGTGTTTATCTAGCTTCCCCTTAAATTCATCTATGCTAGTTGCCTAAATTTCTCCTTTTGATAGAGTTCCACATTCTAACCACTCTCTGGGTAAAGAAGTTTCTCCTGATTTTTTAAAAATTCATTTATGGGATGTGGGTGTCGCTGGCGAGGCCAGCATTTATTGCCCATCTCTAATTGCCCTTGAGAAGGTGGTGGTGAGCCGCCTTCTTGAACTGCTGCAGTCCGTGTGGCGAAGGTTCCCCCACAGTGCTGTTAGGAAGGGAGTTCCAGGATTTTGACCCAGCGACGATGAAGGAACGGCGATATATTTCCAAGTCGGGATGGTGTGTGACTTGGAGGGGAACGTGCAGGTGGTGTTGTTCCCATGCGCCTGCTGCCGTTGTCCTTCTAGGTGGTAGAGGTCGTGGGTTTGGGAGGTGCTGTCGAAGAAGCCTTGGCAAGCTACTGCAGTGCATCCTGTGGATGGTACACACTGCAGCTATGGTGCGCCGATGGTGGAGGGAGTGAATGTTTAGGGTGGTGAATTGGGTGCCAATCAAGCGGGCTGCTTTGTCCTGGATAGTGTCGAGCTTCTTGAGTGTTGTTGGAGCTGCACTCATCCAGGCAAGTGGAGAGTATTCCATCACACTCCTGACTTGTGCCTTGTAGATGATGGAAAGGCTTTGGGGAGTCAGGAGGTGAGTCACTCGCTGCAGAATACCCAGCCTCTGACCTGCTCTTGTAGCCACAGTATTTATGTGGCTGGTCCAGTTTCCTATTGGATCATATAAGATAGCCTTGTGTAATTCTAAATTTCTAATAGATACATCTATCCATTTGCCGACTGTACTGTACATGTAAGGACAGCTTTTGTTATGAAACCCACTCTCTGGAATGCTAATGTAAACCAAGAGTGAAGGTCATGGAGGAGGTAAGATGTATTTAGCTGAAGATAAAAGCAACGCCATTGTAACAGAAGTTAGGGGATACTCGGGGGCTAATCACCCTGCAATTGAGCTCAGCAACTATAATGTGAGGTCTCCTGCAGCCTTAGCATCCCTGTGTGCTTTGTCTGTGAGTATCATTCCCTCTAATAAGACCTATAAGTGAAGACTGCATCTAGAGCTTTAATTCCTGGCACAGATGCAACAGCTCCAAGTTTGTCTCTCTCACAGTATTAGTAACAAGTACCAAACAGGGTGACTTCATTCATGCCATCATAGAGCTTGAGGACGTTCTAGCTATATGACTTGATGTTGGGAAAATAGTAATGATGTGGAGATGCCGGTGATGGACTGGGGTTGACAATTGTAAACAATTTTACAACACCAAGTTATGGTCCAGCAATTTTATTTTAAAATAAAATTGCTGGACTATAACTTGGTGTTGTAAAATTGTTTACAATTGGGAAAATAGTAAGACAGCACAGTAAGAGTTGTGGAATCGCGGGTGGTAGTGGGGAGGAAAAGCTGGTTATTGGGCCGGGGTGGGGGCAATAGTGGAACCTCAGGGCACATCCAAGGTAACCGTGCAGGTGTGAGAAGAGTAACCATTGCAGATGTGCTGGTTACATTCGGATAAGTAGGAATGGAATCATGTACGAGTCGTGCCAAGGAATTGGATGACTGTCGAGATATGGTGGAAGAGGACGACATGGTTGACTATGTCAAATGGCACGGAGAGGTCTAGGTCTACCTCAGATTTGCTATAAAAATGTTATAAAAATGAATCACGGAGAAATTCTACACTGTGCACTCTTCAAGAATGCTGACTTTCTACCACATTTAAACAGTGCTGCGCCTAATTAGAATCTTTCTCTTCAAAACTAAAACAATCAAAACAAGCTCTCCAGAACCACTTCTAAAAATAATTAAATTAATTGAAGAGTCAGCTGGAGCTGCAGCACGCTGAGAGCAAATAAAGTCTATTGAAGCAAACTGACTGCAGAAGCAGCTGAATTCCTTACGCTATTTAATGATTGCTTCTGGAGTCCCGACTATTCTCTTTATAATTTTCAGAAAGGGAGCTTCCTATTATTTTCAGCAATCCTAGTCGAAGCTACTCTGATCCAATAAAGGAAAGAAAACTCCCAATAAGTTCACAGAGGAAAGAAAATGGGCAGGAGGCCCTGTTGGAGGAGAGGAGCGGAAAGAGCGAGGGAGAGAAAGGCCATATTTTGGGTGCGAAGGGTGGTGGGGGAGAGACAGGGAGAGGGTGACTGTCACAGAGAAGGGAGAGAAATAAACTGGATTGTCAGGGAGGGCTAAAGGCCCTTGTTGCTAGAGGACTACATTTTTAATTGTAATTTTTTTTTTCTTCGTAGTCTGTCAGTCAATGAGAGGAGTGTGGTGCCAAAACATGCAACTAGGACCAGGATTAAATGTGTGACTGCTGCAGTGGAGTCCATGAGTTCGAGTCCATCCAGAGCCTTCAGGCTGGAGTTAAGTTGCATGATGAACCTGTTTCACCCTCAAATGTCACCGCAACACGGCACAACCAGGAATAGAAACATCTGAAGATGCTACAGGCATTGAGCATTGACCTCTCCCATTTAATGGGCATTGCTTCCAGCATGAGCAATGGGACCCAATCTAAATTAATATTACTGTAACAAGTTTTGTGTGTACCTCCTGCTCAAGGATACTGTGGGTATAAATACACCAACTTTCTCCCCTTCTCTAATACAAAAAAAATATTTTATGGGAGTCGAGAGGACTGAGAGAGAGAGAAAGAGAGAGTAAGAGCTAGAGCAAGTTCCAGTTAGGGTAGGGAATTAGATAGAAATCTTAGAGGAAGGAAGAGAGGAGAGAAATTTGTGTCCTTTGCATATGCCCCATGTGTGCCTGTCCAATCTTTTTGAAGGCAGACGAAGAAAACACTTGGTAAGATGAAGCCAGATATGACTAAGGTAAGACTAGACAAAAATGCTCAATTTTTGTAACAGTAAATTTATTTAGCAATGGCAGCTGATCAGTTCTGTCCATTGCTGAAGCACAGAATGCACAGCATGGGTAATTTTACAGGTCCATTCTGTAATTTGTGGGCAGTGAGCGGCTGAATGTCCAACTTGCACTGGGGTAGGTGAGACTCACAGCCAGCAATGCGGGCTCATAATATTACCCCCCGATCGTTAACCAGACTGTAACAGGTCAAGGAGTTCAGATCACATCGTAAAATGTGAGACTGAAGCTCAAGCACTTTTGTCATATAACACAAACACTCCATTTGTTATATTCTTAATTCATGAATGAGTCGATAAATTAATTAGCTACAGATTACAGTAGTTAGTTTCAAATGGTAGGCTCTCACCTTTTAAATGGCTGATTTGAACTGAAGTGCGGTTCTGCAATGTGATTCGAGCTGCAGTGATACTGAGTTTTAATTCACTGTATATTAGAAGGGAACAGAATACAAAATTCTGAGATCTAAATAAATGACTGATAAGCAAAAAGCGGCTGCTACACAATAGCTTGACTGAAAGATATGCACAGGGAACAGAGGGTTGTATGTAGTTGAGTTGTATAACGCAATGTCAATTATTTGCTTTATTTTTACAACAGTTATTCTGAGTGTACTTTGTTAATTTATGTTTAAAATCACATTTTTCTGTTTAGATTCTTCATGTGGCTTTTCCCCTCCAGACATCATTCTTCAACTAGGATTAGTGTGGTGATCCAGCCCATCCCATAGTCTGTTCCACTCTAGCTGACAGAAGGCATGCATGAAGAGTGAGGAATAGATGGGCCATGTCGGTGCTGAGGTGAATTGCAAGGTGCTCTAGCCAGCTTCCTGGCTGAATTAGGAAAGCCAATTGAGAATGGCAGGTTTGAGTGACAAGCATTACACATTCACTAATAACTAATCACCTTTCTGTGCCTTTGTGGTTTCATATTAGTCGTTCATCAATGTTGACATGGATCTGATTCACTGGGTAAAGAATCGAAAGCTCACTAAGATGCTGTTTTTTCCACAGTGTTTTCACTGGAACAACATGAATTATAATAATTTGACAATGCCCAACATCTAACCTACCCCCAACCCCATTTTCTCCCTCAAAAATTACTGGTACCATGTTCTACTGAGCCCCTCGACTCAGAAGGCTGTCAAATGTGTAATAGGACTTCTCCGTGACTTACCATTGCTAAAACTGCCTCCAGGAAGCTCAATTTCATCTTTTGTGAGAAGACGTTCTTTGCCCCTCAATAATCTTCACTCTTTATAAAGCTCAAGGCTGCCCTAGACCTAAATACTGCTTCCATATTTTAGGATGCACCTCCAAGGCCTCCCCCACACTCCTGGATAGGATACAAGAGAAAAGTGATATCATTTCACCAAGCCTCCAACCTCTTTCTCCCTTTCAATCTCGCTTATCTCTCTCTACTTTATTGATGATATAATGAACATATGAACAATGATGGTCAGGAAAAGACCCTCTGATCCATCCAGCCTGTCCCACTCAACTGCAATGCCTTGTGCATCACAATACATACAATCCCCACCCCATGTGATCTCCTGGGCGAAGCAAAAAAACAAATAAAAACCCAGGCCAACTTGGGGAAATTCCTCTCTGATCCACTTAGGCAATCGAAATTAGTCCAGGAGATCACTTTGGCCCTGATAATTGTACACAGTGCCTACCTTTATTATCTTACGGTAATTACTTCCCTGAACTTTCTTTTCTTATTCCTCCTAAATTCCAAATATGCTGCTTACATGGTCCTTCTTTTCCCGACTTGAATCTGTGTTAATTTTGAAGGCCAGGTCTCATCAGCATTGAGATGAGGCGGGCTGTGACATCAGAGAGCAAGTGCCAGGGCAGCTTCCTGGCAATATTGGGCAGTCAAAGAAGGTAGGTCCGTGGGGGTGGGGGCACGATGTCTGGGAGGAGGGAGCTGGAGTGGCAGTTGCCCAGGCTGGTTTTGTGGAGTCTAAAGGAGTACTCATTCTCCTCCCAGCCCCTCTAAAATAGAGATGAACCTACCTTTGGGATCCACTTTGGCCTGGCCACCAGGTGATAGTGATCGCAGCGTGCATGGCACATGCTCCATGCAATGCAGCCCAAAAATGGCAATCGGGGTCCTAAATACGTGATAGGACCAAGATTTGCAATTTAAATGGACCCACTGCCTGACTCGGGGTCGCTCCAGCTGGCCAGCCGTAGGCCCGCGTAACACTGTCGCAGCCACAGTGACGGCAGCAATAGGGAGGTAGATCATTGTCCACCATTTCAGGGCGTCACCACCACTTTCTGCCGGGCAGGACCCCTTTAAAAATCACTCTAATGTGTGTTATACTGTCACACTGTTGTGATGCGAAAGTGACCCAACCTAAATATGTCTGCAAGCTCGATCTTGTAAGGAGTGTGTCATTTGGAAGATGGAAATGTGTGCAGCTAAGTTATACTGACTGTTTACACGAGGTGATCCACCTTCTTCTGAAATTCAGAGCACGACAGCATATCTATAGGCAGATACATGATGCATGACACAATACGTATGTGCCTGCACAGTGAGTGTCAGGGGCAGCCACATGCCTGGTTATCTGTGATCAGGATAGTCTAGTTGGTGTGAATACAGCATCTTAAATAATGCTTTGATTTCTCTTATTCAGACAGCCAGGTTAATAAAGCCTGAGAACCTTCTGGCGGCACCTGTAACAGAAGGGGTCCAGCTTCTATGTGTGTGGGCAAAGCATTGTTCGCACTTCAATCACTTATGTGCAAAGGACAATGAGCAATATTCTGTTGTGCACAATAATTTTATCATTTTATAATAAATCCATTTAGTGCAACATAATGCGTACAGCGCCAGTAAGAATAAATATTTTAGTATTTTAATCAACGTGAACTGCTAAGAATTGCATCTGTCAGATCAAGTTTACCATCTGTGATATTTTCAGAACCTTAATAAATTCAAAGTTATCAGTTAAGGGTGACTGCATAATGCTTTTTGATTTCCTTTTCATTCGTTATATTCTTAATTTGGAGGCATGAAATGATTTCTCACTGTAGCCTTAAAAATCCTTTCTCTCATCATCTATTTTCTTTTTGTTCCATCAGAATGTTAATGCCATGGCACAGAATAAATTGTATAATGATGGTATCTTTGAGAAATAAAAGATGAGAAATTTAACGAGTCAGCAGGGTTTCAGGAACATTTTTAAAAAAACACTAAAATGTGCTGAAGGTCGCAGTTCTGAATTTCTAACATACACAGGAACTATTAGATTTCTCTCCAACATAAAATGATTAGACCTCCATGGCCCTGCTGATGGTAAGTTGGATGATATGCTGTTTTATATCAACTGGAACATATCATCATGAAACATACAGTGTATTATCATGGTTAATCTTCTGTGGCACGACTCAAGTACAAAAGTACGGACACATTTATGTCCATAATAATCAAAGTTGGAATATATGTTTATTTAGTTGTTGCAGCAATGAAGGTGAGATTTTGCCGCAAATATGATTTTTCTAGGCCTGAAAATAGGCCAAGCTGCAAGAAGGTGAAGTAAAAATTTTCAAGCTCTTTGATTAGTTGGTTGTGTATTACTTGCTAGTTTATGGACGGTGTCTTTGAAAAAAATAGACAAGCTAATTGATTGATTTTGTGATGATTGCTGTTTGCTGGCTTGTAGCTTTTGCAACCAGAAATATTTTTAATTGGCTCACTTTAAGCCAATCAGACATATGAGCTAATTAGAGTGGTTAACTTTTTAGTCAATCGGATATATAAACTAGCAGCAAAGTTAACTAAACAGGTAGTTATTATTTGGGCCAATCATGATATTTTGCCTTATGTACATGGGGTACATTTGAAGTACGATGCCACAGACAGAAACTGGAGGTTCACATAGGTGAAACTATCATGAAATAAAATGTGAATGCTGTTGCTGACAACAAACTGATAGTGTGGTATTAACAATTTAAAACATAAGCAATTGAAACTGTATCAGTTTAAAATTATAAATAATGCTTGAACAATCTAATGAGAGTATATTTGGTTTGAATCTGGTCTTATGCTTAGAAAGTTGAAGTAAATCAAAAATATATTTTTTTGCCTAACAGCAGCAAATTTATATAAAAATAAATTAACAATGGATTATAATCAAGCAATCTCACACAACCATGGCCCCGATATTACCAGGGAAGCGGGTTGGCAGCGGGGGGAGACTGGGCGCGTGGGTAACCCGCCCAGTGAAATCCATCCGTTCCCCACGCGATCGCGGGTAAATTGAAGCCTCTTAACGTGGCTTCCGGGTGAAACCTACACAGCAGGCAGACTGCGCACCCGCATCACATGCTGTCAGCTGGAGGAGCCCTATTTAAAGGGGCACTCTTCCAATGACTGATCCTGCAGCAAACAACGACACAGGATCATGGAGCAGCCCAGGGGAAAGGCTGTCCCCAGGTTTAATGATGCCTCGCTCCAGGTCTTATTGGATGGGGTGAGGAGGAGGAGGGAGATCGTCTACCCGGCGGACCGGAGGAAGTGGCCTGCCTCTGCCACCAAGAAGGCCTGGCTCGAGGTGGCAGAGGAGGTCAGCAGCAGCAGCAACATCTCCCGCACCTGGATCCAGTGCAGGAAGCGCTTCAATGATCTAACTAGGTCAGCCAAAGTGAGTACACTTACTCATTCTCCTACACTCTGTCTTCCACATCACCGCCCCCACCTCACAACTCATTCTGCACTGCCAACACTACTCTATCACATCACTCCTCACACCCACTCAAACCTCATCCTCAACTTACCTGCACTTACTCACCTCCCCAGTACTCATCCCACCACTACCACTCAACCCAATTCTCATACAATGTCATGGCTCTGTCTCATACTCACCCTCTTTCATGGTCAGCCTCACCCAAACCAAAGTATTCAGCGGTTGGCCACGTCACCATCCCTCACTCACGCCTCTCTACTTTCTCCCCTTATAGGAGAAGAGAGTCCAGAATGCAAGGGAGAGGGTGAAGGCCAGAGGGGGGCCGCAACATCAGGTCGTCCTCACGGACGCGGAGCAGGAGGCTCTTGAATTGAGCCGCAACCTCGAGTGCCTGTCCGTCGGGGACGCCGAGACTGTCACCCGACAAACAGCTGGTGACAGAACTTTAACATTCAGCACTCACAATAGCAAATGATGTTAACATGCCTTGCCATATTCAGCACCTCAACATCTGTCATCATGCTTAATATTGCCTTCTATTCTCTTACAGGGCCTTCAGCGACCGCCGTAACGGCGGAGGGCGAGCCGGCCTCTGAGGAGGCACCGTCACATCTGAGCGAGACATCCACTAGTTCAGATACACACACCTCGGTGGGTCCCCGTCCTCAGTCGCACATGGTGAATCACCACATACATGAGCACGAGCAGACACTGGTGGCAGGGGTAGCTGTGGAGAGTCCGCATTGGTGGTAGCACTCTTCTCCAGGCTCTGCTCAGCTGGACACAGGTGCTGAACTCTGGGGGCCATGCTTTAAAAGAAGAATGATTGAGGGGCAGCAGCACATTTGCGAGGTGCTGGAACAGGTGCCACGCGCACTCTCCACAATCGCGCAGAGGATGGAGGAGTCCAACTCCTGCATGAGTGGAATGGTGGCACAGGTACAGGAGGGAATCTCAGATATTGTCACAGGGACGTAAGGGCATCTCTGAGATAGTGTCGCAGGTAAGTGCGGGGATGTCGGCAATGGAGGGAAGCCTATGCTCCATCGAGCTTCAAGCACGGCTCACCAATGAGTCCATTCAGGCCCCGACAACAGCCCTTCGGACTCAAGGTGAGCAACTTTCTGACACCTTAAACAGGCAGGGAGATACACTAGCACTTGCCTTGCAAGGCTTCACACATGTCCTCCAAACTGTCGTCCAGCAGGGTGGTAGGAGTGATGTGGGCCTGGCCCAGGAGAGGGATGATGGCGAAAGAGGACATGGAAGTGGGGACGCCACTCAAAGTGCTCTCACGTCTCACCGTTTGCCCCCCTCTCAACCAGTATCCGCAATGCTGCCTTCTCTCCAGGTGGCCGAGTCTGCCCCTGCACAGGTGCAGGTGGAGCAGTCTTTGGAGGGGCCCTCACGGGCACCGAAACCCGGAGGGCATAGGCCGAAAGCATCTAATCGGTCAGGGCATGAACAAGAGCAACCTGTCACTACCTCTGCTGCAGCCACAGGGGATGCACCATGTAGGAGTACTCGTTAGCGTAAGACAAAGGTTTTGTGAGCACAAAGGGGATGTACAAGGGTGTTTAATGGTTTGTCAGGTTTATTATTCATATTTGATTTTTGTTAATGGCACATTAAATATTATAATTATCACCACTACTGCCACGTCTTGGCCATTCTTGACTGGCTTGTGTAATAAGTCCCTTTCATGAGGTTCACTATGAACACCTACACTTGATGCTACCTATTGGGTCACCTGACAGTGGGTGTATGTGTAGTTGCACGACTATTTTGTGCAGGTGCCTGTGGCGCAGCACTGTGTTGTGCAGCTCCACGTGGCGGAGGTGGACGGCGTGCCTGGCAAGGCTGGTGATGTTGCTCGTCCTCGGATGAAGTGATGAATTCAGCTATGGCACCCCCCCATCCTGACGGTGTGAGTTTGAGGGTGTCCTCAAAGTAGGTAATGTGTTAGCACAGCAGAGTTCAGGGTATAAATTAATAATTTTGAGTGGAAAGACAAAGGTGTTGCAGCCAAAACTTTGTCTGAAGTGACAGAGTGCCCTGCTGCAATAAATGAGGTATTCTCCCCAACTGTCAAATAATCCTTTGCCTCTCCCACTGGCTGCTGGCTGTAACACGTCTGCTCCAACAGGGAGTGTTTCCCACAGCACGGGAAACATGCTGAGGATCCTTCAAAATTGAGCCTCTGCCAAAATCTCCACTCAATGAGGTCTGTCAAGTACCTTAACTACCTAAATAACTATCTAAAGCATCATCTCGCCGGCTTTAATTGCCGGTGGGAGTCCCGCATGCGGGAGCTGTGCGCGCACCCAAACACGTCATTGGGGAACCCGGAAGTCAGGGCTCCGAACCCGCTCAGGGATTCTGCCATTTTAGGAGCCCCGCGGCCCCAAAGCACCCGCTCGGCCATCTGAAAATCAGCCCCCATGTATCTTATGTTATTTAATAAACATTTTGATAACATAATAATGCACAGTCAATATTCTCAAAGGCGAGGGTAACTATATACAAAGTATTTTCAATGTGTTCTGTATTGTTGAACACATCAAAATCTGACAATGACAGCAATAGAAATAAAAAGACGCTCTATCATATTGTATGAAGTATCTAGTGGATGAGGTGAGCATGGATCTCCCTGCCTGACATCAATTGAACATGTCTGCTTCACTCTGCCTTAATTAAAATGCCAGTCTTGTGTACTCAGTGGAGGAGCTCTTCAACTGAAAAGCAATGGGGCCGCTACAAAATAACAGTACGAACGTTTAAGGAGGCAAGTAGTTTACATTGAAAGCATTTCTTTGTCTTATACCAAGGTAATCGATCATGACAAGCATGATGGTACCATTAAAGCTTCCCCTTTAACACGACCATCATGTTAGTCATGATTGATGACCATGGTATAACACAAAGATCTGCAGAAAACTTTGAACATTTTGTTGAGATGACTGCTGAATTTAAATTACAAATTCACATTGGTTCAAATTAGGTTGATTGGTATTTCTTTGGAAGAATACTAATTCAGCCTAAGTCTGCCCACTTTGATCCATATGCATTTACTCTCAACTGATAGTTGTAGTGGTTTTGGATTCATTTACTTTTGTAAACTATTTTTGTTCTGTGTGTGCTTCTGATCTCATATTATAATGGCAGTTATTATGAGTCCCTTAAAGTTTGGTGGCATTCAAAGCCTCTAATGATGTAATGGAGGTATTCAATCACTGTTAACCTTTTAAAACTTGTACTTTTGAACTATGCAATCCAAAGTTTGAATTTATTAGAATGCTAGTCCCCATCACCTTATTATCTTTAAAGTTCTGTTTCTGAGAATAAATGCCTTTTCATGCACATTTCCCTGATAATATAGTGACTCCAACTTTAAAATAGTGCATTTTCCCAACACCAAGTCACATTTCTTTTCTTGATGAGGCTGCCAAATTATGCTGAAAGTTTCATAATCTCTGAACACTGACTGTATTGTTATTGGTTTTAGTTATTCGTCAGTTGGACTAACCAGGAAGTTTTAAGTTTCTGCTAAAAAATATAATTTGGTGGCATTACTAGATTTTAGCACGTGTCACATATCTGACAGCAAGCTTGACTTCTCTCCATTTAGCGACTTGACCGATCAACAGTTTTTTTCCTTCCCATTGCAATTTACCACACCTCTCAACACAAGGTCAGTACGGAGAAAATAACAGCACAAAGACATCTCCATAAGCTGAAAATCTCTTCAGATGTTACTGCAGTGCTCAGTAGCTCTAAATATTCCCAACATTTTACTCAACATTCGTAAACCTAACAAATTAACTGGTGATTTTCATTAAAATCCTGCTGATTTTTATATTATCATGGACCCTATCCAGCTTCCACCCATCCTCGCCATCTGCTTCTTATATTTGCAGTCAATAAACAATTGAAGGTTACAATGCTTAATGAAAGCTTGTGAATTGAGTGAAACATGTTTTAAATGGTTGCTAATGGTGACATGATCTTATCAATGTAGTGCTTGGTGAGATTTATGGAAATAAGCACTAATTGCCTTTATCTTAGGTGTCCTTTTATGATTGGTTCCAGATAATATAAAGATTTACTTTGAACTATCCTGTTTCAGAGCGATGATTTAGCACTACACGTATAAACACACACATTATACACTTTGCTTCATGTGGGGATGGGGGTAGGATTTCTTCTGTTCACTATTTGTATTGAAAGAGTGAACAAGTATTGGAGCTTACGATTTTGCTGCAGTTAACTAGCAGATGAATCGTTCCCCCATGATGTTTTACATTCAACTGCAGCATTCTAATATTCTTTTACACAGGAAATTTGTTCACACGGCAGCACAAAGCTGATACTCTGCAAAACGTCATCGGGGATCTTGTTTCTTCCCTTCCAAAAGAGATTGCCTTCCCTTTCCAGTTTTTTCCACTCTTTTCCTGAAGGCACTGACTCAGGCTGGGAGATTGGCATGCCGGCAGCACCTTGTCCTACATTTCCATTCTTCATGTGTAAGCCTGGATAGTAAGTGTTAGCAGGCTATTCGACTGTGCAGGCATCACATCTCAGCGTGATCCTGTTGTCAGCCGACATCCATTACATGCACTTTCTGGTAGGGGTCAAGAATAGCAATCATCAGCATGAACCACAGCTGATTTGTCCCTTCTCTTACCCAGGGCACTGAATGTTTCTGTGTTCAAACTACCATACCAACTCAGATCAACTAACTCAGCACAGACTGTGCACTGAAACTTCCTTGTCTATATGGCACAGCACTACACCAAGCAGTGCACTTACCCATTAAGTTAGTTGGAGAATTCTCCAGTAGGGAAAATAGTTTGAAGTAACCTACACGGATTTCAAAAGAGGCGACATGTTTGACAAACCCCATGGAATTATTTGGGGATCTAACATATGTGGTGATTGGGAACAGTGCAGTGGATGTAGTCGACATGAACTTTAGGAAAGCTTTTGACAAGATACCACAGGGGAGATTATTTGAAAGATTAAGGGGCATGGAATTAGGGAGAAGATAGCAAACTGCATTAAAATTTAATTAGAAGGGAGAAAACAGAGAGTAGGAGTTAAGGGCATTTTTTCAGAGTGGTTGGAAATGGATAGTGGTGTCCCACAGGGTTCCATTCTGGGGCCACTTCTGTTCCTGTATATATCAATGATTTGGATATAGGTCTAGAGGGAGTCGTGTTGAAATTTGCAGGCGATTCCAAAACAGGAGGTGGAGTTAATTCTCTAGAAGACAAAGGAAGCTGCAAAGGGATATTGATAAGTTAGGGGAATGAGCTAAAAAGTGGCAGATTGAATTCAATGTCAGTAAGTGTGAGGTGATGCATTTTGGTAGAAACATAGCAGTAATTATGCTGCTGTTATTTTTTTTCACCAAAAAGCATTACCTCACCTTGCTGACATTGAATGAATGGAAGTAGGCTCGGTGCAGTGGAAGAGCAGAGGGATTTGGAGGTACAGCTTCACAGGATATTAAAAGATGCACCTCAGGTTGATAAGTCTGTAAGATAGCTCATGGAATTCTTGGTTTTATCACAAGAGATATATGGAATATAAAAGCCAAGTGGTAATCATAGAATCATAGAAAGGTTACAGCACGGAAGGAGGCCATTCAGCCCATCGAGTCCATGCCGGCTCTATGCAAGAGCAATCCAGCTAGTCCCACTCCCCTGCCCTATCCCCGTAGCCCTGCAAATTTTCTCTTTTCAAGTACCTATCCAGTTCCCTTTTGAAAGCCATGATTGAATCTGCCTCCACCACCTGCATTCCAGATCCTAACCACTCGCTGCGTAAAAAAGTTTTTCCTCATAACGCCTTTAGTCCTTTTGCCAATCACCTTAAATCTATGTCCTCTGGATGATGACCCTTCTCTGTATGTACTCTGTCTCGACCCTTCATGATTTTGAATACCTCTATCAAATCTCCTCTCAACCTTTTCTGTTCCATGGAGAACAACTCCAGCTTCTCCAGTCTATCCACGTAATTAAAGTTCCTCATCCCTCATTCTAGTAAATCTCTTCTGCACTCTCTCTAAGGCCTTCACATCTTTCCTAAAGTGCAGTACCCAGAACTGGATACAATACTCCAGTTGTGGCCGAACCAGTGTTTTATAAAGGTCCATCATGAGATCCTTGCTTTTGTACTGTATGCCTCTATTTATGAAATCCTGTATGCTTTTTTAACCGCTTTCTCAACCTGCCCTGTCACCTTCAACGATTTGTGTACAGATCTCTCTGTTCCTGTACCCCTTTAGTTCATATTAACTCTCCTCATTCTTCCTACTAAAATGTATCACCTTGCATTTTTCTGCGTTAAATTTCATCTGCCACATGTCAGCCCATGCCACCATAGGAACATAGGAACAGGAGTAGGCCATTCAGCCCCTCGTGCCTGCTCCGCCATTTGATAAAATCATGACTGATCTGTGATCTAGCTCCATATACCTGCCTTTGGCCCATATCTCATAATACCTTTGGTTGCCAAAAAGCTATCTATCTCAGATTTAAATTTAGCAATTGAGCTAGTATCAATTGCCGTTTGTGGAAGAGAGTTCCAAACTTCTACCACCCTTTGTGTGTAGAAATGTTTTCTAATCTCGTTCCTGAAAGGTCTGGCTCTAATTTTTAGACTGTGCCCCCTACTCCTAAAATCCCCAACCAGCGGAAATAGTTTCTCTCTATCCACCCTATCCGTTCCCCTTACTATCTTATAAACTTCGATCAGATCACCCCTTAACCTTCTAAGCTCTAGAGAATACAACCCCAATTTGTGTAATCTCTCCTTGTAACTTAACCCTTGAAGTCCGGGTATCATTCTAGTAAACCTACGCTGCACTCCCTCCAAGGCCAATATGTCCTTCCGAAGGTGCGGTGCCCAGAACTGCTCACAGTACTCCAGGTGCGGTCTAACCAGGGTTTTGTATAGCTGCAGCATAACTTCTGCCCCCTTGTACTCCAGTCCTCTAGATATAAAGGCCAGCATTCCATTAGCCTTATTGATTATTTTCTGCACCTGTTCATGACACTTCAATGATCTATGGACCTGAACCCCGAAGTCCCTTTGGACATCCACAGTTTTTAACTTTTTACCATTTAGAAAGTACCCTGTTCTATCCTTTTTTGATCCAAAGTGGATGACCTCACATTTGTCTACATTGAATTCCATTTGTCACAATTTTGCCCATTCATCTAATCTATCAATATCCCTTTGTAATTTTATGTTTTCATCTACACTGCTTACAATGCCACCAATCTTTGTGTCATCGGCACATAACAGTCTTCAAAAAATACTTCAATTTCTGGGAAGTGCTTTTGGATGTCCTGAAGGCCCTGTATAAACTTCACACCATGAGAAGGATAATGAGGCTTTAGAGAGGTTATAATAGATTCACCAGAATGCTGTCGAGTATGAGGAAATACAAATACGAACAAATCCATAAAAAACTGGGTCTTTTTCCATTAGAACAAAGCAGATTACGTGTGATAGAAGTGTTTAAAATTGTGAAAGATTGGGACAGGGTAGAAAGAAACAGACTGTTTCCAGTAGTTGAAGGGTCAGGAACAAGGAGCCATAGATACAAGATTAAATTTAAGAGATTTTGAACAAAGGATAGAAGAAACTTCTTTATACAGAGAGTTATGGACCTAATTCTAGGGAATGTGGCCGGCCAAGTGGAAGAAGTGCTAGTAGGTGAGCACTTTGGTGACAGTGACCATAATTCGGTGAGATTTAAGGTGGTCATGGAAAAGGATAGGGAGGGGCCGGAAATAAAGGTTCTAAATTGGGGGAAGGCCGATTTTAATAGGATAAGGCAGGATCTGGCCAAAATGGACTGGGATCAGCTGCTTGTAGGAAAATCCGCATCGGAGCAATGGGAGTCTTTCAGAAGGGAGATTGAGACCATACAATGGCAACATGTTCCCGTAAAGGTCAAGGGTGGTTCCAAGAACTCCAGGGAACCTTGGATGTCAGGGGATATACGAGAATGGATTAGGAAAAAAAGGAGGGCTTTTGGCAGATACAAAAGGCTAAAGACGGAGGAAGTCCTAGAGGAGTACAAAAAGTGCAGGGGGATACTTAAAAAAGAAATTAGGAGATCAAGGAGGGGCCATGAAATAACACTGGCGAGCAAAATAAAGGAAAATCCTAAGATGTTTTATAAGTATATTAAGGGTAAGAGGATGACTAGGGAAAAAATAGGGCCCATTAGGGACAAAAATGGCAATCTGTGTGTGGAGCCGGCAGATGTAGGAGGGGTTCTAAATGAATTTTTTGCATCTGTTTTCACTATGGAGAAGGACGATGTAGACATAGAAATACGGCAGGGGGACTGTGATATACTCGAACATATTAACATCGAGCGGGAGGAGGTATTGGCGGTTTTAGCAGGCCTAAAAATGGATAAATCCCCAGGCCCGGATGAAATGTATCCCAGGCTACTGTGTGAGGCAAAGGAGGAGATTGCGGGGGCTCTAACACATATATTCAGAACCTCTCTGGCCACAGGGGATGTGCCAGAGGACTGGAGAACCGCTAATGTAGTACCATTATTCAAGAAGGGGAGTAGGGAAAAACCGGGGAACTACAGGCCAGTGAGCCTAACATCAGTGGTAGGAAAATTATTGGAAAAAATTCTGATGGAGAAAATTAGTCTCCACTTGGAGAAGCAAGGATTAATCAGGGATAGTCAACATGGCTTTGTCAAGGGAAGATCATGTCTGACTAATTTGATTGAATTTTTTGAGGGGGTGACTAGGCGTGTGGATGAGGGTAACGCAGTGGATGTGGTATACATGGATTTCAGTAAGGCCTTCGATAAAGTCCCCCACAGGAGACTGGTCAAGAAGGTACGAGCCCATGGAATCCAGGGTGCCTTGGCACTTTGGATACAAAACTGGCTTAGTGGCAGAAGGCAGAGGGTGATGGTCGAAGGTTGTTTTTGTGACTGGAAGCCTGTGGCCAGTGGGGTACCACAGGGATCGGTGCTGGGTCCCTTGCTGTTTGTGGTCTACATTAATGACTTGGATATGAATGTAAAAGGTATGATCAGTAAGTTCGCTGATGATACAAAGATTGGTAGGGTGGTAAATAGCGAGGAGGATAGCCTCAGTCTGCAGGACGATATAGATGGGTTGGTCAGATGGGCGGAACAGTGGCAAATGGAATTTAACCCGGAAAAGTGCGAGGTGATGCACTTTGGAGGGACTAACAAGGCAAGGGAATACACAATGAATGGGAGGACCCTCGGCAAGACAGAGGGTCAGAGGGATCTTGGTGTGCAAGTTCACAGATCCCTGAAGGCGGCGGAACAGGTAGATAAGGTGGTAAAGAAGGCATATGGGATACTTGCCTTTATTAGCCGAGGCATAGAATATAAGAGCAAGGAGGTTATGATGGAGCTGTATAAAACACTGGTTAGGCCACAGCTGGAGTATTGTGTGCAGTTCTGGTCGCCACACTACAGGAAGGATGTGATCGCTTTGGAGAGGGTGCAGAGGAGATTCACCAGGATGTTACCAGGGCTGGAGCGCTTCAGCTATGAAGAGAGACTGGGAAGATTGGGTTTGTTTTCCTTGGAGCAGAGAAGGCTGAGGGGGGACATGATTGAGGTGTACAAAATTATGAGGGGCACAGATAGGATGGATACTAAGGAGCTTTTTCCCTTCGTTGAGGGTTCTATAACAAGGGGACATAGATTCAAGGTAAAAGGCAGGAGGTTTAGAGGGGATTTGAGAAAGAACTTTTTCACCCAGAGGGTGGTTGGAGTCTGGAACTCACTGCCTGAAAGGGTTGTGGAGGCAGGAACCCTCACAACATTCAAGAAGCATTTGGATGAGCACTTGAAATGCCATAGCATACAAGGCTACGGACCAAATGCTGGAATATGGGATTAGAGTAGACAGGGCTTGATGGCCGGCGCGGACACGATGGGCCGAAGGGCCTCTATCCGTGCTGTATAACTGTATGACTCTAGTTGTGAGGCTGTGGAACTCACTTCAAGGGTTAGTGGTTGAGGCAGAAACTATGTCAAAATTCAAGATTAGATTTCTGGGAGAATAAAAGTTCCTGTGTATTGTAATCCTGGAAGGGGGATTTTGAGTTATTTACTCTGTAGTATGTGATGTCAGCCATGGCTCAGTGGTAGCACTCTCGCCTCCAAATCAGAAAGTTAAAGCTGCACTCCACAGACTTGAGCACATGATCTAGGCTGACTCTTCAATGCAGTACTGAGGGAGTGCTGCAATGTCGGAGGTGCCATCTTTCAGATGAGACGTTAAACCGAGGTCATGGCTGCCTGCCTGTTCAGGTGGATCTAAAAGATCTAATGGCACTATTCGAAGAAGGGCAGGGGAGATCATCCGGTGCCCAGGCCAACATTTTTCCCTCTAACAACATCATTAAAAGAGATTATCTGATTATTTATCTCATTGTTGTGTGTGGGACCTAGCTGTGCGTAAAATTGGCTGTTATGTAAGAAAATGCAGCAGTGACTACACTTCAAAAAATACATCAATTTCTGGGAAGTGCTTTTGGATCTCCCGAGGACATGAAAGGCCCTGTATAAATGGAAGTAAAAAACTGAGCAGAGGTGTTCAGCAAAGCGATCACCCAATCTGCGTTTGGGAGAACTCCACTCAGTCCGTAAGCATGACTCTGATCTGCCGGCCCCTTGCCATTTTAATTCCCCGTCCCACTCTCACTCTGACCTCTCTGTCCTCAGCTTCTTACACTGTTCCGATGAAGCTCAACGGAAGCTCAAGGAACAGCACCTCATCTTTCGTTTAGGCACTTTACAACCCTCCAGACTCAACATTGATTTCAATAATTTCAGATGATAACCACTGCTCCCATTTTATCAGTCAGCTAGTGCTGGTAATGGTTCTGCTGCTGCCATTTACAGCTACTTCTGATCAATCTTTTGTGTCTTTACCTGTTCCATTACCACCTTCCTTACCTTGCACCATCATCCCTTTTGTCATTTAATCACTCCTGCCCTCCATCCAGCACAGACCTTCCCTTTTGTTTTTTCCTCTCCCCTTCCCTCCCCCACTTTCCCTGACTCTGTACTTGCTTAAAAACTTTAACTCTTTATCATCTTCCAGTTCTGACGAAAGGTCTTCGACCTGAAATGTTAACTCTGTTTCTTTCTCCAACGATGCTGCCTGACTTGCTGAGCTTCTCCAGCATTTTCTGTTTTTATTTCAGATTTCCAGCATCTGCAGTATTTTGCTTTTGTATAAATGCAAGTCCTTTCCTTTAATGGCACAATGGGGTGCTAAATTGGGCCGTGTAGTGGCCATTGTTTCGGCGCAACACGGCCTCTCCAACATCCAAGATGGCGTCTTGTATGCACACGCACATTTCCTGAGTGACGTGCGCCAGACGCCATTTTGGTATAGGAGTTTGCGCAAGCGCAGATAACGAACGCTGGAATCATGTAAAGTAGGGAGAAAATGGCTTCAATCAATGTGCAACGCTGATTTAAAGTGATACACACCATTTTGGGACTTAACGCTCAAATCAACGCACATTCTTAACCCCGACCATCTGAACGTGTCTTAGAGTGCCTGGAGAACCCCCCACCAGCGCTATTTAAATGGACCATGCAGGATTTACAGATTAGTGGCTAGATTATTGCTTCTGGCTGCTGATGCATTTGTAACTGTTTTTGGAGTTCTCCTCCACTTCAATACTAGGACGTGGGGACATAGCCTCACATTGAGAGCCAGGACGTGCAGGAGTGAAGTGAGGAAATGCTTCTACACGCAAAGGGTGGGAGATGTTTGGAACGCTCTTCTGCAGACAGCAGTTGATGCTAGCTCAATTGTGAATGTTAATTCTGAGATTGATAGATTTCTGTGAACCAAGGGTATTAAGGGAAATGGGGCTAAGGCGGGTATATGGAGTTAGGTCACAGGTCCACCATGATCTCATTGAATGGTGGAACAGGCTCGAGGGGCTGAATGCCACTGATACTTGCTGCCTCTTGATATGCACCACCTTCTCCTGCAAGAAATCGGGACTTGTGTCTGGGTGATGTGCCTGTCATAGTTGAATAGCTGCCAATGTGTGTGGCCTGTGAGTTGTGGGTGAGTGGCTTGAAACAGTGGTAATGTTTAAGGGTGAGAGGAAGCATCTGATTGGAAGAGTTGAGTATTGATGGAAAGAGTTTATTAGTACCTGGGGGATAGAATCATAGAATCATAGAAGTTTACAACATGGAAACAGGTCCTTCGGCCCAACATGTCAATGTCACCCAGTTTATACCATAATAGGGTGACCAGAACTGTACACAGTATTCCAAGTGTGGCCTTAATAATGTCTTGTACAACTTCAACAAGACATCCCAACTCCTGTATTCAATGTTCTGACCAATGAAACCAAGCATGCTGAATGCCTTCTTCACCACCCTATCCACCTGTGACTCCACTTTCAAGGAGCTATGAACCTGTACTCCTAGATCTCTTTGTTCTATAACTCTCCCCAATGCCCTACCATTAACGGAGTAGGTCCTGGCCCAATTTGATCTACCAAAATGCATCACCTCACATTTATCTAAATTAAACTCCATCTGCCATTCATCGGCCCACTGGCCCAATTTATCAAGATTCCGTTGCAATCCTAGATAACCTTCTTCACTGTCCACAATGCCACCAATCTTGGTGTCATCTGCAAACTTACTAACCATGCCTCCTAAATTCTCATCCAGCACCGATCCCTGAGGCACACCGCTGGTCACAGGCCTCCAGTTTGAAAAACAACCCTCTACAACCACCTTTTGTCTTCTGTCGTCAATCCAATTTTGTATCCAATTGGCTCCCTCACCTTGGATCCCGTGAGATTTAACCTTATGTAACAACCTACCATGCGGTACCTTGTCAAAGGCTTTGCTAAAGTCCATGTAGACCACGTCTACTGCACAGCCCTCATCTATCTTCTTGGTTACCCCTTCAAAAAACTCAATCAAATTCTTGAGACATGATTTTCCTCTCTCAAAACCATGCTGACTGTTCCTAATCAGTCCCTGTCTCTCCAAATGCCTGTAGATCCTGTCTCTCAGAATACCCTCTAACAACTTACCCACTACAGATGTCAGGCTCACCGGTCTGTAGTTCCCAGGCTTTTCCCTGCCGCCCTTCTTAAACAAAGGCACAACATTTGCTACCCTCCAATCTTCAGGCACCTCACCCGTAGCTGTCGATGATTCAAATATCTCTGCTAGGGGACCCGCAATTTCCTCCCTAACCTCCCATAACGTCCTGGGATACATTTCATCAGGTCCCGGAGATTTATCTACCTTGATGCGCGTTAAGACTTCCAGCACCTCCCTCTCTGTAATATGTACACTCCTCAAGACATCACTATTTATTTCCCCAAGTTCCCTAACATCCATGCCTTTCTCAACCATAAATACCGATGTGAAATATTCATTTAGGATCTCACCCATCTCTTGTGGTTCCGCACATAGATGACCTTGTTGATCCTTAAGAGGCCCTACTCTCTCCCTAGTTACTCTTTTGCCCTTTATGTATTTGTAGAAGCTCTTTGGATTCTCCTTTGCCTTATCTGCCAAAGCAATCTCATGTCCCCTTTTGCCCTCCTGATTTCTCTCTTAACTCTACTCCGGCAATCTCTATACTCTTCAAGTACCACTTGATCCCAGCTGTCTATGCATGTCATATGCCTCCTTCTTCTTTTTGACAAGGGCCACAATCTCCCGAGTCATCCAAGGTTCCCTACTTCTACCAGCCTTGCCCTTCACTTTATAAGGAATGTGCTTACCCTGAACCCTGGTTAACACACTTTTGAAAGCCTCCCACTTACCAGACGTCCTTTTGCCTGCCAACAGACTCTCCCAATCAACTTCTGAAAGTTCCTGTCTAATACCATCAAAATTGGCCTTTCCCCAATTTAGAATTTTAACTTTTGGGCCAGACCTATCATTCTCCATAGCTATCTTAAAACTAATGGAATTATGATCACTGGTCCCAAAGTGATCCCTCACTAACACTTCTGTCACCTGCCCTTCCTTATTTCCCAAGAGGAGGTCAAGTTTTGCCCCCTCTCTCGTCGGGCCATCCACATACTGAATGAGAAATTCCTCCTGAATACACTCAACAAATTTCTCTCCATCCAAGCCCCTAATGCTATGGCTGTCCCAGTCAATGTTGGGAAAGTTAAAGTCCCCTACTATTACCACCCTATTTTTCTTGCAGCTGTCTGTAATCTCCTTACATATTTGCTCCTCAATTTCCCGTTGACTATTTGGGGGTCTGTAGTACAATCCTATCAAAGTGATCTCTCCCTTCTTATTTTTCAGTTCTACCCATATAGACTCAGTGGGCGAACCCTCGGATATATCCCCTCTCACTACTGCCGTGATGTTCTCCCTAATCAAGAACGCAACTCCCCCTCCTCTTTACCTCCTGCTCTATCTTTCCTATAGCATCTGTACCCTGGAACATTGAGCTGCCAGTCCTGCCCCTCCCTTCGCCATGTTTCAGTAATAGCTATAACATCCCAGTCCCATGTACCCATCCATGCCCTGAGTTAATCTGCCTTTCCCATCAGACTTCTTGCATTGAAATAAATGCAGTTTAATCTAGACTTCCCTTGGTCTTTGCCCTGCTTTCTCAGACCATCTGTCCGGTCATGTTTTGTACACTCTCCCTTACTGCCTTTTGTTTCTGTCACCACTTTACTTCCCACTGACTTCCTGCATCGGTTCCCATCCCCCTGCCACATTAGTTTAAACCCTCCCCAACAGCACTAGCATGGGGGGTGTAGTGCGTGGAGCAGTTGGTAGGAGATACCACTTGACAGTTGACCTCACTCACCTTGACCACTCATGTCAAAGCATTGAACTTCTTCCTGCACTGCATCCATGTTCATGATGCTGTGCGCCTGGCATTAACTTCATCCCCCGCTGCCTCCCACTGCCTTTTGAGTATATGTCTGGAGGGCTTCTTGTCCCCTGCAGATATAGGATGTCCCTCCTTCTGTCCACCTCTTGCACCCAAGGTCTCTCGTGCATCAGCAAAGAACCTTGGTGCACAGATTCTCTCAGGTCCGTACCAACTCAGATCTGCAGATTGGTGAGATTTGGCATGCAGATTGGAGGATGTGGGATTTAGTAGTGCGCAACCTTTATTCGATGTTTTAACATAACTCATCAGTGTGTAAACATAGGGATGGGACCTGCATCTGTGTTTTACGTGTGCGATGTCTGATCTCCGTTCAGACTCCGTGCAGACAGTAGACTGCTATTTTCAGCAAATGACAGGTACCAGCTACCTTTAAGAGATTTCTAAGAAATATCCTCCCTTTAAGAGATTGAGCTCCCCCTGGTGGTGGAAAGTCTGAATTGCATTGATTCCACGTGCAAGGCCTGGAAAGGAACATGGATTGCAGATATGTGCTTCGGTGGGTCCAAACTTGCGTCCTGCCTGCGCAGCGGTCATTGGGTGCAGGGTACTACCGCATCGCGCTACTCGCGTCCAAAAACGGCCCCTATCGAATTTTTCCCCCAATGTGTTCTTGTGAGTTGTAAATATGAAGTAAGTTTGCATTAACTGATCCTTGCTTTCTTTCAGTGGGAGGCCTCTTATTACTTTGGTGGTTCTGTACTATTTATAGATCTAATGAAAGTGCAGTTCATAACGAATAAAATTTGGTAGCTTTAGCTCTTTCACTGGATGCTGCACAATTGAATGAGAGACTACCTACCAATTCAATTGTCTACACTGTAGTCATGGTGGTATAAAGCTGATACTCCACTAGATGCCTCAAGGCCAACAACACTGGAGTACTTTATTGCAGAATTTGTTTTTGAAAATTACATCAAGTTATAATCTTCAACAACAACTTGCATCTATATAGTGCATTTATGTCTGTATAAATTGATGACAATCTGTGGATTTAATAACAAGGTCAATTACACATATGAGTCCTGAGCACTTGGCTGACAGTACACATTGTTATTTATTTTAGATTGGATTTTATTATCCATCTCCTGAAATATGGGGTGAAATTAATGTTTCAGCCAAACATTGCACCTGGGTGAAAACTAACTAACTTTACATCACAAAAAATTTTCAAAGAAATCTTGTACTTAACCAAATAATCTCTTATAAAGAAATCATTCTTCTATTTTAACTTGTGGTTCTATAACATTGCATACGCTCTTTTTTTTAAAGCAGTGTAACCTGTTAATCATACCAATAAATGTTTTACTGTTGGAAGATATTGAAAAAAAGCCTAGGTATAAAATTCTTCACTTCCTAAGATGCTATTCTGATTTATTTTCATATTTTACAAATAGGCTATTCACATTCTAAGGCTATTATATGTGACCATGGGTCATTGATGGGTAATTAATAGGACAGGACAGAACTGAACACAGGTGCAAGGTCACCTTAGATCCCTGCGGCTGTGAAAAAAAAATGTATATAAGTTTGCTTGCGCTCCAGATAATTATAAGACAAAGCTTCAGTAGATGGATCAATTCATCTTCTCACATGAGACGGTGCAGTGCATTGGTGCACCAATGCAATGTATCTTGGGGGTGGATTCTAACCCTATTCACCCGGCGGAAACCAGATGAGTGAGCAGTTAAAATCCACTGTCGATGTCTTGCCCAGATCCTGGTGTTTCCGATTTTTAACCGGCACACCTAAGGCACCTTGGCTTTTCCACCAGCTGGAGGCCTGTCAGAAAAGGAGCAGGGGAGGCCATTCAGAGGATTTTTTTTTTTACTTCCTTTGTGGAGCCGGGAGTAACAGGAGCGAGGACAAAGAATCATAGAATCATAGAAAGATTACAGCACGGAAGGAGGCCAATTGGCCCATCAAGTCCTTGCCGGCTCTATGCAAGAGCAATCCAGCTAGTCCCACTTCCCCGTCCCTGCCCTATCCCCATAACCCTGCAAATCTTTGCCTTTCAAGAACTTATCCAGTTCCCTTTTGAAGGCCATGATTGAATCTGCCTCCACCACCCACTCTGGCAGTGCATTCCAGATCCTAACCACTCGCTGTGTAAAAACGTTTTTCCTCATGTCACCTTTGGTACTTTTGCCAATCACCTTAAATCTATGTCTTCTGGTTCTTAATCATTCCGCCAATGGAAACAGTTTCTCTCTATCTATTCTGTCTAGACCCTTCATGATTCTGAATACCTCTATTAAATCTCCTTGCAAAATTCTCTGTTCTAAGAAGAAGAATCCCAGCTTCTCCAGTTTAACCACGTAACTAACGTCCCTCATCCGACTTGCTACCACATGGAGTAGTTAAGGCAAATAGCATTGATGCAATTAAGGGGAAGCGAGATAAGTACATGAGGGAGAAAGGAAAAGAAGGATATGCTGATAGGATGAGATGAAGTAAGGTGGGAAGAGGCTTGTGTGGAGCATAAACACCAGCGTAGAGCAGGTGGCTTGTTTCTCTGCTGTAAATTCCATATAATTCTATGTTACAAGAGTGAAATACCCCTGGAAATCCAGTCCCTACACTTACCTAAACACTAGTCTGCAGACTGTCTGCAGACTGGCAGCCTCTTCCTACCCACTTCCCACATCAGCCAGCGGCATGTTAATGCCTCCCGGCCTTTAAAATCGCTATGGCCTCATTCTGCCATGGGCTTCAAACTCACGGCAATGTGGTTGATTCTTAATCGCCCTCTGAAATGGCCCAGCAAGCCACTCAGTTGTACAATCCTGCTACAAAAAGACATAATAAGAATAAAACCGGACAAACTACCTGGCATCAGACCACTAGGCACCGGACACGATAAAGGCAAACCAAATCCAGTCGACCCTGCAAAGTCCTCCTCTCTAACATCTAGGGACTTGTGCCAAAATTGGGAGAGCTGTCCCACAGACTAGTCAAGCAACAGCCTGACATAGGCATACTCACAGAATCATACCTTTCAGCCAACGTCCCAGACTCCTCCATCACCATCCCTGGGCATGTCCTGTCCCACCGGCAGGACAGACCCACCAGAGGTGGCGGTACAGTGATATACAGTCAGGAGGGAGTGGCCCTGAGAGTCCTCAATATTGACTCTGGACCCCATGAAATCTCATGGCATCAGGTCAAACATGGGCAAGGAAACCTCCTGCTGATTACCACCTACCGCCCTCCCTCAGCTGATGAATCAGTCCTCCTCCATGTTGAGCACCACTTGGAAGAAGCACTGAGGGTAGCAAGGGCACAGAATGTACTCTGGGTGGGGGAATTCAAAGTCCGTCATCAAGAGTGGCTCGGTACCACTACTAATGACTGAGCTGGCCGAGTCCTGAAGGACATGGCTGCCAGACTGGGCCTGCAGCAGGTGGTGAGAGAACCAACTCGAGGGAAAAACCTACTTGACCTCGTCCTCACCAACTGACCTGACGCAGCTGCATCTGACAACGACAGTATTGGTAGGATTTACCACTGCCTGGTCCTTGTGAAGGTGAAGTCCCAACTTCACACTGAGGACACCGTCCATCGTGTTGTGTGGCACTACCACCGTGATAAATGGGACAGATTCAGAACAGATCTAGCAGTTCAAAACTGGGCATCCATGAGAACACCGTCGGCCATCAGCAGCAGCAGAATTGTATTCCACTACTGAAGCATTTGTAACCATCTTCAGCCAGAAGTGCCAATTGGATGATCCTTCTTGGCCTCCTCCAGATATCCCCACCATCACAGAAGCCAGTCTTCAGCCAATTTGATTCACTCCACATGATATCAAGAAACGGCTGAGTGCACTGGATACAGCAAAGGCTATGAGCCCCAACAACATCCCGGCTGTAGTGCTGAAGACTTGGGCTCCAGAACTAGCCGTATCTCTAGCCAAGCTGTTCCAGTACAGCTACAAGACTGGCATCTACCCAATAATGTGGAAAATTGCCCAGGTATGTCCTGTCCACAAAAAGCAGGACAAATCCAATCCGGCCAATTACCGCCCCATCAGACTACTCTCAATCATCAGCAAAGTGATGGAAGGTGTCATCGACAGTGCTATCAAGCAGCACTTACTCACCAATAACCTGCTCACCGATGCTCAGTTTGGGTTGCTCCAGGACCACTCGGCTCCAAACCTCATTACAGCCTTGGTCCAAACATGGACAAAAGAGCTGAATTGCAGAGGTGAGGTAAGAGTTGCTGCCCTTGACATCAAGGCAGCATTTGACCGAGTGTGGCACCAAGGAGCCCTAGTAAAATTGAAGTCAATGGGAATCAGGGGGAAAACTCTCCAGTGGCTGGAGTCATACCTAGCACAAAGGAAGATGGTAGTGGTTGTTGGAGGCCAATCTTCTCAGCCCCAGGACATTGCTGCAGGAGTTTCTCGGGGCAGGTCCTACGCCCAACCATCTTCAGCTGCTTCATCAATGACCTTCCCTCCATCATAAGGTCAGAAGTGGGGATGTTCGCTGATGATTGCACAGTGTTCAGTTCCATTCGCAACCCCTCAGATAATGAAGCAGTCCGTGCCCGCATGCAGCAAGACCTGGACAACATCCAGGGTTGGGGTGATAAGTGGCAAGTAACATTCGCGCCAGACAAGTGCCAGGCAATGACCATCTCCAACAAGAGAGTCTAACCACCTCCCCTTGACATTCAATGGCATTACCATCGCCGAATCCCCCACTGTCAACATCCTGGGGGTCACCATTGACCAGAAACTTAACTGGACTAGCCACATAAATACTGTGGCTACAAGAGCAGGTCAGAGGCTGGGTATTCTGCAGCGAGTGACTCACCTCCTGACTCCCCAAGGCCTTTCCACCATCTACAAGGCACAAGTCAGGAGTGTGATGGAATACTCTCCACTTGTCTGGATGAGTGCAGCTCCAACAACACTCAAGAAGCTCAACACCATCCAGGACAAAGCAGCCCACTTGATTGGCACCCCATCCACCACCTTAAACATTCACTCCCTTCACCACCAGCACATCGTGGCTGCAGTGTGTACTGTCTACAAGATGCACTGCAGCAACTCGCCAAGGCTTCTTCGACAGCACCTCCCAAACCCGCAACCTCTACCACCTAGAAGGACAAGGGCAGCACGCACATGGGAACACCACCACCTGCATGTTCCCCTCCAAGTCACACACCATCCCGACTTGGAAATATATCACCGTTCTTTCATTGTCACTGGGTCAAAATCCTGAACCTCCCTACCTAACAGCACTGTGGAGAACCTTCACAATACGGACTGCAGCAGTTCAAGAATGCGGCTCACCACCACCTTCTCAAAAGCAATTAATGCTGGGCCATAAATGCTGACCTTGCCAGCGTCGCCCACATCCCATGAATGAATAAAAAAACGACAGGAATTTGACTTGCCCACTCGGTTTCCTGCTGGAAACCCACTGCAATTTAAATTCCACACCGTGTTATAGAATGAAGTCAGTGGGTTCAATCACCCATTACAGCTATTGGTGGAGGCAAGATGCTTCTCTGATAGAGGTGAGGAAAATCGGTGAGATGAGTTCACCTGGGTAACTGGCACGCACTGCAAGTGGTGGGTCACAAGGTCATTCCTTGGGCTGCATCATCTGATGACCCTACCAGCTAAAGAATGCAATGGAATGTCCTAATAAGAATGAGAAAAGGCCATTCAGCCCATCAAGAATCCCATCCATTGACTGGGTGCAATCCACTATGTCATAGGTTCCATCCAAACCCATTTGAACTCCAGACGAAAAGTTCTGCAAAGATTCTCCTCTCACTCCCCCTCACAAAAACAAATCAAGAAAAACTCCAGGATATCTTTAGCACCTGACAGCTTATATTATTCATCCTTTCCTTCCTTGGCATCCCCATTCCATGGTTTCAGTTATACGATAATTATCATCTTCCATGGAGCCTTCAATCATCTCTCCAAATTAATTTCAAGTGGGCCTTTTCAGCCAGTGGACAGAAAGTCTAGGTTGGATCTGAACCTAGGTCCCAGAGATGTCTTACTTGCAGGTATTCTGGAAGAAAGCTAGAGCATGTAAACTGTACTCAGCGTCTAATAAAATGGCTGTTTGTTGCAATCCCCCAACGTACGGTATAATGACATTATGATTGACAGAAGACAGCATCGGGAAAACAAAACACAATAACTTTAAATTCAATTCAACAAGGTTTCTGTTGTAATATCATGAAAAACAAACAGAATTAAATTGCGATTTTTGTTGGAACTACTTATTTTGAGAACAGTATTGATTTTGGCAACAAAAAAATACTGCTCACAATAATGTCAAATATTTATGAATTCAGCTTCTAAAATCTAAATGTATTTCTTTGGGGGAGAAAACATGAACTGTCGTCCTTTGTTTACTGTTTCCCTCAGTAGAGATGTACTTATCAATAATCCAGGAATCAAACAACAGCAATATCCTGTGCTAAAACGAACACTCAGATATATATTGATTTGTACAATATGCCACGCTCAGCTAACAAAACTTTATAATGGGCCTCAAATTGCTCACCTGAGGACGCTGTATTGCAATGGCGTCCTGTCCGACTGTTGGTAAATCAATGGAGTAAGTTCGCAAATGCGCACATGCACGGTAAAACCCCAAAATCGCGAACTTGCTCCCATTGGTTCGCTGGAAGTTTGACAATTACAAATTAAAGAGCCACCTACGCTACAATCAAACATAATCAGGAAACAATCGTAAACTTACTCATCTGCCCTGCTGGAACGAAGATACTTCCTCCACAAAAAGTACGCTGGAAAATACCAGCCTGACACTATTTTTTGAAAGCCCGGTGACTATTAATGACTGCGAAACAGCAAAAAATTACATTTTAAAAATGTGGAATGTCAATTTACTCTTATTTGAATATTTTTTCATAATTAAAAAGAATGTAAAAAAAAATAAAACTTTTTTTTACTTTTAACTTCTGTAAGTTTCAGTAAATTAAACCATTTCCTTGGCTTTTTAAATTTTGTTAAATTTTTATTTACACCAACATAGAGAATGTCACTTTAAATGAATTTTACTTGTCTGCTTGTGGCTAGGGCTTCCTTTCTCACAGCTATTTGCTATGGACAGCAGCCATACCGTTCAAGGCTGGCCTGATCTCACGATTTATTTCCAGCATCTCAATTCAAGCATTTCCACGCCATGGATACAGGGTAAGTTAAATTTGTTCATTTTATTCAGAGGGGCTGCTACGGACTTTGCCACGCTAGTCGGAGCAATTTCCGGCCCATTATATTTATTATCTACATTGTTCTGCTGCCTTTTTTCACAATTGAAATCTTGTTCTGTGTTTTTTTAACTGGTACTGCTGAACTTTTAGGGAAGAAAGCCAGCCTGATGAGATTCGAAGGAACAGGATAGCCCCATTTATTAACTTTGAAAGAATAATTTCTCACAGTCTAATTGATCATTGCTAAAACTTTAACAGTCACCTCAGCAAATTGTTACATTTATTCAGAGTTCTTTTTTTCTATTATCAGGTTGTGTTCATTAATTACCTATCAGGGATTTGACACTCATGTAGGGTCACTGTCAAGCCTCAAAAGGTATCGCATCGGAGCGCTGCTGAATCAAACCCCAGCCTCGGCCTTCATAAAGCATTTTGCATTTTGGGATATCTTTAAAATTTCATGTCATGCTAAATCTAGGAATATAATGGGATTATCAGCATTGTTGAGATAATGTGATGGACCAGGATCCACCTTAGATGGTCATATCCACTCCTGAATTTTCATTCCTGCCTTTCAATCACTTCCTTTTGAACGGATAAACATTCAGAAACTGGAAAGCAAATCAAGTTTTCTCCTACCGCATCAATGTTTATCCACAATATGCTCAGGCCTAAACAGATCTTCCATCCCCTTTACAAGAGAACATGAATGAATTTGACAGGATAACGATTTTAATGTTACATTTCAAGCTATTTATTTAATAAAAAGATTTTGCAGCTAGTGTGAGTCCGTGGAGTGTCACATAAAGTGTCCAAGTCCATCAGATGCCACACCTCAGAAGTGTCTGTAAGGAATGAGAACATATCTGGAGGACAAACTATAGCGATGGGCTCAAACATTGTTATAATAATACAAAACAACCAAACAAAAAGCACAGTTAAGTGAACAATGCTGATTGGCTTAAATATCCTATGGATTAAATGGCAAGCAACCAGAAATGGCTTCTCTTCACTTGGCAGCTAAGAAAAATTGACCAATCAGCACAAAACCAACAAATCAGATAATAAATGTGAAAACAATTTAACAATTCAGAAAGATATAACTAAAATCACCCATAGACGTACAGATGTTATAAATCTCTTCCACAATTTTTCTCTCCATGGGCCTCCCCTTTCTCAGGGGTTTGGGTCATGCTCTGTTACTGGATTTTGGTTTGTTGAGATGGATCTTCCCACCTGATTTTTGTTGAACACCAATTCACGCAAGTTCTCTGCCCTTCAGTGCCAACTGTTCTGAATTTTATGCATGTACATAAAATTGTGCCCTGCAGTGCCATTCATGAGTACTTCAGGGAGAAAAATGAACTAAAAGATCCAAAAATAGATAAACATACAAAACAGTTGGAAATATTTTTGATGCCTATTTCACTAGTTCACACGATAGTTATGGAAGAGCCATTTATATTCACCCATCCAGAAAGATCTTAATTGTTGATTGAATGTATCTAAAGGTTTTGCCTTCACCACTTTATCTGGAAGTCTGTTCCATACGTTGATTACTTTCTACATGAAGAAAAATTTGCTGATTTCTGTCCTAACTTTAGCTTTTACTAGTTTAGACCTGCAGCCCCTTGTCCTACTCTCACAATTTAATTTAAAGTAATATTTCTTTACCATTCCTTTAACTGTCTTATGCAAATAGCATAGATGCATTTAAGGGGAAGCTAGATAAGCACATGAAGGAGAAAGGAGTAGAAGGGTATACTGATAGGGGTAGATGAAGTAGGGAGGGAGGTGGATTGTGTGGAGCATAAACGCCAGCATGGACCGGTGGGGCAAAATGGCCTGTTTCTGTGCTGTGGTCTCAGTGTAACTCAATCTAACTACATACCAGAAATAATGGGGAACCAAGGGTCTAATGAGAGTGAGGAACTTAAAGTAATTAATATTACTGAAGAATAAGTAATAGAGAAATTAATGGGACTAAAAGCCGACAAATCCCCTGGACCTGATGGCCTACATCGTATGCTTCTAAAAGAGATGGCTGCAGAGATAGTGGATGCATTGGATGTGATCTTCCAAAATTCCCTAGATTCTAGAAGGGTCCCGGCGGATCAGAAGGTAGCAAATGTGACCCCGCTATTCAAGAAAGGAGGGAGAGAGAAAACAGGGAACTACAGGCCAGTTAGCCTGACATCATTAGTCGGGAAAATGCTGGAATCTATTATTAAGGACGTGGTAATGGGGCACTTAGAAAATCATAATATAATTAGGCAGAGTCAACCTGATTTTATGAAAGGGAAATTGTGTTTGACAAATCTATTAGAGTTTTTGAGGATGTAACTAGCAGGGTAGATAAAGGGGAACCAGTGGATGTAGTATATTTGGATTTTCAAAAGGCATTCAATAAGGTGCCACACAAAAGGTTGTTACACAAGTGAAGGGCTCATGGGGTTGGGAGTGATATATCAGCATGGATAGAGGATTAGTTAACGGACAGAAAACAGAAAGTAGGAATAAACGGGTCATTCTCAGGTTGGCAGGCTTCAACTGGTGGGGTGCTGCAAGGATCAATGCTTGGGTCTCAGCTATTTACAATCTATATCGATGATTTACATGAAGGGACCGAGTGTAATGTATCCAAGTTTGCTGACGATACAAAGCTAGGTGGGAAAGTAAGCTGTGAGGAGGACACAAAGAGATAAATTTTAACCCGAAGCCGGGAAGAGGGCTGGGAGGTGGGGGATTCCTGACAGGAAACCCGGAAGTATGGGTTTAATTTCATTTTAATTTTTTTTTGTCAGTTTCCCACCTGACAGGCTAGTCAGATTGACAGGCTGGCTGTCAGTTGGATGGAAGAAGAGCCAGGAAGCGGATGCCAGCAGGTAAGTCTTAGATAGGGGGAGGGGGATCAGTCATGGGGAGGGTGGGGTTCGGTGTCGGGGATCATCGGGGGGGGGAGGGAGGGGGGAGGTCGTTCATCGGGGGAGACATCGGAGGTTGGGTCAGTCATCGTGGAGAGTCGTTGGGGGGTCGGTCAAGGGTCATCGGGGTGACGTCGGTCATGGTGTTGGGGGTCAGAGATCTTGCGGGGGAGGTCGGAGATCGTGAGGGCGGATTGGGAGTCACCGGTGGGGGGGGGGGGTGCGGAGATGCAGTGTGGAGGTCGGTCGATCGCTTGTGTGGGATCGCTGCAGGTAGGCTTGTTCGGCCTGGGGGGAGCACTCCTGCTCCCCCTGGCCCATAAGCAGAGCAATAAAGGCACAGAGCCTGAAGCAGAAGGCCCGGGAATCTCGGCCTCCAGGAGTTAAAAATAAAAAAGTTGTTAAAATTTAGGCCCACAGCCTCCTCAAAAGCTTTCACTAACCGACCGGCCTCCTAAAAGTGGATTGGCCACCTGCCTCTCGACCCGCCTCTGTTAAAACCAGAAATGGACAGATTGGAGGCAAGTTGGGGTTGGGTTTTATTTTTACAATTTTATCCTCCCCATCTGCCTCCAAACTACCCGCTTGTGGGGTTAAAATTTAGGCCAAAGAGTCTGCAAAGGGATTTAGACAGGTTAAATGAGTGGGCAAGAAAGTGACAGATGGAGCATAATGTGGGGAAATGTGAGGTTATTCACTTTGGTAGGAAGAATAGAAAAACAGAATATTTTTTAAATGGTAAGGAACTATTAAATGTCAGTGTTCAGAGGGATTTGGGTGTCCTTGTACACGAAACACAAAAAGTTAACATGCAGGTACAGCAAGCAATTAGGAAGGCAAATAGTGTATTGGTCTTTATTGCAAGGGGGTTGGAGTACAAGAGTAAGGAAGTCTTGCTGCAATTGTACTGGGCTTTGGTGAGACCACACCTGAAGTACTGTGTACAGTTTTGGTCTCCTTATCTAAGGAAGGATATGCTTGCCTTAGAGACGGTGCAACGAAGGTTCACTAGATTGATTCCTGGGATGAGAGGGTTGACCTATGAGGAGAGATTGAGTAGAATGGGCCCATACTCTCTGGAGTTTAGAAGAATGAGAGGTGATCTCATTGAAATATACAAGATTCTAGAGGGCTTGACAGGGTAGATGCTGAGAGGCTGTTTCCCCTGACTGGAGAGTCTAGAATGAGAGAGCATAGTCTCAGGATAAGGGGTCGGCCATTTAGGACTGAGATAAGAAGATATTTCTTCACTCAGAGGGTTGTGAATCTTTGGAATTCTCTAGTCCAGAGGGCTGTGGATGCTCAGTTGTTGAGTATATTCAAGGCTGAGAGAGATAAATTTTTGGACTCTAAGGGAATCAAGGGATATGGGGATCAGCAGGAAAGTGGAGTTGAGGTCAAAGATCAGCCATGACCTTATTGAATGGCAGAGCAGCCTCGAGGGGCCGTATGGCCTACTCCTGCTCCTATTTCTTATGTTCTTATGTTCTTTACTCAATGTCCCCCTATAAGATCCCAGCTCAGATGCAACCTTTGCAGACAGAAATAAAAACAAATCACTCCAATCTTTCCTTATAACTCTGACCTCTAACACCAGTGATCAACCTTGTGCATGTTCTCTACACTGTCTGCAGTGCTTGAATGTCTCACTTGTGTCTCCGAGACAAGAACCGTACACTGTATTGAAGGTGCAGTGTGACTGTAGGGTACATTTTTTGGTAAAAGTTAGCTTGGCCACTTCTAACTTTGGACATGTTGACTAATGGAAAAAAGAACCTCTGCCTGTTCAGATAACTGCAAACCGCAGACTTTTGTCTACTGATAAAAAAACAGGAAACAGAAATAGAATTGGAAAAGGTCACGTCTTTGGACAGCAAGCAATTAGGAAGGCAAAAAGTATGTTGGCTTTTATTGCAAGGGGGTTGGAGTACAATTGTGAGGAAGTCTTGCTGCAATTATACAGGGCTTTGGTGAGACCACACCTGGAGTACTGTGTACAGTTTTCATCCCCTTACCTAAGAAAGGATATACTTGCTTTAGAGGCGGTGCATCGATCAGCAAGATAAGAAAGAAGATCCCCTTATATGGTAGTCAGAAACCTTAAGTCTCAGAGGAAAAAAAATCTCTTTATTTAGTATCGATCAGCCTCAAAACTGTATAAAAAGGAGAACGAGCTGTGCTATCTTCGGGAGAGGCAACATGAAGACGACAAGGAAGAATTGTTTCAGTAGACACTCCCATCCCTACTCAGAATAGATGGTCTAGTCACCTTACGCTCTGAACTGTATTCCAGTTGTGAATATTGTCTCAATCTGTTGCTTATTGTCGTTTTTCAATCAAATCAAGTGCTTAGTAATCTTGATAGCACTTTTTGTGAATGTTGTCTCTGCTCAAGGTTAGAACTAGTAATAAGGTTATTTCCCTAAACATAGGGGCAAACAAAATTAATAATAATCCTACATGATCAAGGCACTGTACAGTCGGATGTTGACTTCCTCTGACTTGTACTCTATTGTTTTGGCTCTGGAGTTCAATGCTCTATTGGTTTTGCTGTTAGTTGCTCTGCATTGATTGGACATCTTCAGTGTCAAGTCTACTCCCAGGCCTTTTACAGCTTCATCCTTATCTACTTGAACACTATTCACGGAGTATGTGTGTCACTTATTTCTCCTCCCTATACGCAATACTTTACACTTGTCTGTATTAAATTGCATCTGCCATTGTTCTGCCCACATACTTATTTTGTCTAATAAATTCTGCAGTTGCTGACCTGCCTCTTCTTATTCCACTGCTCCTCTCAATATGGTGGCATTTGAAAATTTGACTAATTTGCAATAAGTTTATGAATCTAGGTCATTTATGTAAGTTGAAAACAGTAGTGGTCCCAACAATGAGCCCTGGGGCACCCCACTCAGTACTTCCCCCGACCCTGACATAACGAACATATCTAACGAATACTCGTTTTCTACACTTCACTCAGTTTCTTATCCAGTCCCAGGGTTTATCATGAATCCCCACAACTTTGAGTTTGTCTAAAAGCCTTTCATGTTGAACTTTGCCAACTGCCTTTTGGAAGTCTGGGTACACTATGCCGAGGGGCTTCTTGCACTTCACTTGGGTTGTCACTTCCTTGAAGAAGTTGAGAAGCTTGGTCAGGCAGGATCTTCCTCTTCTGAATTCATGTTGGCTATTGTTTGCTAAGTTTTTATTGTACAGATACTCAAGTTTACTCCTGATAATCAATTCCATTATCTTATACCCATGCATCTATAGTTGTCAGCATTTGTTTTATCCCCCCTTTTGAATATGGATACCAAATTAGCCTTTTTCAAATTTACTGGTACTTCCCCAGTGTCCAGTGGCCCCCTCATAGTGTTGTTAGCACTTCACATATTTCCTCTTTAATCTCTCTCAGCACTCTTGAGATAAATACTATCTATCCCTGGGATCTTATTTGTTTTGAACCCTGAGCGGACTGACGGGACCTCGGTTTAACATCTCATCTGAAAGACGGCACCTCCGGCAGTGAACAGTACACTTAATATACCCTCAATCATCAAAATATGCCATTTCTCCCAAATTTCATTGCATTGGAAAATAATTTATTTTCAGGCCTACCATCTGATAAACTAGAATTTATGCATGATCAACTATATTCAACAACTCGTTTAATATAAGGTAGATCTGAAGTGGGTGCATTTACATTTTTACTCTGTAAAACAAATTAAAATACTTTGATTAGCTGGAGCTCAGTGCCCTCAGTCAGTGATTTGGTTATAATGTGGCTGTAAATTCGACAGACTTTTCTAGATTAATAGCTCAATGCATAAAACACATGAAGGTAGGGATAAGGAAAAGGTATTCAGCCCATTTATTACAGATTTTTACAGTGTACATCAATGATACTGTTTATATTTCATTTAACATAGAGAGGAACTTTACGAATAGAAAATTGTGAAGAGCTAACTCTTATATTTTTTAATGCCCACTTTGTAACCACATAGTAAAAGAGGTTTGAGATCTTACACCACCTTATAAAACATCCTGTGCAAAATCAGAGAGTAGAATAAGTGAGTGTTATGAAGACTGAGAGATTTAATGGATAACAGTTAGCCAGGGAGCAAGCCTGGATAGAGAGTTCCAACCAGAAGCATTTGAACTTAAGCTGAGAGGGAATTTACAGCCATATTAGTTAATGTTTACCCTGTGAAATGGTATACCTATTCAATAGCTGTAATTTTATCATCTGTTTTGAAGGCATGCAAAATATATACGGTACAGGGGACTTTCAAGTGTTTAAACAAAAATTACGTTAAGTCATTAGTTAATGGCCTGGGTTTAAATGAAAGTGTGAATATGCATCAAGGTCTCTGGTAAATGTTGTATGACAGGAACTAAACATGTTTTTCTGTATTGCTCTGTAAGGATTTAGCAGTAAGAATGCCTCAGGTTGTTGTTTAAAAACAGCATAAATGTGTTTCTGTGTATTTCTTTTGTTCAATATTTGTAACAATCTCCGATCTGTACAGAGTTAGCTGGTGCACTACAATTGGCCTCAGTACCCTTGGTTTTGGGACGGATAAATTAGGCTTTTGTTCCGCCCCCTGCTTACAATCCAGTGACTCTGCTGGAAGTGCTTGTGTTTGGACATCAGGTGAGCGTAGAATCAGGCTCAGCTGTGATGCCCTATGCAGAAGGAAAAGGCTGCAGACACTCCCTGTTTATGCTCACACATGCTAAATGGCCACTTAAATGAGGTATCAAAGGACAGGTGGTACCAGTTAAAATTGCAGCAAGGAATGGAGGGGACAAGAGAAAAGTGGAAAAAAAATGACAGAAACACTCGTACTTTTCTAGAACTAAAACAATGAAGTATGTTGTTTTCTGCTAACATTATCAGTTTGATTTCTTAACAGTACAACATGATTGCCAGCAATTAGTTGTAGTTCACGAGGACACCATTACATTTTATTTTAATTTAAAATTAAAATGTGTTCCTCTTCAACCAGGCTATCGTAAGAATTTAGACCACAAGTGACTTATCTTTACACAAGATAAGTGAATTACTCCAGTGAGGACTACTTTCTTTTATTTTGTGATGTTTCTCTCTTATATTTTCCCACTTGGAATTTTTCACAGCAACAATCAATGTTGATCCATGATAGGTCACCAAGCAATGAGATTACAGCAAGGTGAGTTGACACTATCAGTTTTCCCTCTAAGAAGAGCAGTATATCAACACACAGAGGTTTTCCTCTGTGTCACAGTTATTATCAAGGGCTGTCATTCCAAGCTGAATCCTAACTAAGATTACCAACCCTCCAGGATTGTCTTGGAGTCTCCAGGAATTAAAGATTAATCTCTAGAATGAGCAACCAAGGAGAAAAATCGTAGGGACATTTAAAAAATTGTGTGATTTTTTTTTTGTTTTCTTTCAGCATTCATTAGTTATAAAAATATAGGGGACAGGATAAAAAGGCTGTTTGACTGACAGTGAAGCATCATCCAATAGTGTAATTAAGGGCCTGTCTGCTTTCCAATTGGCGTGGGAAGGCGGTGTGCTGTGAGACTGGGTGTGTCATGTGACCAATGGCTGGGGCATGGGACTAGTAGGGCAGTTGGAGGTAGGTGGTTGTACGATGAAATCTCCAGGAATATGTCTGACAAGAGTTGGCAACCTTAATCCTGACTGAAGGCTCTGCTCATGAATGCTGTAACGTGGTGTACAAACGTTGGACACCTCTACGTCCGACAGCACTATGCACAATATATCAATGATCTCAACCAAGAAGTTATGGGATGACAAGGACCGGAGGCTGGGTGCTTCCCATTAAGAGGGAAAATAGATTTTCAGTCACCCACTCGCACCATTCATGTGTGAGCTATTTACACGCACCTCCTAATGGCTGGCTATAGAGTGGCTCTGGAGGAAGTCTCCAGCTCATCTCCTTCCACAGAGATATGTGGCAGGAGAGAGGAAAAAATTACAGTGGTGCAACAAGAAAAAATCCTTTTCTATCTGTCAACCTTGGCTGTTGCATCCATCCATTCCTATGTTTCTGTCTTAAGCATGGGAATTAGTGCTGCTGATGTTATTGTACAAATTCATAATGCTTTTGTATCAAAGTCCTCTCTCCATTATTTTAAAGGAAGCATTATTTATTTTAAGTGGGTTAATTTCTAGCCTTATTGATTTTTCGCTGCTTCTGTTTGCTTTCTTTGCTTCTTTTTCTTTCACCCTATCTCAGTTTTTAGAGTGTATGTGGGATGTTGCTGTTGCCAAGACACAGCATTGTTTTCCCCACCTGAAAGAATTTCTTTTCACTTGTGCTATTATGGCCTGGATAGTACTGCCGTCTTTGCTTTTTTCTCACTGGAGAATGAGAGGAAAGGGAATGACACTAAATGCCAGTACTGGCAACATACCCAAGCCTGTGTTCCTTCCTAACAGAAGCATAGAGACAAATTGAGCGGTAAATCTGCTAAGAGCCACGAGTGGCCTGTGGGCTGTATTATGACAAATGGCCTTACACTGTTAAACAATACAATGCATGTTTATTTACAGGAGATTACCCTTACTAGTTTATTTTTTTAAACCAACACTTCGGTACAACTTTAAATCACAAATAAACATCAAGGATAAAATTAAAAGAATCACACAGAGTAATTGTTGTACAATGAAACTGGATTCACTGCTGGAATTTAAAGCTGTGTTACACAAGATCGTACAAGTTAGTTTTCTTTTTTTAATATTGAAGCAGAAGCAGGCTATCTGTGAGCTGAAAAAAAATTCTATTGACAGGCAGCTTTGAGTGAGATCTCGCACCAGGATTGTAATAATTAGATATTTTACCACTTATTGAGCCAACAGAGTTATCCTTTAGAAAAGAACAGCCAACCCTAAATGACTCAGATACAGTATCCTTCTCTCCATCTCTCTCACACACCCTCTCATCTTTTTCTTTCTTTTTCATGCTAATTGTCTTCCACCCCTACCTCCTTCGCAAAGATATTGATTCCTCGCTGAGGTATAGTTCCACTCTAACCCTAATGCACCTCTGTTACCTTGGCCAAATGGCCATTATCCATGTGTGAACTTTGACAGTGAATGTCAGCAGGCTACTTGGTCGTGTGGGGAATTACAGCTGAGTCCAATTCAGTCCTCACCCAGCATCTATACAATTACATTTCCACTAACCAATCTTGGGTAGTGACCAAGCATGGAAACCTTGGACAATTTTCCTTTCCTTTAACCAGGGCCACTGCAGCCAAATTAAATACCCCTACTGCATTGCTGTCTGTGATCAGCTATCCGAGCTGAACTTGGGGCCTGCTTGATCTGTATGCCTCAGTTACTCACTGGATAAGCATGGTCATTGAGGGAATCATCTTATTTCTTAAACACAAACACTTTTCCATTTTTTGCTTTCTGTCTCTATCGCTCTGTTTTACACACAAGGGCCTACATACATACACATACACAAACTATAAGATTATAGATATTAGTAATCTTTGTTAAGAACACGGGAACAGGAGTAGGCCATTTAGCCCCTCGAGCCTGTTCCGCCATTCAATGAGATCATGGCTGATCTGTGACCTAACTCCATATACCCGCCTTAGTCTCATATCCCTTAATAGCTTTGGTCAACAAAAATCTATCAATCTCAGATTTAAAATTAATAATTGAGATAGCATCAACTGCCGTTTGTGGAAGAGAGTTCCAAACTTCTACCACCCTTTGCGTGTAGAAATGTTTCCTAACTTCACTCCTGTAAGTTCTGGCTCTAATTTTTAGGTTATGGCCCTTAGTCCTAGACTCTCCAACCAGCGGAAATAGTTTCTCTCTATCTACCCTATCAGTTCCCCTTAATAATTTGAAAACTTCAATCAAATCACCCTTTTATCTTCTAAATTCCAGGGAATATGACCCTAGTTTGTATAACCTCCTCGTAACTTAACCCTTGGAGTCCAGGTATCATTCTAGTAAATCTACACTGCACTCCCTCCAAGGCCAATATATCCTTCCTAAGGTGTGGTGTCCAGAACTGCTCACAATACTCTGGGTGTGGTCTAACCAGGGCTTTGTATAACTGCAGCATAACTTGTACCCTCTTGTATTCTAGTCTTCTAGATATAGATCTAGCATTCCATTAGCCTTTTTGATTATTTTCTGTACCTCCTAATGGATGGCTATAGACATTTTAATGATCTGTGTACATGACCCCTAAGTTTCTTTGGACCTCCACTGTTTTGAGTTTTTCATCATTTAGAAAGCATTGGTATCTCCTTAACCAATCAAATTTAAGGATTGAGAAAGAAACAGAGGAACAACGGAGAAGGAGGGTGAAATAGAGTTTTGGAATTAGAATCAAATCAGGTACAGAAAGAGAAATAAAAAGCAGGAAAGAAAGATTGGATTAAGAGAGAGAGAAAAAAAGAGACAGAAAGGAAAAGTAAGAGGAAAATAGAATTTTAAAATGCATTAAATCTCTAAGAAGAATTTACTACTTGCAGGAATGAGACTCAACAGTTTAAATTGTTCCCTTTCTGGGCCGGAGAGGGTGATTGGCATTGCATTAACAATTATTACGATGTTAAAAGGGTACTTGGCCTCTTAAGTACGAGCCCTAACTTTCTGCAGCAACTTTAATGGACAATTAACGTGCAGATCCAAGAATTTCTTAAAAATAACGGGGTGGTTATGCGGGACAAACAGCGGAGCGGCGTAAATTGACCAGCAACTCACAGCCTATCTCTTCTTCTCCTGAACTTGCTGGCCGATTTATGCATTGTTAACGGGGTGCATCGTGAACGGGTCGTTATTTCTCCAGGAAGATTTGGCCCAATGTCTTATTACAAATATCAGATTCAAAATCAGAAGAAAATAGCATCCATCGTGTATGTAGGATGAGGCGCTAGGTAAAGGCAGGAAAAAAAACGCAGGCAACCAACTGGAGTCCGAGGCCCCTGGGACAAGGGCTGGCCTCTGAAGGGAAACAGTGCAGGGATCTGTGCAATATAACCCTTTTTAGTTGTGCAAAATTGACTATTTCTAAGGAAAGTTATGTGACTCCATAGGATAAAAAGACTTTAGGCCATCCTCACCGACTCCTGGCCTCCAAGCTTTCCCATTTCATCCCACCCCACCTCAGACATCCCCCTACTGCACACTGCTTCTCTCTGAGATTCTCCTTCTCGATCCATGTCTCTAAAATCATTTATCTCTCCAAAATTGCTCTCCTGACCTGTGCCCCTAAACCCTGACAACCTCTCCATGCATCCAAGATCCTAGATTTCCTGTAGCTCCAGATCACTTTTATGCCTTTCCCACAAGATACCCTTTCATCCTCATTGTAGCTTAAGCATTCCCTAATCCTTACTTTTTTCTGTAACCCACTGCAAACTCCATTTCCTTTCATCCTATCTGCATCTATGAGATTCCCTAGATCCCCAAAATCCCTACATTCACTGAGAAGGTACGATGTTCTTCAGTCTGACAGCTTCCTATTTCTGTGCCCCCAATTTATCTGCTTCCATTTATCTTCTTCTGACTTTACGTACCTGCTTCAGATTTGCCCAAGTGTCATGGCTATCTAATTTACTTAATAATAGTTTAAACTGTACAGGTAGTGAAAATTACCACTTACCCTGATGCAGCTGTTGAAAATGTTGTATTTTTCTTGTGGTACTGGGGCCGATGGCAGGACTGCTAAAATCCCCTCAGGCTGGAGATTTAATCAGCTGATGTGCACTGGTGTTCACTGAGCTCATTCTCAGGTGCTGGGAATCCTACCAGCCCACTGCTTTTAAGTGTGTGAAAGGGAAACAGAGTCTGTATGTGTGTATTCAGCCAAGCATTTGACTGGAGCTAGTACTATTATAGCGTAATATTATAAATATATTAATATTCACGGGGATAGGGCGGGGCAGTGCGACTAGCTGGATTGCTCATGCATAGAGCCGCGCGGACTCGATAGGTCGAATGGCCTCCTTCCATGCTGTAACCTTCTATGATTCTATGATTCTAGCAGGCAGTGAGAATGTGTGCACGTGTGTAAGTAAAAGACAGAAAAATGGAACGAATGTATGGCAGATCGAGTTCAATGTGGGGAAGCGTGTGGTCTGTGAAAGACAAATCTGAATATTTTCTTAATGGTGAGGGGCTAGGAGCCATGGATGAGCAAAGGAATTTAGGTGTTCATGGACACAAATCACTAAAATCTAGTGCACAGGTACAAAAAGTAATCAAGAAGGCTAAAGAAATGTTGGCCCTTATCTCATGGGGGTTGGAATACAAAAGTGATGCTTCAGTTGTACGGAGCCTTGGTCAGACCCCATCTCCAGTACTGCATTCAGCTTTAGGCACCAAACTTCAGGAAAGATATATTAACCTTGGAGGGAGAAGAGCACAGATTGACCAGAATGACACCGGAGCTAAAAGAGTTAAATTATGAGGACTGGTTGCATAAACGTGGTTTGCATTCCCTTGAATTTAGAAGGTTGTGAGGTGATCTAATTGAGGTCTTCAAAATGATAAAGGGATTCGATAGATTAGATACAGAGAAACTAGTTCCTATGGTGGGGGATTCCAGAAGAACGGGATAACATCTTAAAATTAGAGCCACACCATTTAGGAGTGAAATCAGGAAGCAGTTTTCACACATAGTGGAAATCTGGAACTATCTCCCCCAAAAGGCTGTGTGTGGATGCTGGGTGAATTGAAGTTATCAAAACTGAGATCGATAGATTTTTATAAGGTAAGGGCATCAAGGGATTTCAGCAAAGGCAGGTAAATGGATTTGAGGTCCAGATCAGCCATGATCTAGTTGAATGGCAGAACAGACTTGGGAGGCTGAATGGCCTACTCCCATTCCTATGTTTCTCTGCCTTTTATTCTTTTCAATCTGTCCACTTTCTATCCTCCCTCCTGTCCCACGTCATTGCCTGGATTCAAGAATCCTATCCCATATTTCTTCATTATGCCCTGCCTCTCTCCTATGTCTCCGTGGCTGACGCACCCAGCTGCCAACTTTACTAAAATATTTATGTATCTTTCAGTTTTCAGTTCTGATGAAAGGTTCACATCTGAAACATCAATAACCCATCTTTTCTCTTTGCTCACTGCCCTGCTGTGCATTTCTTAGTATTTTCTGTTTCAATTGCCAGTTTTAAGATATTCTCTTTCCATCTCCAGTGAAAGAAAGTGAGTGAACACTGTTAAATGGCTGGGTCATTCAAGCTTTCAGGGCACAGTGAAAGGGTCTCTGAGTGTTATAACCTATTACCATTTAAATGCTTTTCACTGGACTAAGGAACCTGGTATTAATCTGCCTCCTATCAGCATTTCCTTGCTGGTAGTTGTTACCTGGAGACCTTAGTTCCAATGAGGTTTCATTGCACTTCATCATTATATTTGATTTATTGGGCCATAATTTGCTGTCAAAATAACAATGAGGCTAATGGCACGCCCCGTTATTTATGCATAAACGGTACAGCAACTTCATGCGAGGGCCAGCTGTGCGGTTAAACTCAAATATCCAAAAGTTGCTGTCCGAGTTGTGCTGCTTCACCGTTAGCTTCATGTAAACGACATCTCGCTGTCTGCCTCACCATTGAAATGCATTGAATGGCGTGAAGTTGCCGTATTTGCGCAGTAGATACGAACTAAACTCGCCACAGAAAGTTAAGTCTTGTCCATTTCAGTCTAAGTACCCTTTTAACGATGTGATAATTGTTAATTACTGCCAGTCAACCTCTCTGGCACTGGAAATTAACAATTACAAGCGTGAAGTCTCATTCCTTCATGTTTTAATTTTTGTTGGAGATTTTAAAAATGTAAAATTTAAAATTAAAAACATTTTTTTTTACTCTTCCTTTCTGTCTCTTTTTTATTCTCTCTCTTAATCCAATCTTTCTTTCCGTCCCTTTATTTCTCTTTCTGTTCCTGATTTGACATTGAATTCACCCACTCTAATTTGCACTTCCTTCTCAGTCCTTGCACTGTTTATTTCTCAATCCTTCAATCTGATTGATTAAGGAGATACCCTGTTACTTGCCCTGTTCACTCAGGTCCCAGATGCCCTGTTTCCCTCACTGCGATGTTATCAGTTCCCACTTTCAGCAACTTGCCACGCAAAAAATGTAAAGACCTAAACGTGCAAGGCCATGTCTAACTAATGGCAGACGCTGTTAGATGCCCTGCCACAACAAATTATGGCCCGTTGTTGTTTGGCAAGATAGGCAAACAATATTGTTAAGATCCTTTAAAGGGAGCTTCATATGCTGCCAATAAATTATAAAACAATAGGTCCAGCTACATTGGTACAATTATGTGACATAAAAAATGGTGGTAGAGGAAAGAAAGAAAAAGAAAGAAACTTGCATTTATATAGCACCTTTCACAACCTCAGGACGTCTCAAAGCACATTACAGCCAATGAAGTATTTTTGAACTGTAGTCACTGTTGAAATATAGGAAACGCAGCAATCAATTTGCACACAGCAAGGTCACACAAATAGCAGTGAGGTAAACGACCAGATAATCTGAGTTTTTTGTGATGTTGAGGGGTAAATATTGGCCAGGACACAAGGGTGAACTCCCCTACTCTTCATTGACATAGTGCCATGGGATTATTTATGTCCACCTGAGAGGGCAGACGGCGGCCTTGGTTTAACATCCAATCAGAAAGACGGCACCTCCAACAGTGCAGCACTCCCTCAGTGCTGCACTGGAGTATCAGCCTAGATTTTGTGCTCATGTCTCTGAAGTGGAAATTGAACCCACAATCTTCTGACAGAGGTGAGAATTGTACCATTGAGCCACCAGGGAGAAATATGCAGATGGGAGGGGTGCAATTGGAGGCAAAGAGATTGGGGGTGTAATCCTGGCCAATATGCTCATTATTTCATTATCAATGCCAGCAGCTGGAGAGCACATTGAGCTCTAAAGAGGTGGGATTTTACATTTTTGGAAATGCACACTATCTTGCTGGATGAGGAAAGCTTGTCTCTCCAGGATTTAGCTAAATCTTTGAAGCTGGCAGTGACACCGCCATTAAAAGTTTAAAAAAAGCAGACAAAGAGATGAAAGAAAATTAACCTTACATCAAGAATGACCAAGCAAAACTGATAAGTATGGAGAGGGACACTAGGGAGCCATGCATCAGTCGATATGGTGGTAAGGCTGACGAGAATGAGAACTCCACATCATCGACTGACTGTGATCCCACCAGCAAATACCAATAGTTGTAAGCTATCCATCAGAAGCAGCTAATGATTTTTGTTATTTAAGTGGCTCAAAGCAAAGTTGGAGAGATTAATTGGCCATGGAAAAAATCTTTTAATGTTTGCAGTCTTGTCACAGACATTTCCAACCAAAAGATTACTAAAATTTAATTTTCTGCCTTCATAGGTTGGAAGATAACAGCCCCGAAAATCTGCAATCCGGCTTTGCATAACCGTGGTGGAGCAGGTAAAGAAAGATTTGCATTTTATAGCACCTTTCACGGCCTCAGGATGTCCCAAAGCAATTTACAGCCAATTAAGTACTTTGAAGTGTAGTCACTGTTGTAACGTAGGAAACACTGCAGTCAATTTGTGCAGAGCAAGCTCCCACAAACAGCAATGTGATAGTGGCCAGAAAATCTGATTTTTTTAGTGATGTTGGTTAAGGGATAAATATTGGCCAGGATACCGAGGAGAACTCCCCTGTTCTTCTTCGAATAGTGCCATGGAGCCTTTTATGTCCAACTGTGAGGGCAGACAGGGCTTCGGTTTAACGTCTCATCCAAAAGACAGCACTTCCGACAGTGCAGTACTCCCTCAGTGCTATACTGGTGTGTCAGCCTAGATTATGTGTTCTAGTCTCTGGAGTGGGACTAGAACCCACAACCCTCTGACTCGGAGGCAAGAGGGCCACCACTGAGCCACGGCTGACACATCGGCCTCTGGCCCCTTCTGCCCAACCTTGTCCAAATTCACAGAGTCAGGGGCATTTCCATATAGTGGGCACTTGTACCAGTAGCGGCATGCAGGAGCACCCATTAGGTGAGGAGGGGAGAGAATGACAAAATTCAAAGGAGACCAACTGGTTCTTTCCTAAAAAGAAAAACATGCTGTACCATTGGAACCTAACCCCAAACCGTTGAAGCAACGATGCATATCCTTTTGTGAGCTCAGTACAGAGTAGGTGTAAAAAAAAACGATTTCTAGACCAAATCATAATCATGTATCCCATCCTGCAAAGCTTCAGACACTTGGCTAAAAAGCGAAGCACAGGCCTTGCGTCTGTGAGAATACAAAGGGAGCCAACATTCCATAGGAAGTGATATGCCCGACATCAGGCAAAGTGATTGGGAATATTGCAGAGACAATAGAAGCATGAAACAGACACACTGAAGACCAATTGTCAGAAACAGGTAACAAGAAGTCCCAAAGACTCAGGACCTGGACACAGACTAATCCTGTTGTGTTAATTCTAGGAACTTTGTGCAGATAATTAAGTAACCTTCGTGATTGGCTTATGCAGGATTAGACATGTTAAATGTCTGCATCAGAACAATCCAAATACACAAAAAGATAAAGGCAAGTCCCTCCCCCATAAGATAGATAGGATTGACAATAGTTAACACCGTAGAATGGATATCCGAAAGATGTCTGGAACAATGGCACACTGAGGGAAAGATGTCCAGGACAGATGATATCATGAGACTAATGTCGTTAAGCTACTGGAAGCAACTATGATTCAGAAAGATATAAAAACTGGGATACTGTCCTATTAAAAGTCAGGAGCAGCTTCTCGGGACTGATGGAGGTCCACTCACCCTATGAGCCAGGCCTGATCATCCTGAAATTTCCTCGGGACAGGTTCTACCATCCTTGTTTATTTGATGTAACTGTATTAGAACATTGTTATATAAATAGTTGTTGTCTGGTATAACTGCATTAGAACGTTGTTCTTGTGTCTATAATAAAGCTTGTATGTTCGGTCACACTCGAGACCGAATCATTGTGGAAGTTATTATTAAGAAGAATTAACAACCCTTGGTAGCATTAATAATGACATATCATTGTTTTAAGTGAATGTAATAAGTGAGATTTATTATAAGACGACGCCATGGTAAATTAGACATCTGAGAGGAGTGTACGGTTGTAGCCGATTCCTCTGGAAGAGTGTACAGTTGGAACCGAAAAGCGGTGACCGATTCCGCGGTGGAGATACAGATATATCTATACTCTATGGAAAGCAAGGCAAAGATGCAAAATGGTTGACACTTCAGAATATGTCGACGGTAAATTAGGGTTATGTAGAACTCTGGTACAAGATATTGATAGTATAGAAGACTTGGAGGGACCTACACGAATTTGATAACAAGGAAAGGATAAAGTTATTACTTCATGTATGTCACCCCGAGGTATATAAAGCACTACCAGGAGACCAAGGGCGGTCAAGATACATGCGGTACAACCCCAGAGAGGCCCAACGGTCCCACCCTGGAGGAATGAGGGAAGATCCCAGTACCATCCTGCCCCATCGGCCCCAACCAGAAACCGGTCAGGACCAGAGTGTTGGTGTTACGGCCAGGCGGGTCATTTCTCCCGGCAATGTCCTAAGAAGGTGGCGGGCGCAGCTTGCCCAAACAGAAATAGTAAGGAAGGGGAGTCAGAGATAGAATGCTTGAGGAAAAAGGTGGAAGAACTGGAAAGGCATATGGCTAATTCTAGAAAAGGGGGCCAGATAGATAGCATCCAGCCGTTCAATACAGATGATCACGGCCAGCATACAAGCTGACAGTCCTCAGCCTTGCCTGTAGAGGGATCCATTAGTTGATTACATATGAACCCTCACGGTAGATGCATGGTAGGAGGCCATCCCAGAATATTATAGTCGACACTGGGGCATCTCATGTGTCTGTGGACTGACATACCACAATACTTTGGTTTTAAGGGATTTATAGAATTAGGAGGATTAGAAGGAGGTGGAGAGAAAGGGGGAATAGTGGAAACAGGCCTAGCCGTAGGAAATACGACAACGCGTCATAATATAGTGCACACGAGAATGCAGGGAGAGTCAGAGGATGGTACATTGGGAGTAGACTGGCTAGACAGCCATGGTGGATATGGTTAACTGCTGTCTGTGGCAAATGGAAAAAGGGGCAAAACAAGGAGGAATAGTTATTAATCATGAGGGGAAGATCTAGTCTGTGGGGAGAAAACGAATGTATGACCTGGGGTGCCTTTTACGAAATGAGTGGGTGGACATTGAGACTATATTGAGGAATGTGGGTTGCTGGGCTACGCATAAGAACGAGTGCGGTCGGGTGAATCGCGAGGTCCAGATATCAGGACCTGACCCCTCGCGGCCAGCTAGGCAATACCACTTCCCAAGGGAGGCAGAAGGGCCAGTGATGACCATAGTGTGCTCCCTGGTTGAGCAGGGCGTACTGCACAAAACAGCCAGTACTTGTAATTCCCCAATCTGGCCAGTCAGGAAACCGGACGGTTCATGGCATTTGACCGTAGATTACAGGGAAGTTCCTACCCCATTACGTGCGGAAATTGTCTGGTGGACTCATACGTCCAGTGGACATCAAAAGGGAGATGGCCTGATTCCGTCGCTACTCCAGAATATTTGGTGGCCGGCAATGGGTGATGTTGTTGGGGAAATGGTAAACCAACGTATCACTTGTGCCCAATATGACCAAGGTCCAAAAATTAAAATTCCACCAGGACATGTTAAAGCCACGTCAGGGCCATGGAAATGTCTGCAGATTGACTACATTGGGCCCGTGCCTCGCACTGCGCGAGAAAAGGAATATGCCCTGGTCGTGGTAAACTGCTTCTCGAAATGGGTAGAGCCTTCCCAGTGGTAAGAAACACCACCTATCAAACAGCGAGGGTCTTGATTGTCCATGTATTCACCTGATGGGCGTTGCCAGACACTATTGAATCAGACAGAGGAATCCATTTCACTGGGGAAGTTATTCAGGAAACACTTCGATTATTAGGAATCCAGCAGCGAATCCACATTCTATATAATCCTCAAGTGGCAGGAATAGTGGAACAAATGAATTGAGCCATGAAGAATAGATTAGCCAAGTCCCTCTCCGATTCAGGAAAACAATGGGATAGCTTACTACCCCTCCTTCTAATGGCCATTCGAGGCACCCCTTCTAAAAGCACGGGGTGTGGCCCATTCGAAATAATGACCGGTAGAAAGATGCGCCTCCCTGAAGTGTGGATGGCAGGTCATTTATCAGGACCTCAGCTACAGGGTGTAAAAATGGACACCCGGCCAGACTCAGACCACCTCAGAAGAGTATGAGATAGGCAACCAAGTGACGGTCCACTTTAACAGGTGTGAGGGAAAATGGAAACCAAAATTTGAAAACCCGTAACCCATTATCGACAAATTAAGTCCACAGGTATACAAAATACACAATACTATATTGACCTAGCCATCGATCCCACAATCTCTGGGTTCATTCAAATCAGCTAAAACGGTACAACAGACCCGAACTTAAGGGTAGTATTGCCAGCGTGAGACTTATGACAATAGAGAGTGTGGAAAACTGGTGACCATACCCCGATCCTATGAATGCAACAAACATGGAACTTTGAGCTCGACCTAGCGTGAAACCACAGTGGCTGGCCTCAGACGAATACGTCTGTAATGTGAGGCCCCCTCAACAAAGACGAAGAAGGAAGGTTAGGAGGGTGTCAATTAGTCCACGATTCAGTAAACAGTAAATTTGCTGATGGCTTAACATCAACAATGCTACAAATGTTTAAAAGTAGCGAAGTGGGAAGAACCGAGGAAAATCTATCTGGCATCATTAGAAGTGACAATAAACATTCAATGGATACAGGACAAAAATCTTGGTTGACCTCTACTTCAGCCAAAATGCAGTCCTGACAAGTATGGGATGTCTGCTTCAAGCAAGTGTACAGTGCACTGGGATCTATAGAGGCCGAATTGGCACAGGTTCCACTGGATGGCATCCCAATAATCTCGTCTCTTTCCCGCGAAGGGGGAAGTTGCAAGAAGTGTACGTCCCCACTCCTCTAGATGACACCGTTGAATGCAAACAGGATGGAAATCCAGCAGAAACAGGTCGTGCACCGATTTCCACCACCGTTAGCTCCCACCCAGAATCATTTTGTGTAATGTCCAGAGGAACTGCAGAGTATACTTTTCTTTTGAACAGAATTGAATTTTTGTGCTTAAACAAGACGTTCGAAGAATGATAATGTGGCACTAGGAATTACTGTTAGTGATGATATCATACAAATGCTCAATGCACTCATGTGAAATTTCTCTATTATTTCAACTAAGACGTTTATCCACCCCCAGAATCTTCAAAACAGTGAGGAAATTCAGAGGCAACATATTTACAAGGAGCAAAGTGCCCAGATTGTAATACTAGGATGCTGAGTCTGTTGCCGATATTATTATCATATCAAATATTCTACCTTTTTTTTAAACAAAGATTGGGTAAATGTCTACGTTGAAATAATAGAGAAATTTCACATGAGTGCATTGAGCATTTGTATGATATCATCACTAACAGTAATTTCTAGTGCCTTATTATCATTCTTAGAACATCTTGTTTAAGCACAAAAATTCAATTCTGTTCAAAAGTATACGCTACAGTTCCTCTAGACATTACACAAAATGATTTTCCTCAATAAAATATACAATGGCTGAAAAGACAGAGTAAATCTTATATCTGCATCTGCCATTTTCCGGAAAACTGGACCTCACATCCGGGGAAGCACCTGAAGTAATAAACTCTGATAAGATCAGTACTTTCGTCTCAAACAGTCACTTTTAATGGTGTTTACATTCAACCCCGATTGACTTCAATGGTTCAACTTCGGGCTGCCTTCTTGATTAAAAGCTGTAAACAGTTACTTTGAACCACTCCAGAAGCCGCTCCGTAGGAGGTATTCATCTGGTCTATGATCTATGGAAGCTAATTGCTATGTTTAGTTAGTCAAAGGAATAATGTTTCCCTGGCATTAATTTCAGGAGATGATGGGCATGATTTTAGCTCAGAGCCGGGAACTCAGCCCGTCCGTAGATATTCGCGTGGGGAACCCGGAAGCCAAATGACTGCGATCGCAACTCAATTGAAGGTATGTATTTGTGCTTCTGGGTTTCCCATGCGTCAGGCAGCCAGATTGACAGGCTGGATGCCTATCAGGAGGGAAAGTAGCCGTGAATCGGAGAAGGGGGAGGGAGAGAGAGATTATGGGCTCTGTAAGAAATTGGAGGGGTGGGGGAGTCGTGGACGACATTGGCCGATGGCAGGGTCAGGTCACGCCAGGTGAGCTTCTTGGGCCTGGATGAGGCACTCCTGCTCCTCCTGGCCCATAAGCAGTGCAATAAAGGCACTCACCTCATGGATCCGGCCCTTCTCACCTGTTTTCAACTGACATAAATCGGAAGCAATGGGAAACCCGAACAGGTAAGGTTAAAGTTGTTTTCCTTTTGTAATACACAAAGAATTAAGTGCCTCAACTATTGCAATGAGGTACATTGCCACTTTAAGTATCGGCCTGCCAGCTTTACGTGGGGACGGGACTTCCGGGTTTCTGTTGCGCGCGCACATCCAAACGTTCCTGTGTCAAACCCAGAGTGGGTGCATAGGAGCGGGATGCGGTCCTGTTCCAAAAATCCTCTATTTTTACTGCCCACCCACTCCCAACCCATCCGTTCTTGGGGGTTAAAATTACCCCCTATGAGTCTCTTTACCGAGTACTTTTCCATTCCTATACTTTCATTTAATCTGGAACTGAAGGTGTGCAGGGTTACTAAAAATTAACAGCAGTAGCAAAAGTAAAAATCAGGAAATTGATCTACTGTTTTCTAATCTAACCTAACCGATTTCTTAACCGTTAATTCAGTACGAACCAGTCAAATGGGACATCACAGCCAAACGCAATCCAACCCTGCACTACATTGCACTCAGTACTATTAGGTTAGGAAGAAGAAAATTGTCCAGCGTTTTCTCCCCTGCTCACTATTCATGAGCTTCTGCTGAAACACTCACCTGGGTGAATGCAGGATTGGAAGTGAACTAAAGGGATGTAGGAATCTCTTAATGTGGAAGTAATGCTAACATCACATTATAATCTACTGAACTGACCTACAAACCATTTAAATATTTTACCTGTATTAATTGGGGTCTCTTGCATTAAGCATGGTTTACACCTGCTTCTCTGCAACGACGTACAGATGTGTAACTACTTCGATATGTTTTTGCAGATGAAAACCTAAGTAGTCTTGCCCTGTGGAAGAAAGCATCTATTTGGCCAGTTAAATAATGATAGAATTCAAGGCAAATTTAACCACTCTTATTTTCTCCAAGAAACCTTGTAGTTTGGCAGGAATTAATAACATACAAAATAATTCTCAATTATAAATATTTTAATAAGTTGTTTTCCACCAAAAATGCATTTATTCTTCAAGCTTAAGCTTAGGTACATTTGCAAATCCTATTTTGTTGAAAGTCCTATATTTTTCTTATGTCAAATTGAAATCTAACATTATGTGTGACCCAGAAAATATTATGGTATGTTCCAAAATTGGTCTCTCTTTCATCAATATGCCCTTAATGGCACGGAGGAAAGAGACCAAATTTACCTCTGTGTCATTTTAAATCAGTTCAGGGACTCATTAGTGTAAGGTTGAATCCATCATCAGCAAAATCAGATTTGAGTTTGTTGCTGGATCCTCCCTATTCTGGGTGGCTTCGTTCTGCAGTGCATTTACCAACTGAATCATTGGGAGAACTTGTAGAAATGTTTATATTTGTTCCTTTTTTTAATCAATTTCCTTTCCTACCACTTTTATTTTCCTGCCCCTCTCCTGAAGACACTTTCTCTTTGCTGAGCTACAGTTCCACAGTTCTTGGTCACCCTTCGGTACCTTGCTTACGTGACCATTCTTCGTGTTTAAGTCGGGATAGTGAGTGTCAGCCAGCCCTTTGACTGCAGATAGCCAGTTGTACCAACCTTGTTGTTACCACGGTTGAGCTAATTGAGCACAAACCCCTTTGAAGATACACACTTTCACCAAAGCAATACCAGGGAGGAGAGGCTGTAGTTATGAGGAGACGCTTGAGATACGGTGACTAATTCCACCAGAACACAGAAGACTAACTGCTCTTGCAGAGAGCCGGCACGGGCTCGACGGGCCGAACGGCCTCCTTCTGTGCTGTAACCATTCTATGATACTATTTTAAATCAAGGACATAACCTATGACCTTCGAGTCTGTATGGCACAGCTGCCCACTGCTTTAATCAGCTGAGCCACTGGCGGTTGAAATTTTTACATAAGACGCACAACTAGTTTTTGATTCCGTCTTTAGTGCAAAATAGTACATGTTACGCACAAACATAATTTGACATCTGTTGTTAAAAAAAATGCATATAATATACTCTAGCTTATAATTCAGACCTGGGCTTTCAGCTCATTTTACAATGCAAGGTTTTTGCTCATATTATGAAAAATCACCGTAATTACCAAGAAAGAGAACGATTTTAATTCCAACCTGAATGCAAAAGCTGGTGCCACTTTCCCACCAGGTAAAGTCAAGAGAGAAGAGGATTAGGAGCAGAAGAGGCCAGTCAAGGTAAGTTTTTTTTACTTGCCTTTCTGAGGCCAGGAGGAGCAGGATCAGTTAAAATCGCCATGGCCTCATTCTTTGCAAGCAGCGGGAATCTAACTGTAACCAATGGTTTCCCGCCAGAAATCCATTGACAGTTAAAATCCCCCCTTTCTATTTTTGAGTACAATATTTTCTATTGTGCATGGGAATGTGCACAGACACACAAAAAAATTATAGCTAAACTGTATCTACTCTATTAAAATCTCCAACAGATACTAATGGTTAAAATTATAAACTATGCTTGTATCCAGTAATTGTATGCTCTACATAGATCCTATATATGCCAAAAGAGGATAATATTATGTATATAATTAAAATCTTAGAAGCATCTATTATTCTTAATAGATATTGCCTGTATAAGTCAAATTAGGCACCAAAGTGTTATTTTTCAGAAAGAGCTCTCTTGAGGAACTTTCTTTTTGGCTGTTTGCAATTGATTTAAGTAAAGAAAGAATGAACTTGTATTTACATTACGCATTATCATATCCTTGAGATATCCCAAGCACTTCACTTCCTGAATAATCTTACAGTACAGTTACTGTTGTTATGTAAGCAATCACAGCAGATCATTTATGCACAGCAATAGCCCAAAAACATCAAAGGAATGAATGATGAGATCATCTGTTTTTGCTTCAGGGAGGAAGATTAGGCATAGGAACAAAGGAACAGGAGTGGGCCATTTAGCCCCTCGAGCCTGTTCCACCATTCAATGAGATCATGGCTGATCTGTGACCTAACTCCATATACCCGCCGTAGTCCCATATCCCTTAATATCTTTGGTTAACAAAAATCTATCAATCTTGGATTTAAAATTAACAATTGAGCTGGCATCAACTGCCGCTCGTGAAAGAGAGTTCCAAACTTCTACCGCCCTTTGTGTGTAGAAGTGTTTCCTAACTTCAGTCCTGAAAGTCCTGGCTCTAATTTTTAGGCTATGTCCCTTAGTCCTAGACTCCCCAACCAGTGGAAATAGTTTCTCTCTATTGATCTATTTCAGTTCCCCTTAATATCTTGAAAACTTCAATCAAATCACCCTTTAATCTTCTAAATTCAAGGGAATACAACCCTAGTTTGTGTAATCTCCCCTTGTAATTTAACCCTTGGAGTCCAGGCATCATTCTACTAAATCTACCCTGCACTCCCTCCAAGGCCAATATAGCCTTCCTAAGGTGCAGTGTCCAGAACTGAACACAGTACTCCAGGTGTGGTCTAACCAGAGCTTTGTATAGTTGGAGCATAACTTCTACCCTCTTATATTCTAGTCCTCTAGATATAAAGGCCAGCATTCCATTAACCTTTTTGATTATTTTCTGTACCTGTTCATGACACTTCAATGATCTATGTACATGACCCCTAAGTCTCCTTGGACCACCACTGTTTCGAGCTTTTCACCATTTAGAAAGTACTCTGATCCAAAGTGGATTTCCTCATATTTGCCTACATTGAAATCCATTTGTCACAGTTTTGTCCATTCACTTAATCTATTAATATCTCTCTGTAATTTTATACTTCCATCTACACTGCTTATAATGATGCCTGTCTTTGTGTCATCGGCAGACTTGGATATGTGGCTCTCTATCCCGTCATCTAAGTTGTTAATAAACACAGTGAATAGTTGAGGCCCCAACACAGATCCCTGTGGGACACCACGAGTCACATCCTGTCAATTTGAGTACCTGCCCATTTTCCCTACTCTGTCTCCTGCCGCTCAGCCAATTTCCTAACCAGTTCAATAATTTGCCCTCAATTCCGCGAGCTTCAACTTTAGCTAACAGTCTCTTATGAGGGACTTTATCGAATGCCTTATGGAAGTCCATATAAACAACATCCATAGACATTCCTCTGTCCACTACTTTAGTCACCTCTTCAAAAAATTCAATCAGGCTTGTCAGGCATGACCTTTCCTTTACAAATCCATGGTGGCTCTCTCTGATCAGCTGAAAATTTTCAAGGTGTTCAGTCACTCTATCCTTAATTATAGACTCTAGTAATTTCCCGACAACAGATGTTAGGCTAACTGGTCTATAATTCCCTGGTTTCCCTCTTTCACCTTTCTTAAATTGCAGAGTGACATGTGCAATTTTCCAATCTAAAGCAACGGTTCCTAAATCGAGAGAACTTTGGATGATTATAGTTAGGGCTTCTACAATGTTCTCACCTGATTCCTTTAAAATCCTGGGATGGAAACCATCTGGTCCTGGGGATCTGTCACTCTTTAATGCCATTATTTTCTTCATTACTGTTAATTTACTTAAGTTAATTATGGTGAGTCCCCGTCCCTGATTCAAAATTAGTTTCCTTGGGGTGTCCGGCATGCTATCCTCTTCCTCTGTTGTAAATACTGATGCAAAGTAATTATTTAACATGTCCGCCAGTTCCTTATTTTCATTTACAATCTCACCATTATCAGTTTTTAAAGGGCCCACATTGCTCTTGATCACCCTCTTTTTCCTAATATAATTGTAAAAAATTTTTGTATTGATTTCAATATCCCTTGCAAGTTTCTTTTCATTCTCCCTTTTTGTAGTTTTTACTTTCTGTTTTGTCACCCTTTGCTGTTCTTTGTATCTCTCCCAGTCACTAGGATCTGTGCTATTTTTTGCATTTTTGTATGTCTTTCTTTTAGTTTTATATTGTCCCTTACCTCTTTTGTTGTCCAAGGCTGTTTTGTTTTGGTAAGTGGAGCTCTTGCTCTTTAGGGGTATAAATTGGTTCTGCATCACCTTAAATTCTTTTTTGAACACCTCCCACTGATCTTCTGTCGTTTTACCCAAAAACAGATTTGCCCAGTCTCTGTCTCATCCCGTTGAAGTTGGCCTTACCTAAATTTAGAATCTTAGTAGCTGATACAGGTTTCCCCCTTTCAAACACAATGTTGATCTCGATCATATTATGATCACTATTAGATAAATATTTGATGAATTAGATAAATTAGATGAAGAGACCAAGTGTAATGTATCCAAGTTTGCTGACGATACAAAGGTAGGTGGGAAAGTAAGCTGTGAGGATGACACAAAGAATCTGCAAAGGGATATAGACAGGTTAAGTGAGTGGGCAAGGAGGTGGCAGATGGAGTATAATGTGAGGAAATGTGACATTATTCACTGTGGTAGGAAGAATAGAAAAGCAGAATATTTTTTAATTGGTGAGAAACTATTAAATGTTGGTGTTCAGAGAGATCTGGGTGTCCTCGCACAAGAAACACAGAAAGTTATCATGCAGGTACAGCAAGTAATTAGGAAGGAAAATGGCATGTTGGCCTTTATTGCAAGGGGGTTGGAGATCAAAGTAAGGAAGTCTTGCTACAATTGTACAGGGCTTTGGTGAGACCATATCTGGAGTACTGCATATAGTTTTGGTCTCCTTGTCTAAGAAAGGATATACTTGCTTTGGAAGTGGTGCAATGAAGGTTCACTAGATTGATTCCTGGGATGAGAGGGTTGTCCTATCAGGAGAGATTCAGTAGAATGGGCCTATACTCTATGGAGAGGTGATCTCATTGAAACATAAGATTCTGAGGAGGCTTGACAGGGTAGACACTGAGAGGTTGCTTCCCCTGGCTGGTGAGTCTAGAACTAGGGGGCATAGTCTCAGGATAAGGGGTTAGCCATTTAAGACTGAGATGAGGAGGAATTTCTTCACTCAGAGGGTTATGAATCTTTGGAATTCTCTACCCCAGAGGGCTGTGGATGCTGAGCCATTGAGTATATTCAAAGCTGAGTTAGATAGATTTTTGGACTCTAGGGGAATCAAGGGATATGAGGATCCGGTGGGAAAGTAGAGTTGAGGTCAAAGATCAGCCATGATCTTATTGAATGGCGCAGCAGGCTCGAGGCCATATGGCCTACTCCTGCTCCTACTTCTTATGTTCACGCACCATTAGGCTGATAATAATGAATAATGAGCCACATTTAGTTAAATCTAATACGGCTTGCCCCCTTGTTGGTTCTAGAACATACTGTTACAGAAAGCTGTCCTGAACACAACCAATATGAAAGTTAAAATCCCCCAATAAAACCACACTGCCTTTGCTACATGCTTGTCTAATCTCTGCATTTATACATTCTGCCACTTCACAGCTGCTACCATGGAGGCCTATACACAACTCACACTACAGTCTTAAATCCTTTTCTATTTCTTAATTCTACCCATAAAGTCTCCATTGTCTGCTTACCTCTCGTTGTATCCTCTCTTATCATTGAAGTAATTTCATCCTTAATCACTAAGGCTGCTCCTCCTCCTCTACCAGTTTCCCTATCCTTCCTATAGACCTTATAACCTGGTATATTCAGTTCCCAGTCCTGACCGTCTTGCAGCCAGGTCTCAGTAATGGCTCCCATGTCATACCCACTATGTTGAATTTGCACCTGCAATTCATTCAATTTGTTCCTTATACTTCATGCATTTGTATAAAGAATGTTTATTTGGGCCACACACCCTAACCTGTCCATCTGGTCTAATATTGTTTTTCTCACACATTTCTTATTTCTCTCTCCTAATTTAGTTACTTTACTTTTAGTTTTCCCTTTCCCTGTAGTGCCTAAAGCATAATTCCTGACTCTCACTCTACTCTCTTCCTTTTCGTTTGTTTTAAAATGATTATTTATACTACCTTTTCCTCAGAGGTAGCAAGTACATTGTGCCTGTTGGAAAGGATCAGTTTCTGCAGATCCTCGTTCTCTATCTCACCCCTTACTCTGTACACTATCGGTCACACCAACTCCGTTCTGATCCTGTACCTCTCTACGAAGTGTGACCAAGAATATTGAAAGAACCCCCTGCTCTTCATCAAATGGTACCATAGAATCTGTTACATGCACCTGGAAAGGGCCTCAGATTAACACCTCTTCCAAAACCAGCAACTCAAACAGTGCTGCATGCCTTCAGTACTGTACTGAAGTGTCAGTGGATCCATAACCTTTTAACTTAGAGGCAAAAGTACTGCCAACTGAACCAAGCTATAACTTAGACCAGTAATCCAAATGAACTTGTTAGTCAATGGACAAACCAGTTAAACAGAATGAAGCATTTTTACACTGTTTAAAAAAACAAAACAATCAACGGCACTCCCAAGTATAAAATGGACAACCTCTGGAGTTTCAACAACATTAAGACTCAGATGTTCATGGGTCTTACAATCTATTAGATTAAGCACTTATTAAAATGGGGAAAGCTGATTCCCTATGCTTGTGTGCTTGTGTCTTGACAGCATTTCACATGATGTGACACCATTTCAAATGATAGTATACATAACTGGTTCTCTGCATCAGTTCCTAGGCAAGGTCTGCATGTTTCCTGTCAGCTTGCTCCCATTTCTAAATGTTCTTAATGTGTTTGTAAAGATTGCCTGGGTTTATCACTTCATGTATCATTAGAAAGATTGAACAGACTGGAGTTGTAAGTTTGAGCAGCCTGGGGCTCTTTTCACTAGAAGAGAGAAGGCTGAGGGGTGACCTGATAGAGGTCTTTAAGATTATGAAAGGGTTTGATAGGTAGGCACAGAGAAGATGTTTCCACTTGTGGGGGAGACAAAACCTAGGGGCCATAAATATAAGATGGTCACTAATAAATCCAATGGAGAATTCAGGAGAAACCTCTTTACTCATTAGAATGTGGAACTCGCTACCATAAGATGTAGTTGAGGCAACTAGCATAAGTAGATTTAAGGGAAAGCTAGATAAACACATGAGGGAGAAAGGAATAGAAGGATATGCTGATAGGGTTAGATGAAGAGGGATGGGAGGAGGCTCATGCAGAGCATAACACTGGTACAGACCAGTTGGGCCGAATGGCCTGTTTCTGTGCTGTACATTCTATGTAGAAGTACTTTTATTTTTAAATAAGTTTCTTTTTGCAAGTGCATCATGGCATCACACAATTGGAATGCTTATGCCTACACAGAAAAGTAGGGCAATGACTTATGAATCAGTGCCTAACAGGCGAAGGAGAATGGTGCTAGATCATAGTATAATCAGTAAGAAAAGCACATGGGGCTCAATTTTAAAATCAAATTGCGGGTGCGTTGGGGGCGGGGGCGGGGGGGGGGGGCTGCGAAGATGGCGAAAATCCCGAGCAGGTGATGAAGCCGGCTCCAACCCCCCAACTTCCGAGATCCCCACAGTCGTGCCTGTGTGCACACGCGCTTTCTGAATCCTGAAGTCCCGCTGGCAATTAAAGCCGGTGGGATGATAGTTAAAGAACCAAATGTACCTCATTGTGGCACTTAAGGTACTTTATTCCTGACGTAGTAGATCGTTGAAACGATTTTAAACTTACCTGGGCGGCTTTCCCACGGCTTCCGATTCACGCCTGGTGAAACCAGATATGAAGGGCCGGGAGAGACAAAAATAAATTAAATAAAAAACCATTGCACAAAGTTAAAAAAAAACCTACCGTTCCACCCTGCTCCGATGTTCAATGTTTCCCTCTCCGATGTCCCCTTCTCCCCCCCCTCCGATGTCTCCCTCTCCGATGTCCTTCTCTCCCCCCCCCCCCCCCCCCCGATGTCACTCTCTGATCTCCCCCTCTCCCCCCGATATCCCTCTTCGATCTCCCCCTCCCCCCCGATGTCCCTCTCCGATTTCCCCCTCTCTCCCCCCGATGTCCCTCCTCCCCCCCCCCCTGATCTTCCCTTCTCCCCCCCCGATCTTCCCCTCTCCTCCCTCCGATCTTCCGTTCCAACGCCGGATGACGTCTCGCTCTCTCTCTTTCTCTCCGCGCCAACCCCCGCCCCCGGCGTTGCAGCTCCTGTCGGCAGCCAGCCAGTCAATCAGGCTAACTGCCAGGCGCGAAACCCAGAAAGAACTTTAATCACCATCCATCATGTCGCGATTGCATCAGAAACGGTAAGTTTTTTAAAAATCGGGTTTGCCATACGCACCTTCACCCCCCCGCCCCTCGCTGCCAACCCGTCACCATTTCAAAATTGAGCCCATGGAGACTATTTGAGCATTGCTCTCGCGGGACCCAACAATGAGGTTATGGTAATCATAGAAGTTGCAACATGGAAACAGGCCCTTCGGCCCAACATGTCCATGTCGCCCAGTTTATACCACTAAGCTAGTCCCAATTGCCTGCACTTGGCCCATATCCCTCTATACCCATCTTCCCCATGTAACTGTCCAAATGCTTTTTAAAAGACAAAATTGTACCCGCCTCTACTACTGCCTCTGGCAGCTCGTTCCAGACACTCACCTCCCTTTGAGTGAAAAAATTGCCCCTCTGGACCCTTTTGTATCTCTCCCCTCTCACCTTCAATCTATGCTCCCTCGTTATAGACTCCCCTACCTTTGGGAAAAGATTTTGACTATCTACCTTATCTATGCCCCTCATTATTTTATAGACTTCTATAAGATCACCCCGAAACCTCCTACTCTCCAGGGAAAAAAGTCCCAGTCTGTCTAACCTCTCCCTATAAGTCAAACCATCAAGTCCCGGTAGCATCCTAGTAAATCGTTTCTGCACTCTTTCTAGTTTAATAATATCCTTTCTATAATAGGGTGACCAGAACTATACACAGTACTCCAAGTGTGGCCTCACCAATGCCCTGTACAACTTCAACAAGACATCCCAACTCCTGCATTCAATGTTCTGACCAATGAAACCAAGCATGCCGAATGCCTGCTTCATCACCCTATCCACCTGTGACTCCACTTTCAAGGAGCTATGAACCTGTACTCCTAGATCTCTTTGTTCTATAACTCTCCCCAACGCCCTACCATTAACGGAATAGGTCCTGGCCCGATTCGATCTACTATCATTCATCACCTCACATTTATCTAAATTAAACTCCATCTGCCATTCATCGGCCCACTGGCCCAATTTATCAAGATCCCGTTGCAATCCTAGATAACCTTCTTCACTGTCCACAATGCCACCAATCTTGGTGTCATCTGCAAACTTACTAACCATGCCTCCTAAATTCTCATCCAAATCATTAATATAAATAACAAATAACAGCGGACCCAGCACCGATGGCTGAGGCACACCGCTGGACACAGGCATCCAGTTTGAAAAACAACCCTCTGTCTTCTGTCGTCAAGCCAATTTTGTATCCAATTGGCTACCTCACCTTGGATCCCATGAGATTTAACCTTATGTAACAACCTACCATGCGGTACCTTGTCAAATGCTTTGCTGAAGTCCATGTAGACCACGTCTACTGCACAGCCCTCATCTATCTTCTTGGTTACCCCTTCAAAAAACTCAATCAAATTCGTGAGACATGATTTTCCTCTCACAAAACCATGCTGACTGTTCCTAATTAGTCCCTGCCTCTCCAAATGCCTGTAGATCCTGTCCCTCAGAATACCCTCTAACAACTTACCCACTACAGATGTCAGGCTCACCGGTCTGTAGTTCCCAGGCTTTTCCCTGCCGCCCTTCTTAAACAAAGGCACAACATTTGCTACCCTCCAATCTTCAGGCACCTCACCTGTAGCGGTGGATGATTCAAATATCTCTGCTCGGGGACCGGCAATTTCCTCCCTAACCTCCCATAACGTCCTGGGATACATTTCATCAGGTCCCGGAGATTTATCTACCTTGATGCGCGTTAAGACTTCCAGCATCTCCCTCTCTGTAATATGTACACTCCTCAAGACATCACTATTTATTTCTCCAAGTTCCCTAACATCCATGCCTTTCTCAACCGTAAATACCGATGTGAAATATTCATTCAGGATCTCACCCATCTCTTGTGGTTCCGCACATAGATGACCTTGTTGATCCTTAAGAGGCCCAACTCTCTCCCTAGTAATTAGAGATCCTACATATTCGGTACAATAACATAGACTCCTGAAGTTTTGAAGAAACAGACAGTTACATTCTGACGCTCTTGGTTTTGATTTTGGGTCATTAATGGATAATGAATGGTATACCAGCTACAAGAGAAAAGGGCTTAGGGACATTTTGAACCATGCAGACTCACTGATATGAAAAATGTTTTTTTTATAAGAGAAGGACATAGTTCTTTTGAGATATGTGCCACAAAAAGGAATGGTAAAAATCAATTCTCGCACAGATAATGCATATTTCAAGGCAAGATCTGTTCAGATTGACTGAATAGAAAATAAAGATTAAATACATCCATAGTTGGTTAAATGGTTAAATTGTTCTGATTATTTAGCTTTCATAACTAATTTTGTATGTAGGTAGCATTAATGAAATATGGTCCCTCCCACTTTGACAATATAGCTCAAGGATGTCTTCTTGGAAATTATTTTAATAGGGTACTTATAGTTAGATGTTACTCAGAAGGATGATCCATTTTAAAAAGAGACAAGCAGGAGGTAATAATGATATGGTTTGTGATCTGTGCACAGCAGCTAATTACGGTGTTTAGTTCGCCTAGGCAGCCATATTTTATTTCAGCATTTCAGGAGATGCAGATTCCCTTTTGTCTCGCACAAAAGATTTCCACCTATTATATACTCATGAAATCTCAAACTGAAGCTTACATGCAATTAAATGAGCCAATCATTCACCTATGGGAACTAATTTAAAGTACTGGAAATTTATTTCTGATTCTTGACTATTTGCTTAATGTAATAGTGACGGAATGGTTTGATTTTAAAATTATTGCTTCACTGGGCTATCTTTTCTCCCCAAAGACAGCAAGTTTGTTAAGGCAAAGAGATCAATTTTTCAGATGGTTAACATGGTGTTGGGGAGTATTAAGGTCACAATGTGCCACAGAGCAATAGGATATACAATGACATCTGTGTATTCCCCAATCAGCTGAGATATCGCAAGAATTGAGGAACATAGGCTATACACTACTCTCCAGGGAGGGCAAAACTCACTGCATCCTAGCAACCTATTAAAGTGATAAAGGCCCAGGAGTATGTCTCCTCCCTGCCCAACCTCTTTTTCAGGGTCTGCTACTGAGAGACCTCGAATGGGAGAGGGGTGGTGAGCAACAGGAGAGTAAATAACAATACTTTAAACACAATAACAAATGGAATTTATTGGGATGATACTTTGAGCCAACATATTATTTTCTCTTACATTATCACTATGTTTATGGACATTTTTTCATATGGTACTAATTTTTTTCCGAATTGGTCCACTATCATTTTAAAACTGCTGTATCCCATAATTGTCACAGGGTTATTTTTCTGATATGTAGGCAGAAACTAAAGAAGCTTAGATCTGTTAAAAAAAAACAGAATGAAAATGTGTTTAAGAAATGGAAGTCACCTTTAGGAGTGGGTGATTTGGGTACTGCTGTTTAGCTCTGCTCTTTAAGGGTGGGGACCTTTTGTCAAGTCCAAATCCAGACCAGGATGGAGCAGGTAAATTAGAGCAGGGTGGGATGGGATTACCACTTAAGTTCTGACATTTGCTTTTCTGCTAATGAATGGGTGGATGGATGGAAGGAACAAAAGAACGAACTTGTATTCATATAGTCCTTTTCACATCATCAGGATGTCCCAAAGTGTTTCAAAACCATTGACTTAATTTTTGAACTGCAATCATATAGTTTTTACATATTCAAATTAGTTGAAAATTCTATTTACCTCAATGACTAATCCCTTTAGATCACAAGACACAGAGCTAAGTGAAAAACAAATTTCTGTTTAAAAATCAGATTTCCATTTTAGACACAGCAGACAAAGGGACCTTTGACCCCAGCAGAAGTGCTAGTGTCTGCTCACCAGGAACCTGTGTCATTGACTCCATCAGAATATGCCTGGTGGGTGCCTGTGCCACTATGGGTGCATCTCTGGTGCTTGCCATAGTGGAGAGAGGGGGGAGACTTGCCACTTGAAAATCCCCAGGCTGATAGGTGCACCCTCATGTCAGTATTATAGCTTTGCATGGTTCAGAAGAGGATTTGGAAGGTATTGGTCGGAAGATACAAGGGGCTTTTGTCTCAATGATTGATTCATATCTATACCTGGAGGTCTTGATGAATGCCAACTTCAGCCTGAAAAAGCACTTCGGAATCAGGCTAGAAAGAGGTTAAGGGCACTTTGCTCTTTCTCACCTTTCTTTGACTGGAAAGTCCAAACACAGATTAAACTTGTGGCATAGAAGACATACGTTCAAACAGTTCTCTTTCAGGGTTCCAAACCCACAGGCATGCAACCGGAGTGCTCCCTCCAGCTCATGTGTAAGATCTAGGGCCAAACGGTCAAGTAGCTTTGTCGCACAAAATAGAAATAGTTTCAGGGAAGGAGGGATAATTGGACTGGAGGGGAGTCAGCCTCACTGTAGGCACAACTTTTTGCCAAAGTCCATTCAAGGGCCTGGATGAGGCAGTTGGTTGTGTGTAAGCCAAGTATATGGCACTGGAGTTGGACATCTAAAACATCAAGGTGGCTGGCATTCTGCAAGCTTCCAGCACAATAAAGACAGATATCCATCATATAACTGATAAGAAAACTCCAAGATATAGCACGTCAGCTGGAGGAGATGTTAACTGGAGACCAGGTATAAAAACACTCACTCATATAACCCTATTATTGGGGTTCAAAGAGGCAAGTTTTTGAAGTTCCACACTTCCAAATGGTGGAACCACCTTTCGATGGGGAATGGTGTGTGCCCATCATGTGGTGTGGCAGATGGCCACACATCTTATGACGAATAGCGCTGTTCACCATGATGCTCATGAGGAACTGCCGTCCTCCTAGTAAAGACTCAAACCTGCACTTGACGATTGTCCAATGGCCTGAGGTCAAAGTGGCTCCGAAATGACTCTTATAATGAAAGTTTGGAACAAAGTCAATCCTTTGTGGCACATTTGGATAATCTGATACCTGAGCCAAAAATGTATGTAGCACTCCAGGGAATTGTTGATGATTGACCAGCCAATCTGGCTCATTATTGGAACCTGGAAGATTAGATCTGCCACTGGGGCTAGAGTTTTTCTCACTTGGCTACAGATAAGCTAGCAAACCAATGAGCTAAAGATTACTGTGGTCCTGGCTGGACAAGCAATAGGAAATGTTACCAATGCCCTGTGCTGGCAGACCTTGTCGTTTTAGTTGGTTAAATTCTAGTTTATTTTGGAGTCCCTAAGCCACGTTTCTGCCCACCTGCACTTGGGCACCCTGGACTTAAGTAAATGGGGTGTACCCCATGGAGAGAGCGAGCATTCCAGGATATCAGGCACCAGAAAACCTGTGTGTGTGGATTTCTCAGTAGCTTAGCTTGAATGGTGATGGATTTCCACATTTGCCATACAGAAAAGAAAATGAACTTTTAGTACCGACACTGTACAGGTGAGAACCCTGGTCCTTTTTTCTGATTTCTGCCTTTTGAGTAGTATTAACCAAGGGATAAAGCGGGAAGAGGATATCAATGGTGTAAGGAAGCAAAACATTTATCAAATCAGTTCTCACTGCAAAAAAAAACTTCAATGGGGGCTAAATTGAATAAGGCCTGAACACTCACCTAAACGCAGCCTTCCACACCAGTGTTGCCACAAGGATTTAATAATATTCACACTTTCCACCAGAAGGGGGAGCCTGAATTTCTTAAAGGGAGGATGTCTCTTAAAATCTCTTAAAGGTAACTAGTACCTGTTATTTGCTAAAAGTAACAGTCTGCTGTCTGCACGGAGTCAGAATGGAGATCAGACATCGCACATGTAAAACACAGATGCAGGTCCCGTCCCTATGTTTACAAACTGATGAGTTATTTTAAAACATTAAATAAAGGTTGCGCACCACTAAATCCTACTTTCTCCAATCTGCACGCCAGAACTCACCAATTTGCTGATCTGAGTTTGTACCAGGCCTGCAAGAGTGCATGCACCAAGGTTCTCTGCTGATGCACTAGAGGCCTTTGTGCAAGAGTTGTACAGAAAGAGGGGCATCCAATATGCACGGGGGGGCGGCGGGGGAGAGGGGTGGGGGGAGGGTAGAGGCCCTCGATACATATGCTCAAATGGCAGTGGGAGGCAGCAGGGGACATAGTCAATGCCAGGCGCACAGCACCATGAACGTGGATGCAGTGCAGGAAGAAGTTCAGTGCTTTTACACGAGTGGTCAAGGTGAGTGAGGTAAACTGTCAAGCGGCGTCTCCTACCAACTGCACCACTAGCCACATCCATGGCTCCACACACTACACCTCCCATCGCCCACATACCAACAAACTCTTTCCATCAGTACTCAACTCTTCCAATCATATGGAAATATTTAAGTACACGAAGCTTCAAATACAAAAATGAATCAACGTCTATCTGTAAAATTCTTTGTCACCCTTAGTCAGAACAATTATGAATTATTTTAGAAAGTTTATGAATGATGTGTAAATTGTAAATCTCAAACCATCAGTGCTCATGAAATGTTACGAACAGATCCACAACAGTTCAATAATGAAAGTGTATTAATGACATTCAGTAAAACTTTCTCGAATTTGCAATACCTAGTTACTGCTGTAGTTGTTCCCAGTCATCAGCTGTTCTAACTAAACACAAGCAAATACCCAAACAAGCAAAGCCACTATAGTTCCATACTCCACAGCATAAATGGCTAAAACTTCAAATAGTTTGTTGAGTTGAGCTGGTTGATTTGTTCAATCAAAAAAAAAGTGACCAAGCAAATTCATGTTCCAATCGATAAACACTTGGGAATTGAGGATCATAGTCAACAGATCCAACTTGTCTTTTAAGTGTCTTAATCAATCTAATTGAAGTAAATTATTCAACATATATATATATATATATATACACACACACACACGTATGTGTATATATACACACACACAAACATTATATATATATATATATATATATATATATATATATATATATATAGAGAGTAAAAATTGTAGTATTAAAACCATCAGTTTTACCACTGGCTCATTTCTAATTGGTTCCAAATGTACAAATCAGAAATCGGTTTCTATGTTATGATAACTTGGAAGAGGGATTATTTGGACCAATTCACTCAACAGTTAATACATTTTAGACAAAACGTTTAACAAAATATTCTGTATTGCAGTAATCCTTAAGCACCGTATCATATATACTCACTGAATGAAATTATTCATTGCACTGCATAACGATCTATTATACCCACAACCCAGGCAGAGATACTAAACTGATTTTATCTCAAACTATTCGCTCCTTATTTTAATTATCAACAAACTTAAAATTTATAGATTTTTAAAGGGTAACTTCTTACCTTCAGAATTTTTAAAAATATGTAAGAAAATAAAATTTAGAATCTATTTTAATGTACAAATATGATTCAGTATAATTAGCAACAGTGTCTAATTGATATGCTAATGAGTGTCCATTTATGTTCCCTGCATGATACACCCTTTGTTCAAAGTTAATTGATGTCAGCACCCTCTTGTGGACTGGAAAAGGTACTGTTGTATTTCATAACGTGGAAAGAACCACTTTGTACATACGGACATGCAAGGAGGAAGAGGAAAAGACCATCTGGTCCATCAAGCCTCTCCCAATCAGAGACGGTGCAGCCTACATGCTCTGACAACCCACTTACATCAATTTCGTGGGAGTGGCAAAAAAACACAGAAGTAAAACTGAAGTCAATTCTGGAAAACTCCTCTTGGAATCCCAAAGCAAGTTCCAAGAGTCTGCAGTAACTCATGAGGATCAATAAACACAGCTACCCCCACCTATCTTTTATAACTCAAGAATACCCTCCTCTCTCAGGAATGTGTTCAGATCCCGTTTGAAGGACTATGATTGCGTGGAATGAAAATAAGCCATTCAACCCATCAAGCCTGTTCTTTTCATAGACAGTGACTGTCAAATACAATAATACATTTTGTTTCAGTCCATGTCAAATGATAACATTTCCTCTACGTCTTTTAACGTCCCTATGATGCTCAGATTTTTTTTTGGGCACAAATTGGCCTGTGCTTTTATCTAGTTTTACACCTTTCCCAGGAGATCACTTGGTTTCGGGTGGGGTGGAGAATGTATATACACAAGGTATCCCAATTGTGTGGGACTGGCTCGATGGATAGGAGGGTCTTTACCTGTCTATCTTTGTTCATATGTTTGTTTGTATTTTTCACTCACAGATGGGCTCTCCAGCATCTGCCAATACTGTTTTTGAGTCTGGCAGAACAGGTTCGAGGGGCTGAATGGCCTACTCCTGTTCCTATGAGTCCGAAGTAGGAAATGCCTAAGTACGACTAAGCTTGGCTCACTTTCCCTTCCTGCAAGTGGCTCCTAACTCTCTAATGGTACAGCCAAAATCACTGATTGGTACATGAAGAATTCTGGGTGCAAGGCCACATCTTATTACTGCTAACAAAGCAATGACTACCACTAAAATCTTAAATGACACCAGCTTAAAAAATTTCAGTGAGTTTGTTTATTTTAAAGTCTCCAAATCTAAAGTTGCAGAGTACAATTAATTATTAATCAGTAACTTTACTCTGTCACCAGTTTACTGAGATTGATAACCTAATGCTCCAAAACATGAGGGAGGCAGAAAAGAGAGATTGGGTACTTGAGTCCACCATGTGTGGGAGGTCTAATTTTCCACTCCTGGTGCAAATTATTAGGAAAACTGAAGAAAGCCTGAAAATGTACAAATGCTTTGCTCAAATTCACCAATATTTGGCATCCCTTCTCTTATCATTGATCCAAGAGAGAATTTAAACAGGCTGTATTGACCAGCAGAGTGATCTTCACAAACTATAAGAGTTGTACAGTTCAGGAAACTGAAATCCCTAACCACAGTTATTGGTTTGGAAAAGTGTAGCAGTGGTCACTGAATCAACGAGATATGGGACCCAATGTGGCAGTACAAAGAACTTAAGACAATCTATTAAGATGGCCCACCCTTCTGTGTTATCTCTGCAAAGGCCGATGTATTGATCTTAGATGTATCTGTGACAGACCCTGTGTCAATTCACATCATTGTAAACCACAGCTCCAGATCAATGCCATGGAGGTAAATGTTGCAAAGCCTATTCTTACATTCACAAATATAAAAACGTCTACTAAATTGGCAGCTTTTGAAGTAAATTGTGAATATAGATGACTGATATCAACCAATGTTGTAGCAAATTTGTTTTCCAGATCACAATGTTCTATCAGCTGGAGCCAAGCAAGGTTTGTTATAAAATCAGTGAGGATTTTTTAATAGTGGATAGTGATCAACATTTCTGGGGAAAGTTCTGAATGTTTTTTCAGAAGCTGAGATTAGAGGGGAAGTGGTGTCACGGTATTGCAATCTGATAAACAGTGATAAGTTTGTGGGGAAAATAAATATAGCTCATCCTATCAATTTGCTTAGTAGTCTATGGTTTAGTATAGGCCAAGCATAGGAATGATTAATGTTTGCAGAAAAATATGTTAATTGGGCAGATACAGTGTACAGAGATGGACTAGTTTTGATGTCATTGTGTATTTGTACCTAGGACAGGTTCAGAGTAAGAGTTACAATTGGAGTTACAGTCTTATACCTTGTTTATTGGAGCAAATCGAAGATGATTTAGAAAAAACAAAGTAAAACAAAAATTAGATAGTTCTGCCTCCCTAGTTCATCAATATAAACATCAAAATTCAGCAAATGTGAAATAAACCCTGTTTCAGTCTCCACACTCGTCGCAGTGAATTAGCTAATGCAAGTCAGCCTGGCTCCTAAGCTTCAGTGTTTGGCATTCCAACTGTTTCAGCAGGATCTATTGGATATGTGATTCCTCATGTTGCAATTAAAAAAATAGTTCTGAGAAAAATGGAACAACATTTTCTGTATGTGGAGAGATTGGAGAAGCTGGGATTGTTCTCCTTAGAGCAGAGAAGTTAAAGGGGAGATTTAATAGAGTTGTTCAGAATTATGAAAGGTACGGTAGCATAGTGGTTATGTTACTGGACTAGTAATCTGGAGTCATTAGTTCAAATCCTACCACAGCAGCTGGGGAATTTAAATTCAATTAATTCAATAAAATCTGGAATTAAAATACTAGTATCAGTAATGGTGGCCATGAAACTACCGGATTGTCGTAAAAACACATCTGGTTCACTAATGTCCTTTAGGAACGGAAACCTGCCGTCCTTACCCGGTCTGGCCTATATGTGACTCCAGACCCACAGCAATGTGGTTGATTCTTAACTGCCCTCTGAAATGGCCCAGCAAGCCACTCATTTGTAAAATCTCGCTTAAAAGAAGTCATAATAAGAATAAAACCGGACGGACCACTAGGCACTGGACACGACAAAGGCAAACCAAGCCCAGTCGATCCTGCAAAGTCCTCCTCACCAACATCTGGGGATTTGTGCCAAAATTGGGAGAGCTGTCCCACAGACTAGTCAAGCAACAGCCTGACATAGCCATACTCACAGAATCATACCTTTCAGCCAACGTCCCAGACTCTTCCATCACCATCCCTGGGTATGTCCTGTCCCACCGGCAGGACAGACCCACCAGAGGTGGCGTTACAGTGATATACAGTCAGGAGGGAGTGGCCCTGGGAGTCCTCAACATTGACTCTGGACCCCATGAAATCTCATGGTATCAGGTCAAACATGGGCAAGGAAACCTCCTGCTGATGAATCAGTCCTCCTCCATGTTGAACACCACTTGGAGGAAGCACTGAGGGTAGCAAGGGCACAGAATTTACTCTGGGTGGGGGACTTCAATGTCCATCACCAAGAGTGGCTCGGTAGCACCACGACTGACTGAGCTGACCAAGCTGGCCGAGTCCTGAAGGACATAGCTGCCAGACTGGGCCTGCGGCAGGTGGTGAGGGAAAAACTTACTTGACCTCGTCCTCACCAATCTCCCTGTCGCAAATGCACCTGTCCATGACAGTATTGGTAGGAGTGACCATCGCACAGTCCTCATGGAGACAAAGTCCCGTCTTCGCACTGAGGACACCATCCAACGTGTTGTGTGGCACTACCACCATGCTAAATGGGATAGATTCAGAACAGATCTAGCAGCTCAAAACTGGGCATCCATGAGTCACTGTGGGCCATTAGCAGCAGTAGAATTGTATTCCAGCACAATCTGTAACCTCATGGCCTGGCATATTCCTCACTCTACCATTACCAACAAGCCAGGGGATCAACCCTAGTTCAATGAGGAGTGTAGAAGAGCATGCCAGGAGCAGCACCAGGCGTACCGAAAAATGAGGTGCCAACCTGATGAAGCTACAATACAGGACTACATGCATGCTAAATAGCAGAAGCAACAGGCTATAGATAGAGCTAAGCGATTCCACAACTAACAAAGCTCTGCAGTCCTGCCACATCCAGTCATGAATGGTGGTGGACAATTAAATGTTAATTAATGCTCCATGAACATCCCCATCCTCAATGATGGCCGAGTCCAGCACGTGAGTGCAAAAGACAAGGCTGAAGCATTTGCAACCATCTTCAGCCAGAAGTGCCGAGTGGATGATCCATCTCAGCCTCCGCCCAATATCCCCACCATCAGAGAAGCCAGTCTTCAGCCAATTCAATTCACTTCACGTGATATCAAGAAACGGTCGAGTGCACTGGATACAGCAAAGGCTATGGGCCCCGACAACATCCTGGCAGCAGTGCTGAAGACTTGTGCTCCAGACCTAGCTGCGCCTCTAGCCAAGCTGTTCCAGTACAGCTACAACACTGGCATCTACCCGACAATGTGGAAAATTGCCCAGGTATGTCCTGTCCACAAAAAGCAGGACAAATCCAATCTGACCAATTACCACCCCATCAGTCTACTCTCAATCATCAGCAAAGTGATGGAAGGTGTCATCGACAGTGCTATCACGCGGCACTTACTCACCAATAACCTGCTCACCGATGCTCAGTTTGGGTTCCACCAGGACCACTCGGCTCCAGACCTCATTGCAGCCTTCGTCCAAACATGGACAAAAGAGCTGAATTCCGGAGGTGAGGTGAGAGTGACTGCCCTTGACATCAAGGCAGCATTTGACCGAGTTTGGCACCAAGGAGCCCGAGTAAAATTGAAGTCAATGGGAATCAGGGGGAAAACTCTCCAGTGGCTGGAGTCATACCTAGCACAAAGGAAGATGGTAGTGGTTGTTGGAGGCCAATCATCTCAGCCCCAGGACATTGCTGCAGGAGTTTCTCGGGGCAGGTCCTACGCCCAACCATCTTCAGCTGCTTCATCAATGACCTTCCCTCCATCATAAGGTCAGAAATGGGGATGTTCGCTGATGATTGCACAGTGTTCAGTTCCATTCGCAACCCCTCAAATAATGAAGCAGTCCGAGCCCACATGCAGCAAGACCTGGACAACATCCAGGCTTGGGCTAATAAGTGGCAAGTAACATTCACGCCAGACAAGTGCCAGGCAATGACCATCTCCAACAAGAGAGAGTCTAACCACCTCCCCTTGACATTCAACGGCATTGCCATCGCTGAATCCCCCACCATCAACATCCTGGGGGTCACCATTGACCAGAAACTTAACTGGACCAGCCATATAAATACTGTGGCTACAAGAGCAGGTCAAAGGCTGGGTATTCTGTGGCGAGTGACTCACCTCCTGACTCCCCAAAGCCTTTCCACCATCTACAAGGCACAAGTCAGGAGTGCGATGGAATATGTCCACTTGCCTGGATGAGTGCAGCACCAACAACGCTCAAGAAGCTCGACACCATCCAGGACAAAGCAGCCTGCTTGATTGGCACCCCATCCACCACCCTAAACGTTCACTCCCTTCACCACCGGCGCACAGTGGCTGCAGTCTGTGCCATCCACAGGATGCACTGCAGCAACTCGCCAAGGCTTCTTTGACAGCACCTCCCAAACCCGTGACCTCTACCACCTAGAAGGACAAGAGCAGCAGGCACATGGGAACAACACCACCTGCATGTTTCCCTCCAAGTCACACACCATCCCGACTTGGAAATATATCACCGTTCCTTCATTGTCGCAGGGTCAAAATCCTGGAACTCCCTTCCTAACAGCACTGTGGGAGAACCTTCACCACACGGACTGCAGCGGTTCAAGAAGGCGTCTCACCACCACCTTCTCAAGGGCAATTAGGAATGGGCAATAAATGCCGGCCTCGCCAGCGATGCCCACATCCCATGAACAAATTTTTTAAAAAGAGTAGATAGGGAGAAACTGTTTCCACTGGCAGGAGAATCGATAAGCAGAGGACACAGATTTAAGATAATTGGCAAAAAAACCAGATGAGGTGAATTTTTTTTTACACAGCCAACTGTTATGATCTATAATGCACTGCCTGAAAGGGGGGTAGAAACAGATTCAATAATAACTTTCAAAAGGGAATTATACATAGACTTGAAAAAGAAAAATTTGCACAGCTACGGGTGAAGAGCAGGGGAGTGGGACTAATTGGATCGCTCTTTCCAAAGAGCCGATGGGCTGAATGGCCTCCTTCTGTGCTGTATCATTCTATGATTCTATGAACATCCAGCAAACAAGATGAGTTAGCGAAGTAGGCTCTTGGGTTTTCACCCACACAGATGCTGTAATTAGGCTAAGAGTTAAATATGCTTCTCATATTATTGCTCCAGAAATTGTATGGCCCCTATGACTGGCATTTCCTTTAGTGGGACTAATTGGATAGCACTTTCAAAGTGCTGGCATTCTATGATTCTATGATTTTTTTCAAAAATCTGAGCACACATCACGTTTATGCAATGTGTTAATACAGGCACATTTTAAATTTTTCAGTCCTTTATTTAAACTATGCCAAGAAGAGCTACATATTATATAAGACCCAAGTTCATATCAAGTGCAAACTGGCCAGAAAATGAATGGGGAAGTGGAAGGATTGCGGTAGCCAATGTGTTTTCAACCCCAGGTTCAATTTTTGCTCCCTCTTGTTGGTGAGCTGTCCTATCCTGGAAGAAGTACAAACACAACAGTCTTGCCAATAGGAAAGAGAATGTAGCACTGAGTGTGAACATTCCATTGGGTTTAGTGGCTCTTTGGATTGTGCGATGTGTTAGCCTGTTTAATTGCTACTACAATTTTCCTTCAATGAAACACGGCTAGAAGGCTTTTTCCTCTACCAAAGGAGAACATGCACATTCCTTGTAAGCATTATAACATGAAAAGATGTTAACATTAAAAGATGCCACTTTAATCAATCTTCATGCCTCATCGCGGACCAACATGACATTGACGGTGACAGGCTTTGAAAGCCTAACAATCTGTTCAGCAGTGAATCTCAACTCAAGATAATACATCACAGAAACATTTTGACTTTCCAACGCATGTCCTCTGAAGTTATTTTCTAGAATTATTCCTGCACTGTCACTGACTACCATATGTTCACAGAGAAACAGATTGCGAACATCCGATAGATATTACAAATGAACACACATTGCAGATAGTCAACGTACTGTGTTGGAATATTAGTGGAGTTCGGTGAGTAAGTTGAAACATTCAGCAAATGATGGACACCAGTTCAGTATGTCACACCCACAACAGAAAACATTAGGAGAGTTACTGTTTCTACAATCAAAGTAGCATATAAAACGAACTTAGGTTATACTTTGATTCATCTCCAGGATTGTAAAATGTGGGTAATTGATTTCAAGGTATTTGATAGTAAAAATGTAATTACATCATCATTCTGCATGTTACATGTGCTGATTTGCATATTATGAATATTTATTTGAAGTTAAAATGCTCATTCTAAACAATGAACTGAGTACTTCCATTATATAGAAAATACACATAAACCGAGTTTACCTCTTCCGTCCCTCGCCCCCCTCATCCCCCCCCTCCACGTCAGATCTCAATAAGGGTCTTTTCTCTTTTTTGAAAAATGCTATAATTATAATAAACTGTTTTAATATGCACCTCTTTTGTAAACCCCAGAGTACTGACATTCAGAAACCTGCAGAGAAATTAAAAAAGACTGGCGTGAAGATATTTAAGTTTATAAATAATGCACAAAAAGGATGTCAATTGCAAACAATTTGCATATTTTATAGTTATATATCTGTTACAGACCAGCATAATGCAGATTAAGTACCTTTACCACTGCCGTTATACAACTAACACATGATTTTTTTAATATACATTTGAAAATTGAGTCTTATCTACAGGTGAAAATTGCCATTGGAAAATATTTTCTACTGTAATTTTTATATAAGCCTCAAAGCAAATGTTATTTTCTCACTGAATTCCTCCGCTCCCCCCCCCCTCACCAGAAAGGATTGTTTTCTTGCTGAGGATTATTCTATGGTTTGCAGTTGCCCAAGTGCCCATTATTCATATGTGAACCTTGACTGGAGGGCAATTCATCCATGGGGGCCATCACTGCCCACACCCGAGATCCACAACTTTGCACTCCCAGCAGGGATTCGTAGTTAGCAGTCAGGAGGGAGAAGCCAATCCCATTTTCCCTTCCTACACTTACCAGGGATACTGATGCCAATTTAAGTGTCCCTACCCCCACCTTGGCAGAGATCAGCAGATTTAGCACCAAGCTGTTGGGTAGGATTTACATCGCATGAATAGGCTAACCTGATAGAGGTGAAAGAGACAAGCTTAGTGATGTACTTCCTCACTCTGTGGCTTGGTACTACTGCAGCTGGTAACAGTGCAAGTGCAAATTCATCTACAGTTGTTTGATGTGGATTTAAAATGTTTGAATGTTAAATTGTCTGTTTAAATTAATTTTCAAAGGAAGCGTCAGACCAGGAACAAAAATGTAATGCAGTGCCATATCCATGAAATATGAAAAATAGAAGTGGCATCATCATGAACAGGATAATGAATTGCACACAACACGAATGTTAAGAGACACAGGAACTTGAAAAAAGCTGGCAGTTAGGGTTCAGCAGCTGTATGAAAGCACTGTGGCAAAATGTTTTTTTGTGACCTATTATTATGGCTTGTCTGCAATACAAACAACTCTTGTCCCCGGCAAAACATTTATTCTTTCACATCCCAGTCATTTCTCCTGGCATGGATCCCATTTTCACTCCCTCAGCTCCAAGTGGTAGAAACTTGAGCATATCATGGCGCATAACTGGTTTAGCCACCCATGTGGCTGGACATATCAAAGCATCATTGGGCCTCGCTCTCTTCTTCCAAAACCATCGACTACTACAGGACCATCCTGGGGAGCAAAGATAACCCACGGCTTTTTTCCTCCACTACCAGCTGTCTCCTTAAACCTCTTTCCCTTCTGCCCTTCGCTTCTTTGTCACTAAGATTGTGACCACCGTTCAGCTGCCTCTGCCACTTTCACATTTCCATTGCCCTTCAAGCCACCGGCTCCCCATGTCCTTTCCCTGAAGCCACATCTTTCTCTAGTTCTCCTATCTCCCTTCATGCCCTCTCTGAGCTCACCTTGTCCATGAGACCTACTTCTTGATCTCAACCCCATTCCCACTAAACTGCTAACCACCCAACCTCCGTTCCTGGTCCCCATGCTGGCTGACATTGTAAACAGTTCCCTCTACTCAGCTACTCTTCTCCTCCCTTTCAAAACTGCCATCATCACCCTCCTTATCAAAAAAAATCACTGTCAACCTCTATGATTTTGCAAACTATCATCTCACCTCCAACCAACCTTTCCTCTTCAACATCCCTGAATGGGTTGTCACCTCTCAAATCCTTACCCATCTTTTCCGTAACTCCGTGTTTGAATCTTTCCCATCAGGTTTCCGTCTTTGCCACAGCATTGAAACAGCCTTAAGCAAAGGCATACATGACTTTCTCTGTGACTGTGACCATGGTGTATTATCATTCCAGACTGTTCATAATCTCGACATCCTATTCGATCCCAAGCTGAGCTTCTAACCCCATATCCTCTCCATCAAAAAGACTGTCTACTTTTATCTCTGCAACATCGCCCATCTCCACCCCACGTCAAACCAACTGTTGCTGAAACTCTCATCAATGCCTTTGCAGACTCAATGGGCCTGATATTAGGAGGGAGGCGGGTTGGCAGCGGGGGGTCGACTGGGCGCGTGAGTAACGCGCCCAGTGAATTCAGGGTGCTCCGCATGCGATCACAGCCTAATTGAAGAGACTTACGCGTGCTTCCGGGTTTCCCATTCTAGACCTGCGCAGCGGGCGCACTGAGCACCCGCATCACATGCTGTCAGCAGGAGGAGCCCTATTTAAAGGGGCAGTCCTCCAATGCTCATCCTGCAGCAAAGAACAAATTTGGAGCATGGAGCAGGCCAGGGGCAAGGCTGCTCCAAGGTTCTCTGACTCCTCACTCCAGGTCCTGCTCGATGGGGTGAGGGGGAGGAGGGACATTCTGTTCCCATCAGATGGGAGGAGGTGGCCTCCCTCTGCCACCAAGAAGGCCTGGCTGGAGGTGGCCGAGGAGGTCACCAGCAGCGGCAATGTGTGCAGAACCTGGGTCCAGTGCAGGAAGCGCTTTAATGACCTAACCAGGTCAGCCAAAGTGAGTATACTTACACATTCTCCCACACTCCGTCTTCCACATCACCTCCACCAACTCCTTCTGCACTGCCACCACAACGCTCTCGCATCACTCCTCACATCCACTCAACCATCATCCTCACCTTGCCTGCACTTACTCACCGCCCCAGTTCCCATTCGAACACTACCACACAACCCAAAGCTCATAAAATCTCATGGCTATGTTGCACACGCACCCTCCCATGCATCTCCCTTACGCTCACCCCCACCCACACCAATGCATGCAGTGGTTCACCATGCAACCATCACTCAATCACGCCTCTGTGTTTTGCCTTGATAGGAGAAGAGATGCCAGAATGCCCGGGAGAGGGCAAGGACCGGAGGGGGCCCACCACACCAGGTGGTCTTAACAGACACGGAGCAGCAGGCATTGGAAGTAAGCCAGACGCTGGAGTGCCTGCCTGTGGCGGACGCCAAGACTGGGAGTGCACAAGCGGCTGGTGACAGAAATCTAACACTCAGCACGTGTCAGAGGTGGACAGCGTGGCCAGCGAGGCTGGTAATGCTATTCATCCTCCGAGGAGGTCATGACTGGAGCTATGGCGGCCCCCATCTGCAAGATGTACGTTTGAGGGGGTCCGCAAGGTAGGTAAATGTGTCTGCACACCGGGGTAAGTGTGCAAGTTTGTGATTTTTTGTGTTAGGAGGAGGGTGGTGGAGGCCAAACTTTGTCCAAAATGACAGAGTGGCCTCCTGCAATAAGTGAGGGTCTCCCCTCCACCACCTGTCAAATGGACCTTTGCAGCTGCCACAGGCTGATGGCTGCAATACGTCCATTTCAACTGGGAGTGTTTCCCCCAGTACGGGACACAGTCTCAGTTTAGTTGAAAATCCCACCCCTCCCAAAATATCCTCCAAATCAGGCCTCCCAACGACCTGAACTATGTAATTAATTGCCTTAAGTGAGTCCTGCATGCGGGGGCTGCGCGCGCGCGTCATTGGGGAACCCGGAAGTGGGTGGGTTGGAGCTGGGCTCCAGACCCGCCCCAGGAACCCCTAATTTTCGGAGCCCTCCCGCCATGAACGCACCTGCTCGGCCAACCTAAAATCAACCCCAATGAGTCCAATTCTTTCCTGGCCGGCCTCCCATCTTCCACCCGCCGTAAAGTTCAGCTCATCTGAAACTCTGCTGCCCACATCCAATTCTGCACCAAATCCCACTCACCTATCATATTTGTCCTGTTGACCTACACTGGTTACTGGTCTCCCAACGCCTTTAATTTAAAATTCTCAACATCATGTTTAAATCCCTTCATGACCTCATCCCTCCCTATCTCCTCCAGCCCTACAACACCACCACCCCCCCCCACTCTACCATTGTACTCTCCACACTCCTCTCTGGCCTCCTATGCATTCCCCCTCCCTTAGCCCCGCCATTTGCAGCTGCGTCTTCCGCTACCTAGGACCCAAGCTCTGGAATTCTCTGCTTAAGCCCTTCCGCCTCTCCACCTCCTTCTCCTACTTTAACACCCTCACTAAAATCCACCTCTTTGACCAAGTTTCTGATCGCCCTTACAATTGTCTCATTCTTTGGCTTTACATCCATTTACTTTTGATCATGCCTCTGTGAAGGGCCTTGGGATGTTTTTCTACATTAAAGGCACTACGTAAATGCAAGATTTTGTTGTTGTTATTTCTCAATGGAGAGCAAAATCAGTCATCACCATCGCTATGATAATCACACAGACTTACAGACAGAGAACTTTCACTCAATACTGGCAGCTGTATTAGGCAGGCTCTAGGTTACAACAGAAAATAATATGTAAAAGCAATGCTTGGTGTAATACTAAGGCATACAGATCAGAAGGATTTTTGTTTATATTGTTTAATTCACTGCCACTTTTTTCCAGGAATTTCAACCTTGAAGAAATTATGTTCCTCTCTGATGTAATTTCCATTTGACTCCTTTACTTTGTTAACCTTCATTGTTATCCCTTTCCTTTCTTGTTTTGGATCATGTATCTGCTAAGATTCACTTTTCCTGCCATTGAGCACCTGTCTCCAGCTCTGGCTCCTTCCACATGGATTCCAAATCTCGCCCTTCCTGTTTCGGATTCACCCATGATTACCGATATCTCCCTGATAATCAACATTCCTTTAACCATTGCTCTTGCCGCTTCATGAAATCCACTCTCTCTGCCATACACCATTTCGGGCACCTTCTCTGTTTAATCTCTGCCTGTAGCAGCACCAACTCACTTTATATCAGAGCTGTCCTGGCCCCCATTTCTATATCATCCTTCAATTCATATGACTTTTTCGTCCTTTCAGGTAGCAAGAACTGTCCAAGTTTCATTAATTCATCCCTATCTATTGATCCCTCGCCCACTTTGCTTTTTTCCAATCCCGTCTCGCCTTCTAATCTCACCCATTGCTGAATTTTCATGACCCTCCCTGACTATCCCCTCTCTGACCCCCAACAGTCTGTCCTCAGTAAGGGCCTCAGCTTCATCCCTTTATGTTCCCACCTCAACAGATTCCGAGCTTGACATGCTGCAGAGCTCTTCTTCAGCCACCTTCATAGCTATGCCTACTTTTTCGGCCAGGACCCTTCTCCACCCTCCCCCCCTACCCCACCCCTCCACCCCACACACACATCTGACCCTTTCTCCTGCCTTCCGCTGCCCTGATTCACCTGGAACTTCCTTCTGGCATCTTATCCTCTCTTGATCTTTTTATCGAGCACTGCCTGTGTGATCTCGGCTGTGTCAATCATTCCGCTCCCCTCACTTAGTCTGATCTATCTCCCTCTGAACTTGCAGTGCTCCAATCTCTCAGGTCCAATCCCATCATTATTATTAAATCTACTGACCAAGGAGGTACTGTTGCTATATACTGGATGGAACTCTACCTAGCCAAGGGTGAATGACAATTCTGTGATAACTCTTCTTGTCTCCCATGAACCACAACCTTACTACTGAACACCAAGCCTTTATTTCCCAGTTTTTTATCTGACTTCATCTCATTTGGAGATCTTTCCAACCCCCACTACCTCCAAACTCATAGTTCCCCAAATCAGTGCAGCCCGATTCTACCTCCTGCCCAAGATACACAAATAGGACTGTTCTGGTAGACCGATGGTTTCATGTCCCACTGACCTAATTTTCTCTTATCTTGACTATTTATATTTTCCCTCTTGTCCAGTTCCTACCCACCTCCATCCATGACTCTTCCAACACCCGCTGCCATTTTAATAAATTCCATTTTTTTGGCTCTATCTGTCTCCTTTTTATGATGAATCTATAGTTCTTTTACACCTCCCTCCCTCACCAGAACGGCCAGTGGACACCCGGCTTCTTTCCTCAATAATGGCCCAACAAGTCCCCATCCACCACCACCCTCCTCTGCCTGGCTGAAGTCGTTCTTATATTGAACAACTATTCCTCTAACCTTATTCACTTCTTTCACATAAAACGTATGGGTCCTAGCTAGGTCTGTCTTATTGTAGGCTATGTTGCACATTCTTTGTTCCATTCGTATTCCGGTCCCCTTCCTGACCTCTTTTTCTGTTAGATTGATAACTGTGCCAGTGCTGCTTCTTACTCTTACCCAGATCTAGAGAATTTTATTAACTATGCTTCAAATTTTCACCCATCCCTTGCCTTTACATGACCCATTTCTGACTCTTTTTCTTTCCTGGACTTCTCTCTCTCTCTCTCTCTCTCTCTATCTCTATCTCCAGCGATGGGCTTTCCACTGACATCTATTACAAGCTTAGCAACTCCCTCCATTGCGGCAGACTGAACCTTCAACTGGGTCCATTCCATTTTCCATGCTTCTGTTCTGCCTCCCTTACTGGGACAGGTACATTCCCAATGAAAATATGAAGATTAGCCTGACCCCACCTCTCTACCAGGACTTTGGATGAGGTTGAAAATGTGAGCCATGGGTAAAAAGAGCTTCTGCTGCACCCCAGGATCCACATCCCCAAGGCCTCTCCAAGAATTTCTCATCTCCTGTCTTTGGTCCAAAGTGTCATGGTTCCTGTCACACTCCTAAGTGTCATTCTTCACATAGCAGCATTGCTGACTCTCTAGGGAGGAATAAAGTGTCAAAAGATGTTTACAATAGTGCTAGAGAAAGCCTTGTACTACCTTGACTGGGACACTTTGTGCCTGGCATTGTAACTGAAAACTTTATTAAAGATAAGTAAGCAATGGAACAAAAAAGGCCTTTTCAGCCCACTAGTCCCAATTCTTCCACAGATTGATGTAAACACCCTATCATTCACTTTACCCAAACCATTTATCCCCTGAAGAGACTAAAACATAACAATGACAATGAGGACAATCATAGACAATCAGAGTATTAAAATTAACTGTCTATGATTTAATCCTATGATGTTGAAAAATAATGGATTAGGCCATTTATATGCTGATGCAGTGTTCCTCTCTTGTTATGCGCTTTTTCACAAAAAGTTAATTCTCTGAACAACATGTTGCATGTTGGGACACTGATGTTCTGCACAATAGGTTTGTGATTGTGACCCATTGTGAGGACGTTGATGCCCAATGAAGGCCACGTTCTTTACTAGAGTGAGGAATCTCAATTGTAGGTCACCCAAGTGCATTCATGCTTCTTCTAGGGGCAGATCATTGGGTGACATTTGTTGACTTATGGTGTCCACTTTCCTGATTGTTTCCTGGTATCGCAAATCTTCAAATAGTAAGACTGGCAGGACAAACAGAGCCAATATCAAATGACTCAATAAGGAATTACACCCACAGGAAAAAGAGATAATTATCCAAACAACAATGATGAGATCATGAATGACCTTATAATTGAACCTACACAAAAAGAATTATATACACTGTTGGACCATATATTGTATGATATAGATTCTCCAGTACGTGGTCATTTCTCTTCTATAATTATCAGACTCCAGACTCAACTATTCCAATGGTCTCCTGGCTGCCCTCCCATCTTCCACCCTCCATTAACTTCAGCTAATCCAAAACTCTGCTGCCTGTATCCTAACTCGCACCAAGTCCCGTTCACCCATCACCCTTGTGCTCGCCAACCTACATTGACTCCTGGTCCAGCAATGGCTTAAATTTAGAATTCTCATCCTTGTTTTCAAATACCTCCAAGACCTCGCCCCTCCCTATTTTTGGAACCTCATCCAGCCCTACAATCCTCCAAGAAATCTGCATTCCTCCAATTTTGGTCTCTTGTGCATCCCTGATTTCCTTCATCCCACCATTGGTGGCCGTGCCTTCAGCTGTCTAGACCCGAAGCTCTGGAATTCCCTCCCTAAACCTCTCAACCTCTCTCTCCTCCTTTAAGACAGTACTTATAACCTACCTCTTTGACCGATGTTTTAGTCACCTGCCCTAATATCTCCTTATGTGGTGCAGTGTCATATTTTGTCTAACAACGCTCCTGTGAAGTGCCATGGCACATTTTACTAGATTAAAGGTGCCATATAAATGTAAACTGTTGTTCTATCACTGAAATAAATCTGTGCAGAGTTCAATATCTAATTTTACTGTGAGATAGAAGTTCCATGAACATCAGTCCTGAGAAAATATTATTAGAAAGCTCATCTAGTAAAGATCAGCCAGAGTTATGGACAAATTCTTTGGTTGAATATATCTGTCCAGTAAACTTGCAATTTAGTAATAATTATGATTTACAGGGGAGAGAGGGGCTGCTGGTTTTGAAGCAGTGTTAAGAATGTATTTTTTTTTGTTGTTTGGTGGCCTGACTACACTTTGTACCTCACAAGTGAGATGATGAATGAGGCAGTATTGATTAGATTTTGCTAAAGAGCTCTAACATTTCAAGGTTATCCTTTAGAGAGTTAGAAATCTCATCAGCAAATTCTCCCTGCTGATATACGCGGATAAAGACTGGCAGCACAGTGCCTAACTTTCTCTGCAGAAACCTGCTGTTCTTCAGAAGAAATACTTGCATGTTGAAACGCTACACAATAGCATCTTTCAAACACTGTTATCACTCTATCATTGACCTGGGCAGAAATGAATCTTTCTGTGATAGTGCATGCACAGAATCAATCCCATCCTTCCAACTTTGCCAGCTGTCCTTTATTGTTATATAACATGTATTAAATATAGAATGAAATAATCTATTTGTTCAATGCTTTGAAAACAAATTATGATAGCAAATCCTTGACATAAATCTGTATGACCTTTGATTGTGACAAATAGCTTTGCAGTTAGTTGATGAGAACTAAAGTTACGTTAACAATTCACAAGAGCTACCTTTTAAACTTAATGACTGCTTTTCCAACCAATAAAAAAAAATCTTTGATTCATCCAAAAAAAGACATGCAATGAATACTTAACTGAAGCTCCCAGTAAGTTCTTACTTGTGCACTGAATCAATAATTTTCTGATTCAATTCAACACATGAAGATGCTAAGCATCTAAATAAAATAAAATCTATTAAAATGTTGATTCTAAGAATAAGACACAATGAATAAGCTTTAGAAGGCAATAGCAAAGGATTAGTGGTAGCTGAATACAAAACATTGCTCTAGTTGCGTAGCCCAGCTGACAGCAGTAAGAGAGAAATCCCTCTTCAGCTGGCCTAAATCATCCGTATTTACTATCTACCAATAATCTATCAGCCTTCTGTCATCAGCCTCAAACATCCGGCATATGATCTTTTTGATTTAATTTAGATTACAGGACTGGCAAGATCTACTTGGCATGATCTTTACAGACATTTTTAATTATTTAAAATGCTAACCTATATAGATGTTTTAAAAAGCATGCAGTTATGTCTCCTCTTTAAAAGAGAACAGTCAGGTTTTACTCTTTTGAGTTCAGGATGCATTCTGTTCACTGTTCTCTCTTTCTAACATCTGAAAATGATCCCTCTGTGCATTTCTTTTCTAGAGCATCAGGCATCGACACATAAGGCACGTTTTAATTTGCAGAATAAACTTTGTAGACTTTTCAGGCTTCACGTTGAAATCTACTTTAAAGAGTTAAAACAAAGTGTTGTTCTGTGAGTTTTTGCAGAGACTGATGTAAACTCAGAGGCTATGCACAGTCCTGAGCATGCAACATCCTACTGTAGATTTGATTTAAGCAGATTTCTTGACTTTCTAATCCCATTTTGGAGATATAAAACCACCTTTTATCTAATACGCTTAATAGGTTCACTTTTCATAATCACATTCAGATTTTCAATTTACGAGTTATTAAACAACTTTCTTCCTGTTTGCTGTTTATTTGAAGTTGTTAGCACTCCTTCAACACAATTAAAAAACATGACTTTCATGAGGAAACACTTGAACATGATTTCAAAGCAACTATGGGCTGATTTGAATCCAACAGCAAAGTTAAAAACCTTAGTGTAGATTTAACAGAGTGCAAATGTCAGTCATTGCTTGCCCGTGACATTAATTCACATCCACTGCACTTCACATTAATGAATAGACACAGAAAGCAAGAGACACCAATTGCCAAAGGTTTCCAGCTGCATCAAGCAAAAGTACTGTAAAAATAAAATGAATTGCTACACAGGAAACAAACAGTATTTAAGGTAAATTCCCTGCAGCACTAACTAATCTACAAGGGCTGTGGATAGTCTGCAGCTATTAAAACTGGCTATCTCGAAGTACGGTATGCAAATAGAGATAAATTATTGTACTTGCCCAAGTCGGTACAAGAAGGCTGATGGGGCGCTCAAGCAGTGGTGGAAGGTGCTTCCCTGCAACATTCATTTCCCATACAACTGGAGGCTTTTGAGTAGAGAGCACTGACTGGCTTTGTAAGTCATTTATGCAACTGGCCAGTTAATGAAAGGCCGTGGTTCCTTTATCCCAGGTAGAAAACAAATAAGAGAGCGTTCGCAAGAGAGGGAGAGCAAGGCTAGCTCAGCCTGCTCTGATTTGAGACAGAGGAAAATTGATGAGATTGTCCCTTGCTGCCACCAGGATGGCGTCAGAGCACTTTAAGTTGACAGAGGTTAGTTTTGCCCACAGGCTAGTAAGGAGAGAAAGAGGGACAGATGAGGGAGAACAGTCATCCAACGCTCTACAAGTTCATTAACTCCTGAGAGTACGGTGGTGGTAGCTGGAGCATCGGTCTGGCAGCTGTGTGCTTATTTTATGCTGTGCTCTTCTCTGAATGTAGTGCAGGCTTTTACTGCAGCAAGTTACTTCTCCACCTGGTGGTTGTTAAGGAACACCTCCAGTTGGCAATTATGTATTATGTTCATCTTTTACTAGGTTCCAGTCAGGCAGGGATATTAAAGGGCCAGTTGTACTGGATGGACATTTGGAGCACTGCTATCTATACCTCATTTGTAAAACACTGACACATTCCCCTTTTATCTCACTTATAACCTGTGGTTCACATCTTGGGGTGGGAGGATGATGGCTGCAGTATGGAGCTTCTTAGCTCATGTGCTAGAGTGAAATCTTTTTGCACATAACACGTTCAGGAATACTAATAGGTTGCAGCAACAACCAGGTTAACAGTGATTAGACCTCCTGCCATGGAGGATTTATTGCTATTTGCACTTGTGAATTGCTTGCTGGCTTCATTAGTCTTTATAAAGTAGATGTAAAGAAGAAGAGCTGGCAGAGAATATTTATAAGGCTTAATGAACTGAGCAATATAAGAAACTGTTGTGAGGTTGGGTGTCACATAGGTCCCCTTCACTTTTCTCAGGACTTTTCTCATGATTATAAAATGGATGTTGTCACATTTTCAGAGCTTTCAGCTGATGTTCTTCATTCTGACCAAAGCCGAAAGAGAAAAAAGTAAAATGTGTAAATTTCACATCATGTGATTGGAGAGAGAGAAAAGCACCAATGAGCACAAGGACAACAGAAGGTCCGCCATCTTCTTGGGGCAACGAGGGATGGGCAATAAATGCCAGCCTTGCCAGCAACGCCCACAAATAAAAAAGAACTGCTATGCTTCACTTCATCACAAACATGAGACTGTTTTCCAAACACTTTTTCATGAACGCAGTGCTTCTTTAAAGGGACATTAACGCCTCAGTGGAGGACTTATGCAGCCAGGGTCAATTCTGAAAACTCAACTATAACACGGCACTGACTGGGAGTTTGTACAGCTATATCTGTGGAAGCATTTGCTTTGCAATTTTAGTTTCTCACTAATACTTTGTAGGTTACATTTAAGAAATTTAAAAACAAAAGTGGAATGGGCAATGTATGATGTGGTTGTGTGGTCAAATAAATGACAATCCATATGCCCTCTCCTCCATCCAGGTGACAACACTCCTTTAACAACTTGAGTTGATACCTGGGAGATATTTATTCTAAAGAGCTTGTAATGATAGAATCTGTCACAATCAAAATGTGTATGCCAGTAATGAAAAGCCGTATACTTAGCATTTTTCCAAATGGGTATGGGGTTATTCAAGTTTTCCAATTTACAAATTTAGAATAACAAATTGACTATTTCATGTTTAGTTATTATATTGCTGGCATGTCTGTTATTAGTTATGGGCATGTGCGTTATTGTGCATGTGTTATGTTTCGTGATAAACTGTTCACAGCTATATTGCTGATTTCACAGATTCAGAATAATCAGGTCAGGTATGTCAAAGGGGGACTGTCATCTCTGTTTACAAGTTGAGTAATGCCTTTTCTGTTTACAAACCTGTCATGCGATGACATAATTTGCATTACCGACATGTCACGTAAAATATCATTGCATTATTCAAAAGTGACATCTTTGTGGCAAAGACTATGAGGGCGGGTCAGGTGGGCAGTTAAAATCGCCCAGGTTACCTACCTGCTCTAGAGTCACCGGGAGCCAATCATTTGGGATTTAATCTGCTCTATTCAGCAGGGCGTAAGGACACCCGTCAAAGCCAGCGAGGACTTTCTCTATATATTCACGTTGGGTCCTAATGTCGTTATCGGGGCCTGAATGCAATTTTAACTGGATGTCCTGAGCGAGAAGCCGCTGTGGCTTTCTCGCCAAATAAAAACAGCGAGAAGATGATTTGGGACCGAAGAGGCCCAAACAGGAAGGTTTATTTTAATTTCCTTGTCGTGCTAAGAGAATCCAGGAAAGTACCGCTGGGCCTCGCAAGGATAGCTTACGCCACCCTGCCGCAGTGTCCCCACCCGCAGGGTTGCTGACTCTGGATGGAGGCGTACAAATATTATTGCATTTACTGTATGAAGGTTGGGTCCCCTGTAGTTGAGTATTGAGAGGAAACCGAGGGTGGGGAAGAGGGCAAAACGAGGGTGGGGAAGAGGGCAAAACGAGGGTGGGGAAGTTGGCAAAACGAGGGTGGGGAAGAGGGCAAAACGAGGGTGGGGAAGAGGGCAAAACGAGGGTGGGGAAGAGGGCAAAACGAGGGTGGGGAAGAGGGCAAAACGAGGGTGGGGAAGAGGGCAAAACGAGGGTGGGGAAGAGGGCAAAACGAGGAAACTGCCCATTTCAGAGACCCCCCCATTTCACAGAACCCCCGAATGCCGAGACTCCATGAATGCCGACTCTCCAGCTCCCTCCTGATGGCGCTCCACGCAGTCATGGCTCTCTGCGGGTGAAGTCACCTAGCTGGAGGCTTCTCTAACAGCAGCTGGTGATATCAAGGAGCGGGGAGGGCATGGGGCTCGCTGCGGTGGGACATTTAAATCGCTGATCTCCTGGGCTGTTGGAGGCAGTGCTCAGGGGAAGAACCCCTGATTTCGGGAGACTCACGGTCATTCCGGAAGGGTTGGGAACCCTTACCCTCCCCCTCCTGGGCTTCGAAAGCAAGACCCCAGGAGGCGGCCCCCGAAACTGATCCCGCCATCCATCTGGTGTCGGCAGGCGGCCTCTGGGCTGTGCATTTTCTGCCACTTCCCACTGATGGGAGGATTTAAATAAGACCCAGCTGGTAAAATCCGGTGCGGACTTCTGGATCTGGATTCTACCACGGGCGGGAAATCCAGTCAAAAACCGACTGTTAGTTAAAATCCAGGCCTATGCTGAGCTCTAAGTAGGCCCTTTCCATTCCCAAAATGATGACAAACTCCTTTTAAGGGGGCACTGTCTTCACGATCATCCTAACTCAGCACAATCAGTATGGCTCACTGTCACATCACATAATTAATTTAACTAAAGAGGCACTGAGAAGGGCTTGCACCACAACAACAACAATTTGCATTTATATAACGCCTTTAACACAGTAAAACAGTTCAAGGTGCTTTACGTTTATTGGGTCGCACAACAAGGCACTACCAAAGTGATCAAGAAATTTCCATCTTTGTTGATGTAGTTTCAGTAGTGCACAAATAAATGTAATAACAGAGTAAATGATTTCATATACATCGGCATAATTACACCTAACTTCAAATTTTGTCACTTTTGTACAAGTGTATAAGCAATGGCATTAACCTACTGGCATATTATCATCTTTGCAGTTAGTTATTCTGTTTGAGTATTGCTGGTACACAAGAATTATTAGGAATGCAAGAATCATGGGCTCAATTTTAAAATGGCGGCAGGATGGCAGCGGGAGGGGTCAATGGGCGCGCGGCAAACACGAATAATAAAAACTGACCGTTCCCGTGCCTGGGTCCAGTGAAGGAAGTGTTTCAATGACCTAACTAGGTCAGCAAAAGTGAGTACACTTACTGATTCTCCTGCATTCTGTGGTGCACATTAACACCCCACCCCCACTGCAACATCATTCTGCACTGCCAAGACTACTCCATCACAGCGCTCCTCACACCCACTTAAGGCTCATCCTCAACTTACCTTCGCTTCCTGAGCACTACCTCACCTCCCCATTTCTCACCCACCACTACCACTCACCCCAATGCTGATCCAATGCGATGTCTCTGTCTGATACTCACCCTCTGATGCACCTCTTTTAAGGTCAGCCTCACCCAAAGCAATGCATTCATCAGGTTGGCCACTTCATCATCACTCACTCACACGTCTGTACTTTCTCCCCTTCTAAGAGAAGAGAGCTCAGAATGCACGCGAGAGGGTGATGATTGGAGGGGGGCCTCCACAAATAGTGGTCCTCACAGACGCGGAGCAGGAGGCCCTGGAGATCAGCCGCACCCTCGAGTGTCTGTCCATCGGGGACAGTGAGACTGGCACCCCACAAACATCTGGTGACACAACTTTAACATTCATCACACACAACATGAATTGATGTTAACATTGAACACCTCAGTATGCTCATCACAACATGACACATCTGTGATGATGCATAATGTTGCCTTCTGTTCTCCTACAGGCCCTTCAGCGACCACAGTGACGGCAGAGGGCGATTTCTCAGAGGACCTGCCGGCCTCTGAGGGGGCATTGTCAAATTTTAGCGAGCCATCCACCAGCGCAGATACTCACACAATTAATAGTCAGTTAGTTGGGTTGGCACCTGGTGAGTCGCCACACACAAGCGTGCACGAGCAGACACTGGTGGGAGGGGCAGCTGTGGAGAGTCCGCGTCCATGGGCGCACTCCTCTCCAAACTCTGCTCAGCTGGATGCAGACGCTGAACCCCCGGGGGCCATCCTTTAAAAGGAGAATGATCGAGGGACAGCAGCACATTTGCAAGTGCCACGCTAACCCTCCACAATAGCGCAGAGGATGGAGGAGTCCAACTCCTGCATTAGTGGAATGGTGGTACAGGTACGGGTGGGAATCTCTGAGATAGTGTCGCAGGGACGTGAACAACTGTCTGAGATAGTATTGCATGTAATTGCTGAAATGTCTGAGATGGTGTTGCAGGTAACTGCGGATATGTCTGAGATAGTGTTTCAGGTGAGTGCGGAAATGTCTGGGATAGTGTCGCAGGTAAGTGCAGGAATGTCTGCGATGGAGGGAAGGCTATCCTCCATCGAGCTTCAATCACGGCTCACAGATGAGTCCATTCAGGCCCTGACAACGGCCGTGCAGACTCAGGGTGAACAACATTCTGCTGCCTTAAACAGGCTGACAGTTACTTTAGAGGTGGCCTTCCAAGGCTTCACGGATGTCCTTCAAACTGGTGGTAGGAGGGATGTGGGCCTGGCCCAGGAGAGGGATGATGGCGAAAGGGAACATGAAAGTGGGGACGCCACTCAAAGTGCTCCCACGTCTCACCGTTTGCCCCCCTCTCAACCAGTACCCACAATGCTGCCTCCTCTTCAGGTGGCCGAGTCAGTCCCTGCACAGGTGCAGGTGGAGAAATATTTGGAGGGGCCCTCAGGGGCACCGAAACCCAGAAGGCGTAGGCTAAAAGCATCTAAACAGTCCGGCCATGGACATGAGCAACCTGCCACTACTTCTGCTGCAGCCGCAGGAGATGCACCACGTAGAAGCGGTAGGAAGAGAAAGGCTAGGGATTTTTAAGGGTGTCTGACAAACTGTCAAGTTTTTCATTTATATTTGATTTCTGTTAAAGTCACATTAAATGTTATCATTCTCACCACTACTGCCACGTCTTGCCCATTCTTGACTGCCTTTTATGATAGCGCCTTTTCATGTGCTTCATCACGAACGGCGACACTTGGTGCCACCCAGTGGGTCACTTTACAGTGGGTGTATATGTAGTTGCAGGACTGTTTTGTGCAGGGAGGTGTGGGGGTGGGGGGGGTGGCGGGGGGCTGGTGTTGGCGCTGCTCTTTCCAGGTGGTGTGAGAACTGGATTATTCTCACTTTCTGATCTTACAAGAACCGTTCACATATGAGTGACTCCATGAACAGCCAGGTGAGCCACTGCTCTGCCCATGGGTTCCTCCTCCTCCTCCTCCTCCTCCTCCTCCTCCTCCTGCTCCTGCTCCTTCTCAATTTGAATGGCAGATGTGGATGGTGGATGAAGGGATGGGGCCTCATCAACCGGTACGTCTCTCTGTTGCGCCATGTTGTGCAGGACACAACACACTACTATAATGCGACCCACTCTCGCTGGTGCATATTGAAGCGCTCCCCCAGAACGATCGAGGCACCGAAATCACATCTTCAGCAGTCCTATCGCATGTTCAATTACAGACCTGGTGGCGATGTGGCCATTCCTCGCTAATGTGGTTCCTCAGAGGTTTCATAAGCCTTGTCCCCGAGAGGCCAGCTCTTTAGGGTGTTTGGTGTGTGGAGGAGGCCCAGATGTTGGATTCCCTCAGAATGAATGATACTCACCCTCTGTGGCACCTCTTTCATGGTCAGCCTCACCCAAATCAATGCATTCATCGGGTTGGCCACTTCATCATCACTCACTCACACGTCTGTACTTTCTCCCCTTCTAGGAGAAGAGAGCTCAGAATGCACGCGAGAGGGCGATGACTGGAGGGGGGCCTCCACAAATAGTGGTTCTCACAGACGCGGAGTAGGAGGCCCTGGAGATCAGCCGCAGCTGCCAGGGAATCTGGCACACACGTGAAGAAATCTTTTGCAGTGGTCACAAACCAGTTGAGCGTTGATGGAGTGATAACCCTTCCTGTTGTTGAATAGTCCTGGCTCGTGTGGCAGTGCTCGGATTGCTATATGGGTGCGATCGATTACACCCTGTACACATGGAATCCCACTGCCCTCTCCGTCTGGCTGAGGTCATCCATGGGGAAGTTGACGTAGTGCGAGGCCCTGCGAAACACGCCATCAGAGACCTGCCTTATGCACTTGTGTGCAGACGACTGAGAGGCCCTGGCGATGTCCCTGGTGGCACCCTGGAATGATCCGGAGGTGAAAAAGTTGAGGGCAGTGGTCACTTTAACTATGGCAGGTAATGAGATGCCGCCAGGCCCAGTCGAGAGCAGCTCGGCACGAAGGAGGCTGCAGTTGTCTGCGTCCACCTAGCGACTCACTCTCAGCCTCCGTATGCACTGCTCCTCAGAGAGGTCCTGGAAGCTGAGTCTCGGACTGTAGACCCTTTGATGAGGGTAGTGCAGCACTGTGTTGTGGAGCTCCAAGCGTTGGAAGTTCACGCCGTGCCTGGCGAGGATGGTGATGTTCCTCGTCCTCGGATGTAGTGGTGAATTCAGCCGTCGCACCCCCCATCCTGATGGTGTCAGTTTGAG